>NC_059222.1:23653257-24021864 GCF_020615455.1 Coregonus clupeaformis
GAGGCGTTCACTCTATTGTAAAAACACTCTTAACTGATAACAAAACAACACTATCTAATCTGTTTGTAATAGTATTGGTAAAACACGTAAACTGTCAGAAGCAGTCACTAGGGTGACCTGAGGCGGTTTGGCTAGAGCCTCTCAACCCTTTGATGTATCTGTATTGCGCTTCAGTCAGTCTCATAATGGTCAGGATAGCATGTTATGTGTTATGTGTGTGATGCTCTGAGCGGCCTTGCCTTCCAGCATCCCTCATGTATCAGCATTGTCATACAGCACAGCACAATGTTGCATTGACTCTATTCTACTCTATGGTGGCCTTCCAGGATAATGTCAAGGACAGGTCTCACGTCTCATATTATGAGTTTATGTACTGCCTACGTAGTAAGAGCAAGAGAACAATATAATGTCTGTGTCCTTGAACTGTGAGCGATGCTGCCCCTTTCCTAGTTCAGTAGTCGTATCCACTCCTTAATAATATGCACAAGGCACTTTTTGATCCGGCGGCCAGGGTTCTCTAGCTTTGTACTCCCACTCAACCCCTGAGCTCTGACTGTTGCCACGAAGAGGGCCTTCTGGCCCACAGCTAACTGTCATGATCCCCATGAATATTCAATATGCTGTGGGCTTTTGCTTGTGATTAGTGCAATGCAATCAGTCTTACAACACTAGACCAGAAGTAGGGAATAAGACAAATACAGTAGGAAAATTATTGTGTGAGTGGCCATGATATAGAAATGGTGACTGTACAGTTAGTGGATTCCTTGTTTCTGGGAAGTAGTTTTGTAATGGCTATTCATAGTTTTCTGAACAAAATATACAGTATCATCAATTACCCAAATGATTGGATGTCAATGGTACCTGTGTGTTCTACTTCCACCTTGGACTGTGACTACTGGTGTTCAACCTTCCCAAGTTCTCTCACGTCACCACGCTCCTCCGCACACTCCACTGGCTTCCGGTTGAAGCTCGCATCTGCTACAAGACCATGGTGCTTGCCTACGGAGCTGTGAGGGGAACGGCACCTCCTTACCTTCAGGCTCTGATCAGTCCCTACACCCAAACGAGGGCATTGTGTTCATCCACCTCTGGCCTGCTGGCCCCCCTACCTCTGCGGAAGCACAGTTCCCGCTCAGCCCAGTCAAAACTGTTCGCTGCTCTGGCACCCCAATGGTGGAACAAGCTCCCTCACGACGCCAGGACAGCGGAGTCACTCACCCCCCCCCCCCCGCAAAAAATAAAATAAAAAACATATTGTAAAGTGCTTATCCCACTGGCTATAAGGTGAATGCACCAATTTGTAAGTCGCTCTGGATACGAGCGTCTGCTAAATGACGTAAATGTAAATGTAAATGTGCTCAAGATACAGGATGCTGTGATGTGAGGGCCGTTGGGCAGCTACACTATAGTAACCCCATCACCTGTCTGTGGTTACAGGTAGAATCTGATGGGTTAAAGCAGGCCTTCACAGAAGCCTGGGGGAAGAAAGCCAAAGAAACCTTCTCTGATATTCTGGTGGCCACCTTTAATGTTACTCTGCAGAGGCGTATCAAGAAGATCAACATCCTGGGAGCGGCTAACTTACCTGCAGGAGAAAGAAACGAGGTCAGTCTCATTTTGTCTACATCTTATCAGAGGAGCGTTATCACAAGCTTTGAGTCAGACTCAGAATTAGATGCTGTGCATCAATGTGATCCTGAAATGTCAACATGTCTGTAGTAGATGTTATAAGACATAATATGTTTAGTTCTGTTGTAGGACGGCATCAGCAAGGTCTGAATGGAGTCACAGAGTAATTTTGTCTTTTCACAATCTCCTTATTTCCCCAGTACAACGTCATACTAAGCAAGATGTCTGAAATATACTCTACTGCCAAAGTGTGTCCAAAGCCAGATGAATGCTGGTCTCTTGAGCCAGGTAATTACAGTTACAATTACAATATTATGCTTATTGTAAAAAAATAAGGGAACAATAAGGGAACTTAACAAGGAATAACAAAGGAAAGGGGTATACCTTTCCAAAAAATACAAAAAACAAAATAATTGTATCAAGTTAGGAAAAGGATGAGGGCAATTACTTTGAAGAGGTCTCTGGAGGAAGTGGTTCAATTTAAGCTCTTTAGGAACATTAAAATGGCCTACTAATGGTAACCAGACTACAGTGCAGAGCACGCTGACTTCATCAGTCATTCCCAATTACGTAAGTGTTGGATTAAAACCTGGCCTGTGATTTGTGAGCTGTGCCCGCCCAAAAACTAATGTGAACTATCATGATTGCCAAAACACATTAGAGATGTGTGAGACGTTTATGTGAAGGCATTCCACGCAAAATTCAGTAATACGCTCAAACAATCACTTTTGCACTTACTGCAAGTCATTTCCCAATGTTATGCAGTGTAATGGATGGAAATCAAACATCAACAAAAACAAAATGCGCTTACAGGCCTGCTACACTGTGTACACTGTGTACAATCAGCTGTGTACGGTCCTGCCCCCCGGTGCATGTTTTGGTTTTTGCCTTAGCACTACACAGCTGATTCAAATAACCAACTCATCATCAAGCTTTGATTATTTGAATCAGCTGTGTAGTGCTAGGGCAAAAACCAAAGCGTGCACCCAGGGGGGACCCCAGGACTGTGTTTGCGAAACCCTGCCCTAGTGTCATATATACTGTGTGTTACAGTACAAAATCAGATGTATATAATGCAAATTCAGTCTACATTTCAATCTAGATCATGGAAATGGTTTCTGTTAATGTGTTTACACTCCAAAATCCAGAGTCCACTTCCCACAGATGATTCCTAATTTTACAATCTACTAAAGTAAACATTGGGTGGTTCAGGGACACTCGAAAGTATCTGACCGGTGTTGCCCATCACAAAACAACGCCAGCCGTTGGATCACCAAACTCACTTTGTTCAGTAGCCTTCAACTTCCCTATTTTCTCACCTTCACTTCCTATACCCAGCCTGTAAAATATATATGTTGTTTTTAGGTCACTATCTGCCTCCGTCGCATCATCATAACTCAAGACTAATCTCTTAGCAAATGTATCTGATATGCACCTCTCCCACTGAGAGGAGAGCATGAAGTCATCTACACTTCTAGGCCTCATTGTTTAAGAAAAGTTAAAACTACCATTGTTCTCTTTCTGTTGGCGCCGTTTGGAAATCCAGAAGTCCCCTGTGTAGGGCATTTCTGTATTCTGTAACTGAGGGTCTCTTTGACTTTGCCTCCACAGAGCTGACAGAGATCATGGCCAACTCACGGAGCTACAAGAGACTGCTGTATGCTTGGGAGGGTTGGCACAATGCATCGGGTGTGCCACTCAAGGCAGAGTATCCAAAGTTTGTGGAGCTTAGCAACAAGGCCTATAAAGCTGATGGTAAGAATATCACGTTGACCTTACATATGGTATATGGTAAAAGCCCACAATTGTGTGTCACTATTTCTAGCATATTTCAGAGGCATTGTAAGTGAGGTCCATAGTTGTAGTGAGAGAGACAGAGGAGAGGTGGACAAGAGGTGAAATGTCATTGTTGATAAACATATGGTTGTGTCCTCTTTAGGTTTTGAAGACACAGGAGCATACTGGCGTTCGTGGTACGAGTCACAGACTTTCGAGAATGACCTGGAGGCTATTTACAAACAGGTGCAGCCGCTCTACCAGAATCTTCACGCCTTTGTACGCCGCAAGCTCTACAACCACTACGGCCCAAAATACATCAATCTTAAAGGACCAATCCCTGCTCACCTGCTAGGTGAGTTTACCTTTAAATGTCTGTTTTAACTTATAGCCAATGCGAAATGTTCAGTCACTGATTTATCAGCCATTTTGTCAACTATATCTCACTCCATCAAAGCTTAGCATTAGCTAGGGCCCTGAGTTTTTCCTGACCACTTGGCCCTGACCTGGGCCCTACTTATAGACGTTACTATCAGACACATAATGTAGGTTAGAACAGGCCCCGCAGTTTCCTGGTCAAGTCACGTAGTCAGGAAACCCCAAATGCTAGCTATAGCCCATTGCTCACAGAGTTTGTGAATAAGGAGGCTCAGCCAGTAGATTTATTAAGACTCTGGCTAATGCTAAGTGCCTGTGCTTAATTTATTCAGGAAACATGTGGGCGCAAACCTGGAACAACATCTATGGCATGATGATCCCCTTCCCCAGCAAACCCAATGTGGACGTGACAGATGAAATGATGGCCCAAGTAAGCTGGTGAAATTGGAGAATTAGTTATTAGCTCAGTTTGGGTTGGAAATATTTTAAAGTTAAGAAATGGCAATATATCGAAAATTATATCTAAAACTCTCTCTGTGTTTGTTAAAAAACTACAAAAAAAATAAAACTACAACTTTTCTCTAGACTAGTTGAAATCATTTGTACCAAGTCAAAGTTAGTCCATTGAAAGTCTGTTAACATTAGCTTGGCCATACAGTGCATTCAGAAAGTGTTCAGACCGTTTCACTTTTTCCTAAATGAAAATAGGCTTTTAGAAAGTTTGGCAAATTTATTATAAATAAAAAACAGAAGTACTTTATTTCCATAAGTATTCAGACCCTTTCCTATGGGACTCGATATTGAGCTCAGGTGCATCCTGTTTCCATTGATCATCCTTAAGATGTTTCTACAACTTGATTGGAGTCCACCTGCGGTAAATTCAATTGATTGGACATGATTTGGAAAGGTACACACCTGTCTATATAAGGTCCCACAGTTGACAGTGCATGTCAGAGCAAAAACCAAGCCATGAGGTTGAAGGAATTGTCCGTAGAGCTCAGAGACAGGATTGTGTCGAGGCACAGATTTGGGGAAAGGTACCAAAAAATGTCTGCAGCATTGAAGGTCCCCAAGAACACAGTGGCCTCTATCATTCTTAAAAGGAATACGTTTGGAACCACCAAGACTCTTCCTAGAGCTGGCCGCCCGGGCCAAACTGAGCAATTGGGGGAGAAGGGCCTTGGTCAGGAAGGTGACCAAGAACCCGATGGTCACTCTGACAGAGCTCCAGAGTTCCTCGGTGGAGATGGGAGAACCTTACAGAAGGACAACCATCTCTGCAGCACTCCATCAATCAGGCCTTTATGGTAGAGTGGCCAGATGGAAGCCACTCCTCAGTAAAAGGCACATAACAGCCCACTTGGAGTTTGCCAAAAGGCACCTAAAGGACTCTCAGACCATGAGAAACAAGATTCTCTGGTCTGATGAAAGCAACACTTAGGCCTGAATGCCAAGCGTCACGTCTGGAGGAAACCTGACACCGTCCTTATGTTGAAGCATGGTGGTGGCAGCATCATGCTGTGGGGATGTTTTTCAGTGGCAGGGACTGGGAGACTAGTCAGGATCGAGGGAAAGATGAACGGAGCAAAGTACAGAGAGATCCTTGATGAAAACCTGCTCCAGAGTGCTCAGGACCTTAGTCTGGGGTGATGAAACAGGACTACGACCCTAAGCACACAGCCAAGACAACGCAGGAGTGGCTTCGGGACAAGTCTCTGAATGTCCTTGAGTGGCCCAGCTAGAGCCCGGACTTGAACCCGATCGAACATCTCTGGAGAGACCTGAAAATAGCTATGCAGCGACGCTCCCCATCCAACCTCACAGAGCTTGAGAGGATCTGCAGAGAATATTGGGAGAAACTCCCCAAATATAGGTGTGCCAAACTTGTAGCGTAATACCCAAGAAGACTCAAGGCTGTAATCGCTGCCAAAGGCGCTTCAACAAAGTACTGAGTAAAGGGTCTGAATAATTATGTAAATTTCATATTTCCATTTTTATTCTTTATAAATTTGCAAAAATTTCTAAAAACCTATTTTTGCTTTGTCATTATGGGGTATTGTGTGTAGATTGATGAGGGGAAAAAACAATTTAATCAAATTTAGAATAAGGCTGTAACGTAACAAAATGTGGAAAAAGTGAAGGGGTCAGAATACTTTCCGAATGTACTGTGTATACCTGAAATGCAATGATTTTCCTCCTCCTAGAACTGGAATGCTACTCAGATGTTCCGGGTGGCTGAGGAGTTCTTCACGTCCTTGGGCCTCATCAAAATGCCCCAAGAGTTCTGGGACAAGTCTATGTTGGAGAAGCCAGAAAATCGGGAGGTGGTGTGCCACGCATCTGCCTGGGACTTCTACAATAGAAAGGACTTCAGGTGAGCAAGTGGAAATGGGGTTATGGAAATTAACTCTGGAGTGGAGAGAAGAGAGGCTTCAATTACCCCATGCTATGAAGTTGAAATGTCTTCATATGTGATGTTTCCTCACATTCAGGATCAAACAGTGCACTACAGTCAACATGCAGCAGCTTTTCACAGTGCACCACGAGATGGGCCATGTTGAATACTACCTGCAGTACAAGGAACTGCCTTATAGCTTCCGCCGCGGTGCTAACCCAGGTTTCCATGAGGCCATTGGTGACGTCATGTCCCTCTCTGTGTCCACACCTAAGCATCTGGCCAGCATCGGCCTATTGCCTAATGCAACCAATGACCATGGTACGCAAAAATATATATTTGGCACCCTGTTATAAAACAATTACATTTTTGGTGGTTAGTAAGTAAGTAGGTACAGTGTTGCCAAGTAAGTAAGTAACTAACTAAGTAACTAAGTCAAGTAAGAAAGTAAATGAGTACGTAAGTAACTAAGTTAGTAAGTAGTTATTTAGTTAGTTACCTATTTACTTGCTTGCTTACTTAGCAAGTTACTTAGTTTCTTAGTTATTGTGGTGGTTATTCTTTTTGTGTTATTTAATTTGCTTGTTCATTGTAGAGAGTGACATCAACTACCTGCTGAAGATGGCTCTGGAGAAGATGGCCTTCCTTCCCTTTGGCTATCTCATTGACCAGTGGAGGTGGAGTGTGTTTAGTGGGCGCACCACCCCAGAGCGCTACAACGCAGACTGGTGGCACCTCAGGTGAGTGGCAAGAAAATATTTAACATGATGAAAGTTTGTGGAGGGAAATTGTTTATATCCAAGATAATAGTGCATTTTATATAATGGGAGATATACTTTTTTTTACATTGTAATTTTGTCTTCCCTTGTTCACTTTCAAGGACAAAATACCAGGGTATCTGTCCTCCCACCAAACGCACAGAGGAGCACATGGATGCTGGAGCAAAATACCACATTCCAGGAAACACCCCATACATCAGGTAGGATTCTCTTTCAAACCATCTCACTCACTTTTTTTCCTCATATCCACAAACAGGCATATTATTATCGGCCCTTATTCTGTACATACACTTCAGGAATAAAGATATAAATATTACCAATACGCATAAATTAATACAAAATTGATCCTCAAACGCCATCAATCCTCAAACATCTCAGCAAACCGGGAATATTCCCAGAACATTGGCTAAGATGCACATTAAGTTTTAGTTAGGGTTTTATCTAACATTAGGATGATAGCCTCCCAAAAACATTGAAATAATGTTTTTGATAACAACATTTTTTTAAACAAAATAAATGTAATGTTTTAAATGAAATATCCTTGGAATGTTCTCCTAACATTCACTAAAATTTGAACTTTTAAAGAACAGGTGAATGTTTTTTGCACCCCAAAATAAATATTGTATAATCATCTGGACAGTTCATCTTTTGTGATGTCCCCACAATGTTTCCACCAGACTATTCCCACAATCTAATGAAACATTTCGGGAACCTTTAAAGAACAGACAAAATGTGTTCTTGCAACATCAGGCGAATGTTTTATGCAAACATAGTATAATCATCAACACGGCTGACGAATGTTCTGTGAACTTTCACAGAATCAATTTTGGTTTGCTGGGATGATTGATTAAAGATGTTGTTTGGTCTCCTGCAGATACTTTGTGAGCTTCATTCTGCAGTTCCAGTTCCACAAGAAGCTGTGTCAGGCAGCCAATCAGAGTGGACCCCTGCACACATGTGACATCTACCAGTCCAAGGAGGCGGGAAAGATTTTAGAGTACGTGTTCTGTTATTGCCTCTCTTAGAACATTCATTACAGCCATATAAACTATGGTGTTACCTGATCAACTTAAGAGATGAGACACAAAATATATTGAATCTCAAATGACCCTAAGAAATAAGTTGATATTTTTTCAGATCTTAGACAGTAATTTAAACTGTGTGGTAGTTTCCCCTTACCTGAATCAATCATAAAACATTGTCCCTAGACTTGCTAAACCATGCAAAGCTACATTAGTAAATTAGGCCTAACACATTTCCCTATGTGGCCTCTGTTGACTTTGACAGAACAGTCCTTAAATCCGGAGAATCCAAGCCCTGGACACAGGTGCTCCAGGAAGCCGTCGGAACAAACAAGATGGACGCCAGCGCCCTGATGGAATACTTCAGTCCCATCATCACATGGCTAGAGGAACAGAATGCAGCGACGAATGAGACCATGGGCTGGCCCGACTTTAACTGGGTTCCACCCATACCAGAGGGCTACCCCGAGGATATTGGTAAGCCAGTAAACGGGTTTAACCAAAGGAGGAGGAGGATTTTTCAATAAAATAAACATGGAGAATTCCAAGAGTCAACCTTTAAATTTGGTGGAGGATCATCTTTCAATGTGATTTATATGGTTATTGATGATATAACTGATGACAAGTACACTATAATTAGCTTTTCAACATTTTGCATTGAAAGAAGTCCGCCCCTCCTACTTTTGGCAGATGGATAAAAAAAATTCCCCACTTGATTGATTGACTGATTCATTTTATTTGTCAGTAAAAACAAAAACATATATATACAGTATGTATATACACACAGTAAAATATCAAATTCAGTTTATAAGATTGTAGGACAAATTAAGGAAAATCTGGTCACCTGTCCTAATCTATAACCTTTTGTTATGTTTGGAGAAAAAAAATGTTTAGCTATTTATTTATACTATTTTATTTATTTGTGTAATAATTTTGTTTCTTATTTTTTATTACATTTTCCTTTTCTGACTAAGAACTGTGTTACAATCTATCTATACCATCTATCTATAATTCTAATATGAACACTTCATTGTTGGTGATGAATCTATTTTTGTTTCCACTTAAATTTGGATGAGATTGTAGGCAGTGCAATTATTATTGTGATTGTTGTAATCTTTCTTACCAATGAAGTTGATAATGATAATCATTTTAGTTTTTGGTGGTGGGTATTTTTTCCATTGTTTGGACATTACATTTAGAACTCTCATTGTTACAATGTACATTGAAACGTCATGCTGAAAATCAATAAAAAGATTCTTCAAACAAATTCACTTCTCTCTTAAATCATGCATGGATGTCACTGGAAGATTCAAGTTAACTCGCAGAATTTAAGTTAAAATCAAGCCACTGTCACATAGCCATGCAGCTTAAGCTATGAGAGCTATTCTGCCTTACCTGTACCTTTCTCTCTCTACCCAGACAAGATTGCAGATGAGGTGCAGGCGAAGAAGTTCCTGGAAGAGTACAACAGCACTGCGGAGGTGGTCTGGAATGCCTACACTGAAGCATCGTGGGCCTACAACACTGACATCAATGAGGAGAACAAGCAGAATATGGTAAGAGTTGGGTCTGGTGTCTGAATAGTAGGTTTTTGGTGTATCTGTACTTTACTGTACTATTTATCTTTTTGTCAACTTTTACTTTTACTTCACTACATTCAAGAGAACATCCCTGATCATCCCTACTGCCCCTGATCTGGCGGACTCACTAAACACAAATGCTTCGTTTGTAAATTATGTATGAGTGATGGAGTGTGACCCTGGGTATCCCTAAATAAATAAAAAACAAGAATAGCGCCATATGGTTTTCTTAATATAAGGAATTTAAAATGATTTATACTTTTACTTTTGATACTTAAGTATGTTTTAGCAATTACATTTACTTTTGATACTTAAGTATATTTAAAACCAAATACTTTTAGACTTTTACTCAAGTAGTATTTTACTGGGTGACTATTAAGGTATCTTTACTTTTACTCAAGTATGACAATTGGGTACTTTTTCCACCACTGCTCACTCATACTGTACACATAGGCAATAGGCATTCACACAACTAACCCACAACTCAAAAACTACTCTCAGTATTCATGAACCAGGGTTTGGAGGAGCTACAGGATGAGCAGGCTTTTGTTCCAGCCCAGCACTAACACACGTGATTCTACTGCACATCCTGTAGCTTTTCTGGCCCATTTCTTGCACTTGGACAAATCAATGGACAGTTGTGACGAGTGAGTGTATTCTGTCTCCAGCTGCAAAAGAACTTGGACATGTCTGTCCACACGCTGACCTACGGAAAGGAGGCGCGCAAGTATGACACCACAGACTTTCAGGATGGTTCTGTGAAGCGTATCCTGAAGAAACTCAGTGACATCGAAAGAGCAGGACTTTCCAACGAGGAACTGAAAGAGGTAAGAATGGGTTGAGTGCTTTTATTGACCCAATACCTTCAAAATGATCCCCTGTTCACCAACAAAATCAAGGGCAAAATCACACAGTACGTTGACCTCAATTGTTAATTAAATTATTCCACAGCTATTTAACAGGTAGGACTATAAAAAATCTTAATGTCGCATGTTGTTGGTCATTGCTTTTTTCTTAGTACAACAACCTGCTGGCCAACATGGAGACCAAGTACAGTGTGGCTAAGGTGTGCAGAGCCAATGGGACCTGCCATCCACTAGACCCAGGTAAGATTCCACAATACACTTGCCCAATCACATGCTTGGTTCAGGGTCCTAAAACACTTACCTAATTAAAAGGTCCATCTATTGTCCATTTTACTAACTGGTTTGTATTATTAGTCCATGTGATATTTGTTTTACATCCAATATATATATATACAAAAATATTATCAAAGAGAAGATTTGACAAAAGAGGCGACAACTAACTCATAAGGAATTCCACTTTCCCAGGGGAGTACTACAGCAAAACCAGACAAATATGAAACTTCAAAGAGGTTTGTCTCAGAAATGGAGTCTTGATCTTGCAGTCTTGGTCTGGGTCTCAATACACTGGGTCTTGGTCCTGGTCTTGGCACCCAATATCTGGGTCGGGTCTTGTTCTCAGACAAGACTATCGTTTTTTTAAAGATACACACACTTTTTTAAATGGTTGGTCTGGGTCTTGTTTTTTCACATTTCTTGGTCTTGATCTCGTCATGGTCTTTCTACACTTGTTCTGGGTCTCAAGCGGTTGGATTTTTGTCTGGGTCTCCAGGGGTCTGATCTTGATTTGGGTCTCGAGAGTTCTGGTCTTGACTCCTTCTCTGGTTTGTGTCTTGCATCAGACCTCCAGCAGATCATGGCTGAGTCCAGAGACTACAATGAGCTGTTGTTTGCCTGGCAGGGCTGGAGAAACGCCTCTGGCAGAGAACTGCGACAGGACTTCAAGAGATATGTTCAACTGGCCAACAAAGCTGCCACTCTTAATGGTAAGGTCTTCAAAATAACAGACCCAAAGATATTTCTACAGAGGTTGGCAGTTGGAAGGTTTTCTAATTGGTTCAGGCAGGGTTCGAGTACTAACGTGAAAAAAATAAGCAGCAGGGGGCAGCCTTGTCGGCCTCCGCAATCTACTTATGTTCTATTCTGGCACTGAATTCTTCCTCACTCTAATGCTGTCTGTCCATAGGACACTCTGACAATGGGGCGTTCTGGCGCTCCCTGTACGAGACCCCCACATTCGAAGAGGACCTGGAGCGTCTGTGGAAGGAGTTGGAGCCCCTCTATCTCAACGTACATGCCTACGTGCGCAGGTCTCTCTACAAAAAGTATGGGGGCAAACACATCAACGTCAGAGGGCCCATCCCTGCCCATCTTCTTGGTGAGACGCAGAGTCAGAATCCAGCATGGATTCCAGCACTTAGGCCAAAACTATTTTTATGTATGACCATTGCACATTGATATTATGCTGTTGTTTTGTGGATGTTCCTAAGGGAATCATCTGGATTCCATTTGCTTTTAGCATGACATTGATTGTGACAGGTCCACCAGGCTATGGATTGCGCTGGCTCTGAATCTAAATCCCACTGTTTTTAGCTCTGTCAGGGGTGCAAGGCTGGAAGATAGCTAATCCCTTTAACATTTGTTTAGTTATGGATAAAACAGCACAGCCATGTTTCTCTTGTCCTATCAGGTAACATGTGGGCGCAGACCTGGTCTGGCATCATGGACTTGGCCATTCCCTACCCCGATGCCACACAAGTAGATGCCACACCAGCCATGATAGCCAAGGTAACACATTTGCCTACTACCAGTTTTTCTGTTTAACGGTTGGATATTATTGAGTTTCCATGTGACCTGACAAGGAAAACCTTATTGGGTTTTCCCAACTTTTCTCCACAGGGCTGGAATGCCACCAGGATGTTCCAAGAGTCAGACAACTTCTTCACTTCTCTGGGGCTGCTGCCCATGCCTCCAGAGTTCTGGGCCAAGTCCATGCTGGAGAAACCCAAGGATGGACGCAATGTGGTGTGCCATGCCTCCGCCTGGGACTTCTACAACCGCAAAGACTTCAGGTACTTTGGAGGGATGTAGAATCTGTAGCTTTCTTAGTACATTACAATGCCAGAAACTTTGTCAAGAGCTTTGGAACTCTTGTTGTTGTATTCCAACCCTTTCCACTTTCAAGATGTGTTTGTGTTCCCCATGAAAACGTGTTTGTGTTATCCATGAAAAACAAAGATGACTGCCCTTTTTGGCCATTAAAATTATGAATTAATATGCTTAATTTCCAGGATCAAACAGTGCACCGTGATAACCATGGATGACCTCATCACCGTGCACCATGAGATGGGTCATGTGCAGTACTTCCTGCAGTACAAGGACCAGCCCATCTCCTTCCGTGAAGGCGCCAATCCAGGTTTTCACGAGGCCATCGGTGATGTGCTGGCCCTGTCCGTCGCCACTCCCAAGCATCTAAAGGAGATCGGTTTACTGGATGTCGTGGAGGACAACGCAGGTGAGCTCTTACTAATGAATAGTTTTGACTCTGCCCTGCTTTTTTCACTGTCATAAATATGAGAAAAATTAAGAAAAAGCATTTTTTGCAAGATAAATTTTCAATTCATTACCAAGACCTTCTTCCAACCAGAAAAAAATGGGTTATGTGATGACAGCATAGCTGCAGACAGAGCATCAATAAAATATAATATTTTAAAGCAATCTGTGTGGCGAACATAAATTAACTAGCTATATGCTGTGATTGCACTGTGAATGTGCTATGCCACTCTAAACGTGAATGTGTCTGTTCATTTCCATAGAGAGTACGATCAATTACCTCATGAGCATCGCCCTGGACAAAATTGCCTTCCTGCCCTTTGGCTACCTGATGGACCAGTGGAGGTGGAAAGTGTTTGACGGACGCATCTCTGAGGAAGAGTACAACAAGGAATGGTGGAACATGAGGTAAAGACTATTACTTTTAGTGAATAACCTCCATCCTCCATTTTCTCATCTATCTAAAAGAAAGACGGAATCCTTTCTTTGTACTGTGTCTGTCCCTTCCAGAATGAAGTACCAGGGCTTGTGTCCACCTGTGGCCCGCACTGAGCAGGACTTTGACCCAGGTGCAAAGTTCCACATCCCGGCTAATGTGCCCTATGTCAGGTACGGTGTCTGCCATGGTGTCTGCCACATTTATTACTGTTCAACTAGGGTAGATATCTTAGGGTAGGTAAAGGAAAAGGAGATGAAATCAGTGGTACAATGTACATGCTGAAAACAATAGTGGGCCAAACATTCAACGTAAAGCTACATAACTTCAATTTGATCACTTCTCTTTCTTGCTCATAAAACACAAGTAGGCCTACATTGCATTAAATTACATTCATACTGTATCTACCCATATGGAAGACGTTCATTCATATAAAAAGGTTGTTTTGTATGTGAGATGCAGTGGGAACTTCATGTGACTGTGTGTCTTCCAATCAGGTACTTTGTGAGCTTCATCATCCAGTTCCAGTTCCATCAGGCTCTGTGTACGGCTGCCGGGCATGTAGGCCCTCTCCACGAATGTGATATCTACCGCTCCAAAGAGGCAGGGAAACTTCTAGGGTCAGTACTGTACACCCACAAACAAGTAGCATTATATCACCGTGACAGCACTGTCAATATTTTAATGTGATAGATAATGTTGTTTGCATGTAAAGTTGTTTGGAAGTTGTCGTTCAGGTATGTAGAATTGTTGTCTGAAACTATAGTAAAATAGACAGCCTTTCTGATCGACCCTTGGACTGTTTTATCCATTCCTTGTGTTTTGCAGTGACGTGATGAAAGTGGGTTTCAGTAAACCCTGGCCTGAAGCAATGGCCATGATCACTGGAAAGCCCATCATGTCTGCCAAGCCACTGGTAGAGTACTTCAAACCTCTCACTGACTGGCTGGAGGCAGAGAACAACAAGAACGGCGAGGTCAGAGGCTGGCCTGAATACGACTGGAAACCACCAAGTAAGTCTGATACCGGCTATAAACGCTATCTTCAACTACAATTCAACTTCATTCATTGAGGGCAAATGCACTTCATTACAAAATTACGAGTCAGGATTCAGACACCCGCATAACTGATGTTTTGGCCTGTCTGAGGTGGAACTGCGTTGGAGCTGTCAAATCGGTGAGCCGATGCTCTTGTGATCATTTGCACAAAGCCACACCCGTCCCACTCGCATTAGAAGTACAGAATGAGAAAGTGTAGTCTATATAAATATAATGAAGCTCAAATTGAAACTCATTTAACGAAATAATTAGGATTTCTATCAGCCTAATCGAGGTGTAGATTATGCTTGTGGATTTGACAGCTCTAATACAGTTCCACCTCGGAAACAGCCAAACAACCGCTATCAATCAATCAAATGTATTTACATCAGCAGATGTCACAAAGTGCTTATACAGAAACCCAGCCTAAAAGATGTAGAAGAACGGTGGCTCTGATAAAATTCCCTAGAAAGGCAGGAACCTAGGAAGAAACCTAGAGAGGACCAGGCTCTGAGGGGTGGCCAGTCCTCTTTTGGCTGTGCCGGTGGCAATTATAAGAGTACATGGCCGTTAAGGCTAGATCGTTCTTCAAGATGTTTAAACGTTCATAGATGACTAGCAGGGTCAAATAATAATTAGAGTGGTTATAGAGGGATCAACAGGTCAGCACCTCAGGAGTAAATGTCAGTTTGCTTTTCATAGAGAGAGAGAGAGAGAGAGAGAGAGAGAGAGAGAGAGAGAGAGAGAGAGAGAGAGAGAGAGAGAGAGAGAGAGAGAGAGAGAGAGAGAGAGAGAGAGAGAGAGAGGTCCAGGATAAGGTAGCAGCTCCGGTAAACAGGTCAGGATTCCATAGCCGCAGGCAGAACAGCAGAAACTGGATCAGCAGCACGACCAGATGGACTGGGGACGGGGACAGCCAGGAGTCGTCAGGCCAGGTATTCCTGAAGCATGGTCCTAGGGCTCAGGTCCTCCGGGAGGGGAGAGAGAGAAATGGGAGAATTAGAGGGAGCATACTTAAGATCACACAGGACACCAGATAGGAGAAATACACCAGACTGACCCTAGCCCCCTGGCACAAAGACTATTGCAGCATAGATACAGGGGGGGTCGGGGGACACCGTGGTCCCGTCTGACACCCCCAGACAGGGCCAACCAGGCAGGATATAACCACAATTTGCCAAAGCACAGCCCCCACACCACCAGAGGGATATCAACAGACCACCATCTTACTACCCTGAGACAAGGCGGAGTATAGCCCACGAAGATCTCCCCCACCCCACGAGCCCAAGGGGGCGCAAGACCGGACAGGAAGATAACGTCAGTGACTCAACCCATTCAAGTCGAGTATAGCGAAAAAAGCCTGGCAAGGCGTGATGCACTCCTCCTAGGGACGGCATGGGAGAGCACTAGCAAGCCAGTGATTTAGCCTCCGTAATAGGGTCAGAAACAGAGAATCCCAGTGGAGAGAAGGCAGCCGGCCAGGCAGAGACAGCAAGAGGGGTTTGTCACATCACTGCCTTGCCGTTCACCTTTGCACGCCTGGGACGGACTACATTCAATCATATGACCTACTGAAGAGATGAGTCTTCAGTAAAGACTTAAAAGTTGAGACCGAGTCTGCGTCTCTCATATTGATCGGCAGACAATTTAATAAAAATGTAGCTCTATAAGAGAAAGCCCTGCCTCCAGCTTAGAAATTCTAGGAATAATAAGGAGACCTACGTCTTGTGACCGTAGTGTACGTGTAGGTATGTACGGCAGGACCAAATCGGAGAGATAAATAGAAGCAAGTCCATGTAATGCTTTGTAGGTTAGCAGTAAAACAAAAAAATCAGCCCTAGCCTTAACAGGAAGCTAGTGTACTCCAGGCTAGCACTGGAGTAATATGATTGAATTTTGGGGTTCTAGTCAAGATTCTAACAGCTGTATTTAGCACTAGCTGAAGTTTTATTTAGTGCCTTATCCGGGTAGCCGGAGAGTAGAGCATTGCAGTAGGCTAATCTTGAAGTGACAAAAGCATGGATGAGCTTTTCTGCATCATTTTTAGACAAAAAGTTTCAGATTTTTGCAATGTTACAAAGATGAAAAAAAGCTGCTCTTGAAATATTTTTGATATGTTTGTCTCTTTGTTTCTTTGGACCTAGAACTAGGTCTGTGTCTGTTTTGTCAGAGTTTAAAAGTATATATATTTTGCTGCCATCCTCTTCCTTATGTCTGAAACTCAGGCTTCCAGGGTAGGCAATTTTGGGGCTTCACCATGTTTCATCGAAATGTATAGCTGTGTGTCGTCTGCATAGCATTGAAAGTTGACATTGTGTTTCCGAATGACATCACCAAGAGGTAGCACATATAGTGAAAACAATAGTGGTCCTAAAACGGAACCTTGTGGAACACCGAAACTTACCATTGATTTGTGAGAGGACAAACCATCCACTGGACTCTGGAGCAGTGAAAATGCGTTCTCTGGAGTGATGAATCACGCTTCACCATCTGGCAGTCCGACAGACTAATCTTGGTTTGGTGGATCCCAGGAGAATGCTACCTGCCCGAATGCATAGTGCAAAGTTTGGTAAAGGAGGAATAATGGTCTGTGGCTGTTTTTCATGGTTCGGGCTAGGCCCCCACTGAAGAGAAATCTTAACACTACAGCATACAATGTCATTCTAGACGATTCTGTGCTTCCAACTTTGTGGCAACAGTTTGGGGAAGGCCCTTTCCTGTTTCAGCAAGACAATGCCCCCGTGCACAAAGCGAGGTCCATACATAAATGGTTTGTCGAGATCGGTGTGGAAGAATTTCACTGGCCTGCACAAAGCCCTGACCTCAACCACCGCTGACTGCGAGCCAGGCCTAATCGCCCTAATCAGTGCCCTACCTCACTAATGCTCTTGTGGCTGAATGGAAGCAAGTCCCCGCAGCAATGTTCCAACGTCTAGTGGAAAGCCTTCCCAGGAGAGTGGAGGCTGTTATAGCAGCAAGAGGGGACCAACTCCATATTAATGCCCATGAATTTGGAATGAGATGTTCGATAAGTAGGTGTCCACATACTTCTGGTCATGTAGTGTATCTTTCCGACAGATAAGATCTAAACCAGGCAAGAACTTGTCCGCGTAGACCAATTTGGGTTTCCAATCTAAAATAATGTGTTGATCGTTAGTGTAAAAAGCGACACTAAGGTCTAGGAGCACAAGAACAGACTCAGAGCCTTGGTCTGACACCATTAAGATGTAATTTTCCACCTTCACGAGTGCAGTCTCAGTACTATGATGGGGGTCTAAAACCAGACTGGAGCGTTTCATAGGCATTATTTGTCTTGAGGAAGGCAGTGAGTTGCTGAGAAACAGCTTTGTCAAAAACGTTTTAGAGGAATGGGAGATTCGATATAGGCTGATAGTTTTTAACATTTCCCAGGTCAAGGTTTTGCTTTTTCAGGAGAGGCTTTATTACTGCCACTTTTAGTGAGTTTGGTACACATCCGGAGGATAGGGAGCCGTTTATTATGTTCAACATAGGAGGGCCAAGCACAGGAAGTAGCTCTTTCAGTAGCGCAGTTCAAATAGGGTCCAGTAGGACAACTGAGTTTTGGAGAAAAACGCATATTGAAAGAGGAGGCTGTAATTTGTTTTCTAATTATCCTGATCTTTTCGTTGAAGAAGTTCATGAATTCATCACTGCTGAAGTGAAGGCCATCCTCACTTGGGGAATGCTGCTTTTTTAGTTAGCTTTGCGACAGTATGAAAAATGAATGTTGATTGCTTTATTCTCCTCAATCAGGTTGGAAAAGTAGGCTGCTCGAGCAGCGGTGATGGCTTTTCAATATTGCACGGTACTGTCTTTCCAAGCTATTCGGAAGACTTCCAATTTGGTGGAGCGCTATTTACGTTCACATTTTCTGGAAGCTTGTTTGAGGGCTCTGGAATTTTCTGTATACCAGGGAGCTAGTTTCTTGTGATAACTGTTTTTAGTTTTTAGCGGTGCGACTGCATCTAGGGTATTACGCAAAGTTCCGTTGACGTCATCGGTTAGGTGGTTAACTGATTTCTGTATTCCTAAATCC
Organism: Coregonus clupeaformis; assembly: GCF_020615455.1. NCBI lineage: Eukaryota > Metazoa > Chordata > Actinopteri > Salmoniformes > Salmonidae > Coregonus > Coregonus clupeaformis. The sequence goes on from NC_059222.1 coordinate 23,671,763, forward strand.
TTGGGTAGGTGGAGGGAGTCTGGAATGGCATCTAGGAATGCTATGTGGGTGTCGGATAGTGCAGATATTTTAGAATCTAGCTCCCGAGTGGCGCAGTGGTCTAAGGCACTGCATCTCAGTGCTTGAGGCGTGACTACAGACCCCCTGGTTCGATTCCAGGCTGTATCACAACCGGCCGTGATTGGGAGTCCCATAGGGCGGCGCACAATTGGCCTGGGTTTGGCCGGTGTAAAAATTTGTTCTTAACTGACTTGCCTAGTTAAATAAAGGTTAATAAATAAAGCTCAATATTGCCATTACAGATGTAGGATCTTAATTAGAGCCTTTTTGCTTCAGAAGGAAAATAATCCTGCAGCAACAGGAAATGTGAATTGGATTATAATTAATATTCATTTTTTGTAGGGGTTGATAAATTTTTTGTTGGGGCAAATCAAGTCTGACATTTTAAAGTAGAAATTACAAACTTTAGAAGCCTTTTTAAACCTCGAAAACACTACAAGTCTACAAAAGAGTGATCAAATTAAGATCCTATATCTGTATGATAAGACGGAAATACACATTTCCTCAAATGAATGTTTTTTTTCCAACACATTTGAGGCACAAAAATTCCAATGTAAACTTGAAACCAATGCCTCTGCAGAGAGACAACTGTTGTCAGCGCTTAAGCGTTGATTTGAGTGGTTTTTGAGGCTCCTAGCAATGAAATCAATCCCTCCAATCTTTCATGTACTGATGAGTTCCTGCTGAAAGGAGGAGTTCGAGATTAGATAGAGATGGGAGACAGGACTCCAATGAGAGAAATCCTATAGGTGGAGAGAACAATGGAGAGCAATAGACTGGGATGTGGAAAATACTGAGGAAGAGAACATGATAGAGGGGAAAATGGAATGGGGTTAGAAAAGAGAAGGAGCACAGAAGTGAGAGACCAACAGTATGTTCTCAGACCCACTGACTGTACAACGTTTAAATGGAGGAAAGGATAAGAAAAATATACTATTTCCTTTCTAATGATGCATTAAATAAGTTGTTCTGAGTTTTGACACTAGCAATCTTGAAAAGTAATGTAGGATCAGAGTGAGTATTTTCTAGCAAAGGCTATTGATGGGTGTGTGATGCCACAACTTGATTTGCATCACTCACCTCTGTGTGTGTTCCCAGGTGACGGCTCAGAAACGTCCCCTCCAGCCCCAACCCCAGGCCCAGACGAGGGTAAAGTGGACTTCCTAGGGATGAGTCTGGACGGTGCTGGAGCTGCAGCAGGCCAGTGGGTCCTACTAGTCCTGGGTCTGGTGCTCCTAGTGGCCACCATCCTCCTCGGCTACATGTACAAAAAATCTAAACGGAGAAATCTGTCCTCATCTGAGCTGGAGCTGAAGTGAGTCCGCACTTACGAGCCGTATAGGAAGATCCCCTTCACCTGGCAATAGCAGTGTCATCATGAGTGTTTGTTTGTACCGTGCATCCTGATTGGTTCATTTATTATTTTGGTATGCTTCTCCCCTAAATTTGATGTCTTGTATATTTATTGTATAAATTTGTTACAGTTTTGTAATTTATTTGTAATATTTTAAATGCTGAGCCTGGGGAACAGATGTTTCAACTAATTGCTTTTAACGTCTTTAATTGTGTATACATTGTTTTTGGAATATTTGATTTGATCAGTGAATACTTTGCCTTTCTAGAATAAATTCATTGGTCAATGAGGTTCTGTGTGGCAAGATACGATGGATAAAAACAATTAATAACATATTAATGTAGTCAATCATGCAGGTAATAACAAGTAATATATTAAATCAAATAAGGGGTTATTTATTTTTATAGTACATCGAAACAGCACGATATAAAATGTCCACCATACAGAGAGGAGTTTGTGCACTATACATCCCCCTTCCTCCCCAGCCACTGTGTGAGTCAATGGAACCTCTGTAGCAACGACCACAGATGACTGGATAAAGAATCTCTTACCAGAATACCTCTGGTGTCTCAGGTGACGCCTACTGGAGTGGTTACACAACGTTCTGGATGCATACCAAATGGCACCCTATTCCCTATTCATTGCACTGCTTTTGACCAGGGCTCATAGGGTTCTGGGCCCGGTTTCCCAAAAGCATTTTAAGATCAAGTTCATCGTTAGAACCTTCGTGGGTGCATCGTTAAATCTCCAAGCTGTTTCCCAAAACCATCTTTAGTAAAGTTGCACTTGAAAACGCTCATTATTTACCGACTGCCTCAGACCACTTGTAGAACTGCTAAGTCTTAGATTCAATCAGATCAAGCGTTAACCGGCGATAGCCGAAACCCGCATAGCTGATGTTTTGGAGGTGTTGGAGGTATAACTGCTTTGGAACCTTGATCATTGTCATGAAGCCACACCAGGCCCACTTGCGTTAGAAGTTCAGAACGAGAAAGTGCAGGCTATATTTACATTTACATTTACATCATTTAGCAGACGCTCTTATCCAGAGCGACAAATTGGTGCACTCTACTTATGATAGCCAGTGAGACAACCACCTTTTTTTATGGAGGGTGGGGGAAGAAGGATTACTTTATACTAGTCCAGGTATTCCTTAAAGAGGTAGGGTTTCAAGTTTCGCTGGAAGGTGGACAGTGACTCCGCTGTCCTGGCGTCGTGGGGGAGCTTGTTCTACCATTGGGGTGCCAGAGCAGCGAATAGCTTTGACTGGGCTGAGTGGGAACTGTGCTTCCGTAGAGGTAGGGGGGCTAGCAGGCCAGAGGTGGATGAACGTAGTGCCCTCGTTTGGGTGTAGGGTCTGATCAGAGCCTGAAGGTAAGGAGGTGCCGTTCCCCTCACAGCTCCGTAGGCAAGCACCATGGTCTTGTAGTAGATGCGAGCCTCAACTGGAAGCCAGTGAAGTGTGCGGAGGAGCGGCGTGACATGAGAGAACTTGGGAAGGTTGAACACCAGACGGGCTGCAGCGTTCTGGATAAGTTGTAGGGGTTTAATGGCACAGGCAGGGAGCCCAGCCAACAGCGAGTTGCAGTAATCCAGACGGGAGATGACAAGTGCCTGGATTAGGACCTGTGCCGCTTTCTGTGTAAGGTAGGGTCGTACTCTACGAATGTTGTAGAGCATGAACCTGCAGGATCGGGTCACCGCTTTGATGTTAGCGGAGAACGACAGGGTGTTGTCCAGGGTCACGCCAAGGTTCTTTGCACTCTGGGAGGAGGACACAATGGAGTGGATATACAGTACCAGTCAAAGGTTTGGACACACCTACTCATTCCAAGGTTTTTCTTTATTTTTACTATTTTCTACATTGTCGAATAATATTGAAGACATTTTTGCCTTGAAGACAGCTTTGCACACTCTTTGTATTCTCTCAATAATGATGCTCAAATTAAAAATCATTCAACAAAATAATTAGGATTTCTATCAGCCTAATCGAGGTGTAGATTACATCTTACATTCCAGTGTTCGAACTTGTAAACAAGGCATGGGATTTCTCTTAATGACACTCTGTGCAGCCAATTACAATGTCCTATTTAGGTATAATGCCCGGAGCCGCTTGTGGATTTGACAGCTCTAACACAGTTCCACCTCGACACTACAAAAACAACCGCTATGCAGATGTCGGCTAAGGCGGATCTGATTGTATAGAACTGATTGAATAGATATGCTTTCAAAGTGCGTCGTTAGATGCTTTTTTGCCCTTCCGCATCACTTTATACACAGAAGATCTCCGCTAAACATAGAATCAAGCTGTTTATCTCTGTGACAGCCAATAACTTCGGAACGAAGCTGACTACAATTATAAAGTTGCAATGTCTTTGCAATTGTTACAAACAAGTGAAGGTTAAAAACATGCTTCAAATGAACAGAGATGACTGCATTAAAATTCAATTCAGTAGGCCTATAGGCTAAACAGGGTATAGACATTTAAATAAATGTAATGTTCAGTCAATTGAGTTCTATTTTGCTAATTGTGGGCTACACTGTCAAATCTTTGCCTCAAGATACATTACATGACCGTCGAACATCTCATTCCAAAATCATGGGCATGAATATGGAGTTGGTCTCCCCCTTTGCTGCTATAACAGCCTCCACTCTTCTGGGAAGGCTTTCCACTACATGTTGGAACATTGATGCAGGGACTTTCTTCCATTCAGCCACAATTGTGTGGTCCTCTGTAGCTCAATTGGTAGAGCATGGCGCTTGTAACGCCAGGCTAGTTGGTTCGATCCCCGGGACCACCCATATGTAAAAATGTATGCGCACATGACTGTAAGTCTACTCTGTTGACTGAGAACTGCTCTGTGGGCATTAGTTCTGCAGGTTGACCACAATGAGAAATGCTCTGCTGCCTTCCAAACATTCCAAACATCTTCACTTGGAAATATGAAGCGTAGTAACGAACGCCGAAAGAAAACACACAAGTAAAATGAGACAATGTAAATGATTCAGGAGAAATGCAGTCATTCAAACAGTCGGTCATTTGCACACTAGGGCTCTATTCAATCCGTATCGCGGAAGTTCAGCGCTACAGTGTGATTGAAATTTAAAGGCAACGTTCCCGCGTTAGCGGAGACTGCATTCACAGTAAACGCTGCATATGTTCAATTGAAAATGACCTATCGCGCAATCTGTAACGCTTCAGCGATAAAGATTGAATCGAGTCCTAGGGCTTACTACTTACTACGAAGAAATGAAAACATCAAATCCCATCAATCACGCTCTGTAGCCTGTCTGTAGCCTGCCGATATTGCTGTCACGTACAGTAATCTCATGGCAGGCCACAGACCTACAGTATACATTTCGTTCAGTGTTACGACTCCCTCTATATGATTACAACTAGAACAACAGCAACGAAGCTCTATTGTCATAACCACACGGTCCAGTTAAATAATAATTTAGGGACGCGTTCATCTTCTGTCAGCCATTCAGAATTCAAGTGCACTCCAACCATCCCATCCCACCACCAAATAGTCTAGTTCAAAAGATGGAGCATAAAAACAAGCAACTACTAGGCTATTCTATATCTTCCTTCTGGAGTGCTTAGCGGTCATAGTGAGAAGTAGATATACAGAGGATAGATAGGGCAAGCAGGGTCACCTAAACTATACACTGCCATTTCATACCACTTCTTTCGCTACTCCTGTAATGTGCTTTCTATCCATCCAAGATCAACTGCAAATAACAGGGTCTTTAAACTTTAACTTGGAAATCTCTACTTTTAACCCTGCAAATATACTCTCTTTCTAAAGCTGTGCAGATCAAATTAGCCTGTGTGCAGTGCACCAATATCTTACTGCTTGACCCTGCACTGAAGGGTACTGCATGCAATCCACAGACATGTAAGTGTCAACACTGAATCCATCACTGTTGTTGTTGTTCTGTTATAACAAAGTCATCCTGGTAATCGATAAAGCTCTGCACAGTTTAAAATGATCTCCCAAACTACTGTTGTAGTGACATCATTGCTAAACCACTGACAATCAGTGACATTGTAAAACAAACAAGGACAAGTACATTTATAATCACTAAGATTTTTTACAGATTCTCTACAGACTAATTCACCTGATTAGAAAAAAAGGACAACTTTCCTCAGGAACATGCAAATAGATCATGTGGAACAAAAAAGATACATGAAAGGTCTGTTTCTTTTCAGTACTTACATATGAAGTGGTAGGAAAATAAATCAATTTACAACCAAACTGGGATTTTTTAGCACACCCCACCTACAATGTAAAACACAAAGGTAAGGGTTTCAGTAGAAGTAACGTTGCATCTCTGTCCAGTTGGTGATCCAGTACTTCTTGCCTGCATCCTCCGGCCGGAAGCCAATGTTGAACTGGTAGCGCTCCTCCTTACGGATTTTCACTCCATAGTACTTTGGCATAATCTGGTAGTAGATGGCCAGTTTGAAGAAGCCAAGTTGTTGGGAAGACAGACAACACATTAGGGAAAGCCATATTCAAATAGTGTTGATTTTTATATGTAACAATTGAAAAATCTGGAGGCTAAACTCAGGAATTAGACAGAATTAGACCATTTAGGTTAGTAGAAGAAATACAAATGTAGTTAAAGTACAATCTATCAGCCTGAAAAAGAAGGGCGACACAAAAGCTAATTAGAATTGACAGTGAAGAAAAATTAGTATGGAAGAAATCCAAATTCCCTTCTACACATTAATTGCCTATAACCAACTACATCCCACAATCTACAAGGCGTTACGTCTAGTGTGCCCCGGCTGCCAGTGGCGGAGGCCGAAGGACTGCATTACCCAGGAGCCCTTGTGGAGTATAGGATGGTCCCTCAGTGGAGGCCTTTCCTGTCTCAGTAGTCCTCAGTCAGCTTCTTCGTCTCTGAGGGCTGGATCTTCATCTCAGCCTTCTGGGCCTTGGCCTCGTACATCTCCCCCCTGCTGGCCCTCCTGAAGAAGCCACACTGGGGGACCATGAGATACAGTTCACTGGAGCTACATGGAGAAGCTAACGGCTAGCAAGCTAGTGCTATTGACTTTAATGGGGCAGCACATACATACTGTAGGCTATTTGATAGCAGTATCATACTAAAACTAGCCAACTAGCGCAATTGAGTTTAATGGAGTATCACTGATAGGTACAGTACAACAACATATTTGATAAAAACACAGTCGATATGAAAAGGCACTCACACATGTAGGCTACATAGAATAATTTTTCCCCCTGGTGCATTGGGGTAGACGGGATACTATTGCATGCAAGCAGTGTGCAAGAGACATATCATAACAGTTATACATTCAAACATGATAACCAAAAATAATACAAATACAGGATGAGTATAGATGGGTTAGCTGATAACATGCAGCTAAGGCAGTGCTGACGGGAGAGGTTGTGTTTTCTCTAGCAGGAGGTAAGCTTGGCTTCTTATATGGTGTTGAGTAAAGCTTAAACCATGTATTTAGATTGTAGGTAGGTATTGTAGTTAGGTATTATAGGTAGTTTACTCAGGTAGTTATTGAAGGTTATTGTAGGTAATTATTGTAGGTAAGGACTGTATTCGGCGGACTCCGGCGAAGCACGAGGCTAGCCTACCCACTACTTGGACCAACAAAGCTAGCTAGCTAGCGGGTAGCTACCGGTAACTTTTAGCAACTGTGGTTAGCTGTTTCCAATGTTATTTCACGCTTAAGAGTACCTGTAATTGAGCCAGCTAGCTGCCACCTTCAGCTGTTTTTCTAACCTCATTATCATTAACGTTAGGTGGTTGGTAGCTGCTGTACTTAATTTCGGCTACTGATTGCAGTCTGCCAGTTTGGCTTTATACATAGCTTGGGCTTTGTCGAGTAAGGCTTAAACTATGTATTTAGATTGTAGTTAGGTACTATAGGTAGGCATCGTGGGCTGTATATTATTAAGTAGTATAGGTAGGCATCGTGGGCTGTTGTGGGTAGCTGTTGTGTAGTTATTGTAGGTTACTTTTGTATTCGGCGGTGCCGATGTATGCACGGCTAGCTAGCTAACTCACCTCCTGGATTAGCTGGCGAGTTGCTATTAGCAACGGTTGCAACTAAAAACAATATCCTTTTAGCCAGCTACATTCGTTCGCAGCGACGCCGTTTTTCAAACAAAGTCAACACAGTAGCCATTGCTAGCCAGCCAGGCTGTGGTAGCTAAATACAATATCTTTGTGCTAGCTACCCAACGTTTAATCGTTGCTGCGTTATGAAAGGTAAGCTTGGCTTCTTATATGGTGTTGAGTTAAGCTTAAACCATGTATTTAGATTGTAGGTAGGTATTGTAGTTTGGTATTATAGGTAGCTTACTCAGGTAGTTATTGAAGGTTATTGTAGGTAATTTTGTAGGTAAGGACTGTATTCGGCGGACTCCGGCCGAAGCACGAGGCTAGCCTACCCACTACTTGGACCAACAAAGCTAGCTAGCTAGCGGGTAGCTACTGGTAACTTTTTTGCAACTATGGTTAATTGTTTCCAATGTTATTTCATGCTTAAGAGTACCTGTGATTGAGCCAGCTAGCTGCTACCATTCAGCTGTTTTTCTAACCTCTTCCGAGGCATTAACGTTAGGTGGTTGGTAGCTGCTGTACTTAATTACAGCTACTGATAACAGTCTGCTGTAGTCTACAACAATTCTAATTTCTAAAGTGGAAGTTGGGAGAGTTTTACTCGGGTGGTTCAGTGAAACAATTATAGTTTCTGAGGTGGAAGTTGGGAGAGTTATACATATATTTTTTTTTTGGTGAGGGAGGCCTGCTCTCTCCTTTCCCTGATGTTTAGTTCATTTCATCCCGATCTCCTCTGCATTATTGTAGCCATCTGCTGCAGCCTGTCAACTATGCCTCTGCCTATCCCTGTTCTCTCCTCTCCGCACAGGCTACACAAAGCGCCTCACACCGCGTGGCTGCTGCCTCTCTAACCTGGTGGTCCCTGCACGCACCACACACCTGGAGTTCAGGTCTCAGGCAGCCTCTGGAACTGCCGTTCTGCCGCCAACAAGGCTGACTTCATCCCAGCCCTATGCCACCCTCCAGTCCCTCGACTTCCTGGCACTGACGGAAACATGGATTACCACTGAAAACACTGCTACTCCTACTGCTCTCTCCTCGTCTGACCATGTGTTCTCGCATACCCCGAGCATCTGGTCAGAGGGGTGGTGGCACAGGAATCCTCATCTCTCCCAAGTGGTCATTCTCAATTTTCCCCCTAACCCATCTGTCTATCTCCTCATTTGAATTCCACGCTGTCACAGTCACTAGCCCATTTAAGCTTAATATCCTTGTCATCTATCGCCCTCCAGGTTCCCTTGGAGAGTTCATCAATGAGCTTGCGCCTTGATAAATTCCTTTCCTGAGGATGGCTCACCCTTCACAGTCTTGGGGGATTTCAACCTCCCCACGTCTACATTTGACTCATTTCTCTCTGCCTCCTTCTTTCCACTCCTCTCCTCTTTTGACCTCACCCTCTCACCATCCCCCCCACTCACAAGGCAGGCAATACGCTTGACATCATCTTTACTAGATGTTGTTCATCTACTAATCTCACTGCAACTCCCCTCCATGTCTCCGACCACTACTTTGTATCCTTTTTCTCTCTCGCTCTCCTCCAACACTACTCACTCTGCCCCTACACAGATGGTAGCGGCCGCCGCAACCTTCGCTCTCTCTCTCCCACTACTCTCTCCTCTTCCATCCTATCATCTCTTCCCTCTGCTCAATCCTTCTCCCTCCAATCTCCTGATTCTGCCTCCTCAACCCTCCCTCTCCTCCCTTTCTGCATCCTTTGACTCCCTGTGTCCCCTATCCTCCCGGCCGGCTCGGTCCTCCCCTCCAGCTCTGTGGCTTGATGACTCATTGCGAGCTCACAGAACAGAGCTCCGGGCAGCTGAGCGGAAATGGAAGAAAACTAAACTCCCTGCCGACCTGGCATCTTTTCCCTCCCTCCTCTCTACATTTTCTTCATCTGTTTCTGCTGCTAAGGCCACTTTCTACCACTCTAAATTCCAAGCATCTGCCTCTAACCCTAGGAAGCTCTTTGCCACATTCTCCTCACTGCTGAATACTCCCCCCTCCCTCTCTGTGGATGACTTTGTCAACCACTTTGAAAAAGAAGGTTGACGACATCCGATCCTCGTTTGTTAAGTCTAATGACACTGCTGGTCCTGCTCACACTGCCCTACCCTATGCTTTGACTTCTTTCTCCCTCTCTCTCCAGATAAAATCTTGCGACTAGTGACTGCAGGCCGCCCAACAACCTGCCCGCTTGACCCCATCCCCTCCTCTCTTCTCCAGACCATCTCCGGTGACCTTCTCCCCTACCTCACCTCGCTGATCAACTCATCCTTGACCGCTGGCCATGTCCCTTCCGTCTTCAAGAGAAGCGAGAGTTGCACCCCTTCTCAAAAAACCAACACTCGATCCCACTGATGTCAACAACTACAGACCAGTATCCCTTCTTTCTTTTCTTTCCAAAACTATTGAGCATGCCGTCTTTAGCCAACTCTCTTGCTATCTCTCTCAGAATGACCTTCTTGATCCAAACCAGTCAGGTTTCAGGACTGGTCATTCAACTGAGACTGCTCTTCTCTGTGTCACGGAGGCTCTCCGCACTGCTAAAGCTAACTCTCTCTCCTCTGCTCTTGTCCTTCTAGACCTGTCTGCTGCCTTTGATACAGTGAACCATCAGATCCTCCTCTCCACCCTCTCCGAGCTGGGCATCTCCCGGCGCGGCTCACTCCTGGTTCGTCCTACCTGACCGGTCGCTCCTACCAAGTGGCGTGGCGAGAAGCTGTCTCCGCACCACGTGCTCTCACCACTGGTGTCCCCCAGGGCTCAGTTCTAGGCCCTCTCCTTTTCTCCCTATACACCAAGTCACTTGGCTCTGTCATATCCTCACATGGCCTCTCCTATCATTGCTACGCTGACGATACACAACTAATCTTCTCCTTTCCCCCCTTCTGATAACCAGGTGGCGAATCGCATCTCTGCATGTCTGGCCGACATATCAGTATGGATGACGGATCACCACCTCAAGCTGAACCCTGGCAAGACGGAGCTGCTCTTCCTCCCGGGGAAGGACTGCCCGTTCCATGATCTCGCCATCACGGTTGACAACTCCGTTGTGTCCTCCTCCCCAGAGTCGCGAAGAGCCTTGGCGTGACCCTGGACAACACCCTGTCGTTCTCTGCCAACATCAAGGCGGTGACCCGATCCTGCAGGTTCATGCTCTACAACATTCGGAGAGTACGACCCTGCCTTACACAGGAAGCGGCACAGGTCCTAATCCAGGCACTTGTCATCTCCCGTCTGGATTACTGCAACTCGCTGTTGGCTGGGCTCCCTGCCTGTGCCATTAAACCCCCTACAACTCATCCAGAATGCCGCAGCCCGTCTGGTGTTCAACCTTCCCAAGTTCTCTCACGTCACCCCTCCTCCGCACACTCCACTGGCTTCCAGTTGAAGCTCGCATCCGTTACAAGACCATGGTGCTTGCCTATGGAGCAGTGAGGGGAACGGCACCTCCGTACCTTCAGGCTCTGATCAGTCCCTACACCCAGGCGAGGGCATTGCGTTCATCCACCTCTGGCCTGCTGGCTCCCCTTCCTCTGCGGAAGCATGGTTCCCGCTCAGCCCAGTCAAAGCTGTTCGCTGCTCTGGCACCCCAATGGTGGAACAAGCTCCCTCACAACGCCAGGACAGCGGAGTCACTCACCACCTTCCGGAGAAATTTGAAACCCCACCTCTTTAAGGAACACCTGGGATAGGATAAGTAATCCTTCTACCCCCAAAAAAAAAAAAAAGTATAATTGTAAAGTGGTTATCCCACTGGCTATAGGGTGAATGCACCAATTTGTAGTCGCTCTGGATAAGAGCGTCTGCTAAATGACGTAAATGTGCCCTTGAGCAAGGCACTTAACCCTAATTGCTCCTGTAAGTCGCTCTGGATAAGAGCGTCTGCTAAATGACTAAAATGTAAATGTAAATAACATCACGAAAACAATGTGCACGCCTTAATGGGGCAGAAGTCCGTGAGTTGTTGTGATTCTGGATGGCCAGATGGCTAGCAACAATGACAAGAAACTGCCATGTTGGGAATCCTAAGTGGCTCGTTTCAGCTAGTTTCATCTTGTCTTTTTCATGTCAATGCTAATATGGCAAAAATGTGCTAGCTATGTAACCAACAACTGTAACGATGTATTTGAGAGACAACAAGTGCTCATTGTGCAAATGTATTTATGTTTTCAATATAACTTCCATGCTGTCAACATTCTAAGCCAACCCTGTCTGTTTTGCCCCATAGTTGCCACGCGTCAGTTTTGTTTCTAAACAACCAACCAGTCTATACAGTAGGTATTGATCTAAAAGTAGTCCTTAGGGTTCTCACCTTCCATAGAATGATGCTGATGACTCCTAACAGTAGGATCCTTGCTACCGCGGATCCAAAGCGAAACTTCGTAAGGCGTCTCCTCTCCAAGGACTGGGTCAATGTCTACTACGAACTGAAGGATTGGAAATGAAAGAGAAGAGGATGGAGTGAGTGAGTGATTGAGTGATTGAGTGAGTGAGTGAGTGAGTGAGTGAGATAGAGATATAGAGAGAGAGAGAGAGAGAGAGAGAGAGAGAGAGAGAGAGAGAGAGAGAGAGAGAGAGAGAGAGAGAGAGAGAGAGGGAGTCAGAGAGAGAGAGAGAGAGAGAGAGAGAGGGGCGTGGAGAAGAATAGCATGAGCAATATCCATATAATCCATACCATTTGTCTACATATCATCATCATCATCAACCATTATCATCAAGACACTAACCTCTCTGGTCTCACTTTCCATCTTGATGGTGGGGTTGTCCGTCACCAGTTTCATTGTGCCTGACCTCTAACCTTGATCCTCAAAGCATTGTTGTAGTCCTGCTTTAACCTCTGACCTCTGACCTCTAGCATAGTGCTGTTCCCATACCCGTGACCTCACAATGATCTTGGCAGAGGTAGACATGTTGATCAAGGGACAAGTGAAAATCACACAGCGGGCCGTCCATTTTGAACATTCCTTCACAACACAGACAAGTCAAGAATTAGGACCAGACACTCTAGCCGCTCCATAATTGAAGTGAAAGCTCACCAACGTTGTGTCTACAACCTCTAATTGACCATACATCTGTCTAGATATGATGTTATGTTCAGAATTAATCTCTTAATATCTGAATTAATAGATCATGGACTAATGGTTAATTATTCAAATGGCCTGTCCTCACCAGTAGATAGGTTTCTTTATGATGAGGTAGCAAAGTAATGGCTGCCTGAGGCTCGATGATATGTAGGTGTTCACCCTCCAGCCCTCTTTTGGGACGCTTGCTCCTGTTCTCTGACAACTGGAGAGAGAGAGACAGACAGGAGCGGAAGAGAGGAGGAGAAAGAGAGAGAAAAAGGGAGTAGAGGAAGAGACAAAAAGGAGAGGAGGTAGGGAAGCAGGGGGAGAGACAAGAAGGGGAGGAGACAGACAAAGAACCACATTGCATCACATAATTACTGGTATGAAAATAAAGAGAACTCCTACTAACTTCCCAAAATATCATTGACCTTTTCAGTCTATCTTTGTGCAGACATAATTAATATTTAGCCTATTTGACCAAGTCTGGTTTCATTGGGTGTTTCGTTCCAAATAGTGTTCCTTATTCCAAATATTGGTGATTAACTGTGGGTGTAAACAGAGATTATGTTAGAAGCAGTTAAAATGCCCCAACCCCCCCATTAAAAAATGAAATAAAATAAAAACATTGCGAGACTGTTATTTTGACAAACAAGTCACCAGATTAGTTGAAGGACCTTTTTTTTTTTTAAATACCTCCGCTGCTGGAACGTGTGTCCCTTCCCCCGCCCCCACTGACAGCTTTGTTCTCACTCTTGGTTGTTACAAGCAGCGTGGCAGTGTGTGAGTGAGAAGGAAAGCTCTGTGCAGCACTACCATCATTACTCACCGCACCAGGGAAAGTATTCACCCCCCTTGGCATTTTTCCTATTTTGTTGCCTTACAACCTGGAATTACAATGGATTTTGGGGAGGTTTGTATCATTTGATTTACACAGCATGTCTACCACTTTGAAGATCCTTCTTTTTTGTGTGAAAAAAACAAGAAATAAGACAGAAAAACTGAAACTTGAGCGTACATAACTATTCACCCCCAGAAGTCAATACTTTGGAGAGCCACCTTTTGCAGCAACTACAGCTGCAAGTCTCTTGGGGTATGTCTCTATAAGCTTGGCACATCTAGCCACTGGGATTTTTTGCCCATTCTTCAAGGCAAAACTGCTCCAGCTCCTTCAAGTTGGATGGGTTCCGCTGGTGTACAGCAATCTTTAAGTCATACCACAGATTCTCAATTGGATTGAGGTCTGGGCTTTGACTAGGCCATTCCAAGACATTTAAATGTTTCCCCTTAAACCACTTGAGTGTTGCTTTAGCAGTATGCTTAGGGTCATTGTCCTGCTGGAAGGTGAACCTCTGTCCCAGTCTCAAATCTCTGGAAGACTGAAACAGGTTTCCCTCAAGAATTTCCCTGTATTTAGCGCCATCCATCATTCCTTCAATTCTGACCAGTTTCCCAGTCCCTGCCGATGAAAAACATCCCCACAGCATGATGCTGCCACCACCATGCTTCACTGTGGGGATGGTGTTCGCGGGGTGATGAGAGGTGTTGGGTTTGCAACAGACATAGCGTTTTCCTTGATGGCCAAAAGCTCAATTTTAGTCTCATCTGACCAGATTACCTTCTTCCATATGTTTGGGGAGTCTCCCACATGCCTTTTGGCGAACACCAAACATGTTTGCTTATTTTTTCTTTAAGCAATGGCTTTTTTCTGCCCACTCTTCCGTAAAGCCCAGCTCTGTGGAGTGTACGGCTTAAAGTGGTCCTATGACAGATACTACAATCTCCACTGTGGAGCTTTGCAGCTCCTTCAGGGTTATCTTTAGTCTCTTTGTTTGCCTCCTTGCTTGGTCCGTGAGTTTTGGTGGCGGCCCTCTCTTGGCAGGTTTGTTGTGGTGCCATATTCTTTCAATTTTTTAATAATGGATTTAATGGTGCTCCGTGGGATGTTCAAAGTTTCGGATATTTTTTATAACCCAACCCTGATCTGTACTTCTCCACACCTTTGTCCCTGACCTATTTGGAGAGCTCCTTGGTCTTCATCGTGCACTTGCTTGGTGGAGCCCCTTGCTTAGTGGTGTTGCAGACTCTGGGGCCTTTCAGATCAGGTGTATCTATACTGAGATCATGTGACAGATCACGTGACACTTAGATTGCACACAGGTGGACTTTATTTAACTAATTATGTGACTTCTGAAGGTAATTGGTTGCACCAGATCTTATTTAGGGGCTTCATAGCAAAGGGGGTGAATACATATGCAAGCACCACTTTTCCGTATTTTTTTTTTTGAAACAAGTAATTTTTTTCATTTCACTTCACCAATTTGGACTATTTTGTGTATGTCCATTACATGAAATCCAAATAAAAATCCATTTAAATTACAGGTTGTAATGCAACAAGATAGGAAAAACGCCAAGGGAGATTAATACTTTTGCAAGTCACTGAAATTGTTGTTTGCAACAACAAAGTACATTTAAGTAAAAAGTGTATGAATGTGACTTAACTTTGATATGTTAACGAACGTGAGCAACTATAAGCTTTCTCCTGGCTAGTAGCTAGTTAGCTTTACATGTACATTTGTAGTTTTGTATTTTTTTGCTGTGTCAGGTTATATCTAACTAGCTAACACTGGGTAGTTCTGGCTGTGTGAAAAACCTATGGTGAATGTTTGAAGCCAATAATCCTTGCTAGCTACAGAATTACTTGCACAATCACTGTCTTAGTCTTCATTATAGGGTCAGCAAGTTAGCAATGGATGTGCCACCAGTCAAGAAGATAAATAAACACACTACCCCCTGGCAAACTATCTGGACAAATTTTGCACTTTCAGCTTAGATGTCTTTAAATTCATCACAGTGATTATGGGTCATGAAGGTGTGTTTACATGTTTCTATGTATGTCATTCAAATGGTAAGGGACAACTCGCATGCAGCTTGTTATGTTGAATCCAGTACCGTATATTAAATACATGTATCAACTCTCCATCTAAGTGTTAAATATCTTTTGCATATTGAATTATCTGATACCAGAGAAACTCATCATAACTGTGATACATGAGCAGTCAGCATGCCTTTCCTACAAAATGTACAGACATTACACTCTACAGTGCATTTGGAAAGTATTCAGACCCCCTTCCCTTTTTCCACATTTTGTTACGTTACAGCCTTATTCTAAAATTGATTCAATCCTCACCAATCTAAATACAATACCCCATAATGACAAAGCGAAAACAATTTATTTGAAATTTTTGCAAATGTATAAAAATATTTATATTTTATAAAAGTATTTAGAACCTTTGCTATGAGACTCGAAATTGAGATCATGTGCATCCTGTTTCCATTGATCATCCTTGAGATGTTGCTACAACTTGATTGAGTCCACCTGTAGTAAATTCAACTGATTGGACATGATTTGGAAAGGCACACCTGTCTATATAAGGTCCCACAGTTGACAGTGCACATCAGAGCAAAAACCAAGCCATGAGGTCGTAGGAATTGTTCGTAGAACTCCGAGAGCAGGATTGTGTCGAGGCACAGATCTGGGGAAGGGTACATAAAAATGTCTGCAGCATTGTAGGTCCCCAAGAACACAGTGGCCTCCATCATTCTTAAATGGAAGAAGTTTGGAACCACCAAAACTCTTCCTAGAGTTACCCCGCCAAGCCAAACTGAGCAATCGGGGTAGAAGGGCCTTGGTCAGGGAGGTGACCAAGAATCCGATGGTCACTCTGACAGAGCTTCAGACTTCCTCTGTGGAGATGGAAGAAACTTCCAGAAGGACAACCATCTCTGCAGCACTCCACCAATCAGGCCTTTATGGTAGATTAGCCAAATGGATGCCACTCCTCAGTAAAAGGCACATGACATCCCACTTGGAGTTTGCCAAAAGGCACCTAAAGGACTCTCAGACCATGAGAAACAAGATTCTCTGGTCTGATGAAACCAATTTTGAACTCTTTGGCCTGAACGCAAAGTGTCACATCTGGAGTAAACCTGGTACCATCCCTACGGTGAAGCATGGTGGTGGCAGCATCATGCTGTGGGGATGTTTTTCAGAGGCAGGGACTGGGAGACTAGTCAGGATTGAGGGAAAGATTAACGGAGCAAACTACAGAGAGATCCTTGATGAAAACCTGCTCCAGAGCGCTCAGGACCTCAGACTGGGGCGAAGGTTC
The DNA here is from genome assembly GCF_020615455.1 of Coregonus clupeaformis. Lineage (NCBI taxonomy): Eukaryota > Metazoa > Chordata > Actinopteri > Salmoniformes > Salmonidae > Coregonus > Coregonus clupeaformis. Next base: position 23,688,526 of record NC_059222.1, read on the forward strand.
ACCTTCCAACAGGACAATGACCCTAAGCACACAGCCAAGACAACGCTGGGTGGCTTGGGAAAAAGCCTCTGATTGTCCTTGAGTGACCCAGCCAGTGCCCGGACTTGAACCTGATCTAACATCTCTAGAGACCTGAAAATAGCTGTGCAGCGACGCTCCCTATCCAACCTGACAGAGCTTGAGAGAATCTGCAGAGAAGAATGGGAGAAACTCCCCAAATACAGGTGTGCCAAGCTTGTAGCGTCATACCGAAGAAGACTCGAGGCTGTAATCGCTGCCAAAGGTGCTTCAACAAAGTACTGAGTAAATACTTATGTAAATGTGATCTGTTTTTTTATTTTTATACATTTGCTAAAAAATCTCAAAACCTGTTTTTTCATTGTCATTATGGGGTATTGTGTGTAGATTGATCAGTGGGAAAAAATTTGTCATCAATTTTAGAATAAGGCTGTAACATAACAAAATGTGGAAAAAGTCCAGGGGTCTGAATACTTTCCGAATGCACAGCTATTTTCAATCTCAATCTTAATTCATTTGATGGATAAATATAATTTAGAATTTTTAAAATGGTTCTATTTGGCCTTGGGTGGTATAGGGAAAGACATAAATGTCTTCTTATTTTCTTGGTTACAGCTACATCAACAATTTTACAGATTTAATTCCTTTTTAACTGTTCTGGAATAATTATTTGGAAATAACTTGCCTACATTTTTATTGTTACACTCCTTATCCTGCAAACAACAGCCATCTACACTACCGGTCAAAAGTTTAGAAACACCTACTCATTCAAGGGTTTTTCTTTATTTTACTATTTTCTACATTGTAGAAAATAGTGAAGATCTATCACAACTATGAAATAACACATATGGAATCATGTAGTAACCAAAAAAGTGTTAAACAAATGAAAATATATTTTTATACTTGAGATTCTTCCAAATAGCCACCCTTTGCCTTGATGACAGCTTTGCACACTCTTGGCATTCTCTCAACTAGCTTCACCTGGAATGCTTTTCCAACAGTCTTGAAGGAGTTCCCACATATGCTGAGCACTTGTTGGCTGCTTTTCCTTCACTCTGCGGTCCGACTCATCCCAAACCATCTCCAATTTGGTTGAGGTGGGGATTGATGGAGGCCAGGTCATCTGATGCAGCACTCCATCACTCTCCTTCTTGGTCAAAATAGCCCTTACACAGCCTGGAGGTGTGTTGGGTCATTGTCCTGTTGAAAAACAAATGATAGTCCCACTAAGCCCAAATCAGATGGGATGGCGTATTGAAACTACTGAACACATTTTATTTTACTGTGATCATATTTCCACTTTCTGGGTGGAGTTTCAGTGATTTTATTATTTGAAATAATGTTAATATTATATTGATGTCAAATTTGGTTTATATAAGTATACAGACCTTTTACAGCCTCAAGTCTTCTTGGGTATGGCTTACAAGCTTGGACACATGTATTTGAGGAGTTTCTCACATTCTTCTCTACAGATCCTCTCCAAGCTCTGTCAGGTTGGATGGGGAGCATCGCTGCACAGCTATTTTCAGGTCTCTCCAGAGATGTAGATCGGGTTCAAGTCCGGGCTCTGGCTGGGCCACTCAAGGACATTCAAAGACTTGTCCTGAAGCCACTCCTGCGTTGTCCTGGCTGTGTGCTTAGGGTCATTGTCCTGTTGGAAGGTGAACCTTCGACTCAGTCTGAGGTCCTGAGCGCTCTGGAGCAGGTTTTCATCAAGGATCTCTCTGTACTTTGCTCTGTTCATCTTTCCTTGATCCTGACTAGTCTCCCTGCCGCTAAAGAACATCCCCACAGCATGATGCTGCCACCACCATGTTTCACCATAGGGATGGTATTTGGCCAGATGATGAGCTGTGCCTGGTTTCCTCCAGACATGACGCTTGGCATTCAGGCCAAAGAGTTCAATCTTGGTTTCATCACACCAGAGAATGTTGTTTCTCATGGTCTGAGAGTCCTTTAGGTGCCTTTTGGCAAACTCCAAGCAGGCTGTCATGTGCCTTTTACTGAGGTGTGGCCACTCTACAATAAAGGCCTGATTGGTGGAGTGCTGCAGAGATGGTTGTCCTTTTGGAAGCTTCTCCCATCACCACAGAGGAACTCTAGAGCTCTGTCAGATTTTGCTCTGACATGCATTGTCAACTGTGGGACCTTACATAGACAGGTGTGTGCCTTTCCAAATCATGTCCAATCAATAGAATTTACCACAGGTGGACTCCAATCAAGTTGTAGCAACATCTCAAGGATGATCAATGGAAACAGGATTCACCTGAACTCAACTGGTTTGAATGCTTATGTAAATAAGGTATTTCCGTTTTTTATTTTTTATACATTTGCAAAAAAATTTAAAAACCTGTTTCGCTTTGTCATTATGGGGTATTGTGTGTAGATTGATGAGGGGAAAATAATTTAATCAATTTTAGAAAAAGGCTGTAACGTAACAAAATGTGGAAAAAGTGAAGGGGTCTGAGTACTTTCCGAATGCAATGTATGTTTGTGCAATTTGGAAAGTTTAATTAAAAAGTCAGCACGCTGTCTTTTACGATGATGTATTTAAACCCTGGATAGTGGTCCTCTGTAGCTCAGCTGGTAGAGCATGGCGCTTGTAACCCAAGGTAGTGTGTTCGATCCCCCAGGACCACCCATACACAAAAAAACAATAATGTATGCATGATTGCAAGTCGCTCTATTTGTAAGTCGCTCTGATAAGAGCGTCTGCTAAATAACGAAAATGTAAATGATAGCTTATGCTATGTATTGGCCATTGAGAGGCTTTTGAAGCCACCGGCCTGCCATATTGGCACTCCCCAGTAGAAGCAGTCCTCCATAAATGTTTCAAGGACAAAAATTACATCTATTTAAATATTTTTTGTTGTAGTGGGGACAGTAACATTAGTAATCTAAACAAATTATACTTTAAGGAAAATGTTTTTTTGTGTGTTTTTTTTAATGTTTAGCTCACATAATATAATTTAAAAGTTTGCATTAAGGTGTCTGTAATAAATAAAATGTGTCTAAAATGAATGTAGACAATAATAAATGCATTTCTATAAATGTGTCAAAATGAATGTAGATATTAATAAATGCATTTCTATAGATGGGTTACTTACAAACGTCACGAAAATGGCATGTGCGTTTCCATGGGGCAGAATTCAGCGTGTTGTTGTGTTTCTGGATGGCCAGATTGCTAGCAAGAATGACAAGAAACTGCCATGTGTGTCTCGTTTCAGTTCGTTTCATCTTGTTATTGATACCATGTCTTGTTTTGAGGTGTTTTTACTAATTTCATGTCAATGCTAATATGGCAAAAAAAAAATCGCTAGATATCTTGTTATTATATCCATAATCTTTGGTTCTAGTGCGCTGTTCAGCAGGGAGGACGGACATAACGTTGGGCAACGTTCAGATAGAAATGTATTATGTATAACAAACATGCCTCTCTGATTCTAAGGAATCATGTCAGTTCAATTCATGGCATTTCTATGAACAACATGCCCAGGCGAACCCGCTGATGCTCCCTTTGGTGACAATCTCAGTCAGGTAGAGAAGCCACTTCCCATTGGTCACCTCGAAGGGCCACTCAAACTCCATGACCAGGGTCCCCAGCGCACCCAGAGGCTCTCCCTCCACTGACACCTGGTAGAATGGTGTTATCACAGTCACCACAGGAAAGACACATGGCAACAGAATGGATATAGATATAAAAATGACAATGTATACAGAGCTGACGGGATTCCTCATTCTGTGACAACAAAGCATGTCTGTTCTACATAAATAATTTATATCTAAATGTTCTGTAATGTGATCCATTTTATTTGGGGTCTCTTCCCCCACAACATCACAAGAAGAAGCAGTGTGGTGTTTATAGTAATATTAACCACATATTATTTATTTTTTTGTGCCAACACCTAGCTACATCTAGCTCACCCACAGGACTTCAGACAACTGGCAAAATATTTCCAGCACATATTACTTCACAAAACTGTTCAGCCTACAATTACAGGTCAGAGTTAACGGGAAACATCACTCACTAGCCCACAACATGGCTGACATTAGCTAAGTGTTGGTGTCTCACGTTGAAGGTGTATTCCACCAGACTGCCCACATCACTGGTGGTGTTCATAGCTGACCCTCCCGTCACCTCTCTGCTGAAGTAGGTCTGGACCAGGGGCTTCTCTCTGTTTAGAGAGGGGGAGGAAGAAGAAGAAGGAGGAGGATGACAATGGAAGTTAGAGTATTATGCAGGCTCTTAGCATTGCATCACGACAACATGGAGTATGTGTCTGAAGTTACACTTACATGGAAATGGAAGTCTGGATGGAGTTCTCTATCAGCAGGACCACAAGCACAGGGTACAGGTCATTCTGCTTACTTGACCTTGGGAAACAACACCAACATAAGTGTTTATTTGGCTAGTTTATTTACCCAATTATATTCATATTCCCCCCTTGGACATAAAGACTGACTGTTCTAAATGAGATAATGATATAATGATGTAGAGCGACTGTATAAAATATCTCCTGTTACTTATGTAGACAACAGTAACTGAGACTCAATCTCCCTGGTGTTCAGGTTGATTCCTGATGTTTCAAAGATGAGCTGCAGAGAGACCTGCAAACCATGGGAGGGTCGTGAGATTTTAACTATCACAAATATACATTAAAATAGGGTTTGGCCCTCCTGTAGCTCAGTTGGTAGAGCATGGTGCCTGCAACGCAAGGGTTGTGGGTTTGATTCCCACGGGGGGCCAGTATGAAAAATGTATGTACTCACCTAATTGTAAGTCGCTCTGGATAAGAGCGTCTGCTAAATGACTAAAAGGTCAATTGGATCACTAAAAAATACAACTTTGGGGTGGCAGGTAGCTTAGTGGTTAAGAGTGTTGTGCCAGTAACCGAAGGTCGCTGATCCTGAGCCGACTAGGTGAAAAATCTGTCGATGTGCCCTTGAGCAAGGCACTTAACCCTAATTGCTCCTGTAAGTCGCTCTGGATAAGAGCGTCTGCTAAATGACTATAATGTAAAACCAATGATGTGATATACTGTATAATCTCTATGGGTAAAAACAGTATGGCCTTACCATCTCATTGCTCCTCAGTGGATTCCCCAGCTCACACATAACAGTCTTCTCAGCACTACATTCCATGTCAGGATCCTACAAATAAATACACATAATCAATCAAATGTATTTTATAAAGCACTTTTACATCAGCAGTTGTCACAAAGTGCTATTCCGATACCCAGCCTAAAACCCCAAAGAGCAAGCAATGCAGATGCAGAAGCCACAGTGGCTAGGACAAACTCCCTAGAAAGGCAGAAACATAGAGAGGCTCCGAGGGGTGGTCAGTCCTCTTCTGGCTGTCCGAGGTGGAGATTAAAAAGTACATGGCCATTTAGGCCAGATCGTGGTCCTCTGCAGCTCAGCTGGTAGAGCACGGCGCTTTAACCGCCAAGGTAGTGGGTTCGATCCCGGGACCACCCATACACAAAAAATAAAACATATGCACGCATGACTGTAAGTCGCTTTGGATAAAAGCGTCTGCTAAATGGCATATTATTATTATTATTATTATCGTTCTTCAAGACGTTCAAACTATCATAGATGACCAGCAGGGTGTAGTAATAACCACAGTGATTATAGAGGTGCAACAGTTCAACACCTCAGGAGTAAATGTCAGTTGGCATTATGACACTATTACCTGTATGTACAGAACATAGTTGACAGAGCAATTAAAGGCAATGGACCTGTTAATAGTCAGACTTTACCTAACCCTTTATCACCCTCTGGTGGATTTACCTGGGAGCGCACGCCAGAGTTTCTGAGAGTGGAGGGATAAAGATGTTGAGCATGGCTTGGTGGGCGTCCTCAGCTACCTTCCCAGGGCCAGGCAGGTTAGCTACCTCCACTAGTAGCATCACCTTCTTCACATTACTTCTGTACTGTAGCAATTGGTGGTTCCCCTGACTGCGCACAAACAGAGCAGCACCGTTAATGTATAAGGGACCATGGACAGAATTTTGCACCAGAGGGAGAACGTGTGAATCTGAAGCACTGGGGTCCAAACCCATTTTTGGTGGGGACCTACATGATTTGATAGAGTTGTGGTTTGATCAAGGAGTGCAAGGTCTCTAACATCCACCAGCTCCGTGATGTCGTCTTGGAGGAGTGGAAGAGGACTCCAGTGGCAACCTGTGAAGCTCTGGTGAACTCCATGCCCAAGAGGGTTAAGGCAGTGCTGGAAAATGATGGTGGCCACACAAAATATTGACACTTTGGGCCCAATTTGGACATTTTCACTTAGGGGTGTACTCACTTTTGTTGCCAGCGATTTAGACATTAATGGCTGTGTGTTGTGTTATTTTGAGGGACAGCAAATGTACACTGTTATACAAGCTGTACACTCACTACTTTACATTGTAGCAAAGTGTCATTTCTTCAGTGATGTCACATGAAAAGATTTACTCAAATATTTACAAAAATGTGAGGGGTGTACTCACTTTTGTGAGATACTGTGTGTATATATATATATATATACAGTGGGGAAAAAAAGTATTTAGTCAGCCACCAATTGTGCAAGTTCTCCCACTTAAAAAAGATGAGAGGGCCTGTAATTTTCATCATAGGTACACGTCAACCATGACAGACAAAATGAGGAAAAAAATCCAGAAAATCACATTGTAGGATTTTTAATGAATTTATTTGCAAATTATGGTGGAAAATAAGTATTTGGTCAATAACAAAAGTTTCTCAATACTTTGTTATATACCCTTTGTTGGCAATGACACAGGTCAAACTTTTTTCTGTAAGTCTTCACAAGGTTTTCACACACTGTTGCTGGTATTTTGGCCCATTCCTCCATGCAGATCTCCTCTAGAGCAGTGATGTTTTGGGGCTGTCGCTGGGCAACACGGACTTTCAACTCCCTCCAAAGATTTTCTATAGGGTTGAGATCTGGAGACTGGCTAGAGCCACTCCAGGACATTGAAATGCTTCTTACGAAGCCACTCCTTCGTTGCCCGGGCGGTGTGTTTGGGATCATTGTCATGCCGAAAGACCCAGCCACGTTTCATCTTCAATGCCCTTGCTTGATGGAAGGAGGTTTTCACTCAAAATCTCACGATACATGGCCCCATTCATTCTTTCCTTTACACGGATCAGTCGTCCTGGTCCCTTTGCAGAAAAAACAGCCCCCAAAGCATGACGTTTCCACCCCCATGCTTCACAGTAGGTATGGTGTTCTTTGGATGCAACTCAGCATTCTTTGTCCTCCAAACACGACGAGTTTTTACCAAAAAGTTCTATTTTGACCATATGACATTCTCCCAATCCTCTTCTGGATCATCCAAATGCACTCTAGCAAACTTCAGACGGGCCTGGACATGTACTGGCTTAAGCAGGGGGACACGTCTGGCACTGCAGGATTTGAGTCCCTGGCGGCGTAGTGTGTTACTGATGGTAGGCTTTGTTACTTTGGTCCCAGCTCTCTGCAGGTCATTCACTAGGTCCCCCCGTGTGGTTCTGGGATTTTTGCTCACCGTTCTTGTGATCATTTTGACCCCACGGGGTGAGATCTTGCGTGGTGCCCCCAGATCGAGGGAGATTATCAGTGGTCTTGTATGTCTTCCATTTCCTAATAATTGCTCCCACAGTTGATTTCTTCAAACCAAGCTGCTTACCTATTGCAGATTCAGTCTTCCCAGCCTGGTGCAGGTCTACAATTTTGTTTCTGGTGTCCTTTGACAGCTCTTTGGTCTTGGCCATAGTGGAGTTTGGAGTGTGACTGTTTGAGGTTGTGGACAGGTGTCTTTTATACTGATAACAAGTTCAAACAGGTGCCATTAATACAGGTAATGAGTGGAGGACAGAGGAGCCTCTTAAAGAAGAAGATACAGGTCTGTGAGAGCCAGAAATATTGCTTGTTTGTAGGTGACCAAATACTTATTTTCCACCATAATTTGCAAATAAATTCATTAAAATCCTACAATGTGATTTTCTGGAAAAAAAATCTCAATTTGTCTGTCATAGTTGACATGTACCTATGATGAAAATTACAGGCCTCTCTCATCTTTTTAAGTGGAGAACTTGCACAATTGGTGGCTGACTAAATACTTTTTTCCCCCCACTGTATATATATATATATATTCACCATTGATATAGATAGCTTATACACCAATATCAACACAGTAGTAGGGATAGAGGCAGTTAGAACACTTTTCAATAGGTTTCCAGATAGGATAGACCGGACAACGACATATTACAACTATTAGAGATCAGCCTGACGAGCAATGACGTCATGTTTAATGGTAGAGCACTACTTACAGGTGGAGGGAACAGCTATGGCTAAGAAATGTACACCTGCATATGCGAACATTTACATGGCTGAATGGGAGAGAGAGGTACTGGCTGTCAGGGCGTGCTGTAGGTGTAGTGGTGGAATCAAACGCAGGACTCAGAACGATAATCCAAAGACTTGTATTAAAGCCAAAACCAAGGCAAAAGGACAACTGGCCCGAAGGCGAAAATACGCACGAAGGCGAAATAGTAACAGCGCACAAACAGGTGCGAAAATACTCCAGCACAGTGGAGAAAGCTCAACCGAGCGAAACACACGACTGACGAAAATCAATTACACACACACTAGACAAACACAACGAGAAACTTATAGGACACTAATTACGCCCAAACTAGAAACAGGTGTGAAAACAAACAGACAAAAGCAAACGAACATGAAACATACAACGGTGGCAGCTAGAATTCCGGAGACGACGAACGCCGAAGCCTGCCCGAACAAGGGAGAGAGGCAGCCTCGGCGAAACCGTGACAGTACCCCCCTCTGGCCCGCGGCTCCAGACGTGCGCCGACTCCGGCCTCGGGCGACCAGGAGGACGCGGAGCAGGCGCGTCGGATGCCCCGATGGAATTCCGTCAGGAGGCACCGGGTCCAAAATGTCTCTCCTCGGCACCCAGCACCGCTCCTCCGGACGTACCCCTCCCACTCCACTAGATACTGGAGACCCCCATCCGACGTCTCGAATCCAAGATGGACCTCACGGAGCGCGGTGCCCCTCGATGTCCAACGGGGCGGAGGAGTCTCCAAGATCTCATTTTCTTGGAGTGGGCCCGCTACCACCGGCCTGAGAAGGGACACATGGAACGAGGGGTTAATACACTTATACTCCACAGGTAGCTGTAATCTATAACATACCTCGTTCAACCTTCTCAGGACTTTAAATGCCCCTACAAACCGCCGACCCAGTTTCCGACAGGGCAGGCGGAGGGGCAGGTTTCTGGTAGAGAGCCAGACTTCGATCACCAGGTGCGTACACCGGTCCCTCACTGCGGTGGAGATCAGCGCTCGCCTTCTGACGTCGGAGGGCCCGCTGCAGGTGGACGTGTGCAGCGTTCCACGTTTCCTCCGAGCGCGCCCACTCATCCACCGCAGGAGCCTCGATCTGGCTCTGCTGCCAGGGTGCCAGAACCGGCTGGTAACCCAACACACATTGAAATGGAGTTAGGTTAGTGGAGGAATGGCGTAGGGAATTCTGGGCCATCTCGGCCCAGGGAACGTACCTTGACCACTCCTCCGGCCGGTCCTGGCAGTATGTTCTGAGAAACCTACCCACATCCTGGTTTACGCGATTCCACCTGCCCATTACTCTCCGGGTGGTACCCCGAGGTGAGGCTCACCGAGACCCCCAACCGCTCCATAAACGCTCTCCAGACTCTGGAGGTGAATTGGGGACCCCGATCAGCCACAATGTCCTCGGGTACCCCGTGAGTGCCGGAACACATGGGTGAACAGTGCCTCGGCAGTTTGTAGGGCAGTAGGAAGACCCGGCATGGGGAGCAAACGACAGGCCTTAGAGAACCGGTCCACAACGACCAGGATAGTAGTATTCCCTTGGGAGAGGGGAAGGTCTGTTATAAAGTCCACAGAGAGGTGGGACCATGGTCGTTGTGGAACGGGCAGGGGCAGCAACTTACCCCTAGGCAGATGTCTAGGCGCCTTACACTGGGCGCACACCGAGCAGGAGGAAACATAAACCCTCACATCCCTTGCCAACGTGGGCCACCAGTACTTGGCACTAAGACAGTGCACTGTCCGGCCGATACCCGGATGTCCAGAGGAGGGTGACGTGTGAGCCCAATAGATCAATCGATCCCGAACCTCGAGCGGAACGTACTTCCGACCCTCCGGGCACTGTGGTGGACTAGGGTCGGTGCGCGTAACGCCCGCTCGAGTTCAGTATCGACCTCCCCACACTACCGGTGCCACCAGACACGACTCAGGCAGTATGGGAGTGGGCTCCACGGACCTCTCCTCCGTGTCATACCGCCGAGACAGCGCATCTGCCTTGCCATTCTGTGACCCAGGGATGTACGTGATTTTAAAAGTAAACCTGGTCAAGAACATACTCCATCTTGCCTGGCGAGGGTTCAGCCTCCTCGCCGCCCCGGATGTACTCCAGGTTACGGTGGTCCGTCAAAATGAGGAAAGGGTGTTGAGCCCCCTCAAGCCAGTGCCTCCACACCTTTAGAGCCTGTACCACGGCTAACAGCTCCCTGTCCCCTACGTCATAGTTCCGCTCCGCCGGACTGAGGCTTCTTAGAATAAAAAGCACAGGGGCGGAGTTTGGGTGGCGCGCCAGACCGTTGTGAAAGCACGGCTCCTAAACCGGCCTCTGACGCGTCCACCTCTACCTGGAACGGCAAAGAGGGATCCGGATGTGCCAGCACCGGGGCCGAGGTAAACAGGTCCTTCAGCCTCCCAAACGCCCTGTCCGCCTCGGGCCGACCACTGCAGACGCACCGGACCCCCCTTCAACAGAGACGTGATGGGAGCTGCCACCTGTCCAAAACCCCCGGATAAACCTCCTGTAGTAATTTGCAAACCCCAAAAACTGCTGCACCTCTTTCACAGTGGTTGGTGTTTGCCAATTACGCACGGCCGACACCCGGTCTACCTCCATCTTCACCCCTGACGCGAGACAACTGATAACCCAAAAAAGGAGACCGACTCCTGGAAAAACAGACACTTCTCTGCCTTCACATACAGGTCGTGCTCCACCAGCCTCCGCAACACTCTACGCACCAGGGCCACATGCTCGACACGGGTAGGCGAGTACACGAGAATGTCATCAATGTACACAACCACCCCCTGCCCCTGCATGTCCCTGAAGATCTCATCCACGAATGATTGGAAAACTGACGGAGCGTTCATCAACCCGTATGGCATGACCAGATACTCGTAATGGCCCGAGGTGGTACTAAAGGCTGTCTTCCATTCATCACCCTCCTGATGCGCACCAAGTTGTACGCGCTCCTGAGATCTAATTTCGTGAAGAAACGCGCCCCATGCAACGACTCAGTCATGGTCGCAATCAGCGGGAGTGGATAACTGTACTTCACCGTAATCTGATTGAGACCACGGTAATCGATGCACGGGCGCAACCCACCATCCTTTTTCTTCACAAAAAGAAACTCGAGGACGCAGGGGAAGTGGAAGGCCGTATGTATCCTTGTCTCAGAGACTTCGTCTATGTAAATCTCCATAGCTTTCTTCTCCTCCTAAGACAGAGGATACACATGGCTCCGTGGGAGCGCAGTTCCTGCCTGGAGGTCTATCGCACAATCTCCCTGCCTATGGGGTGGCAACTGCGTCGCCCTCGCCTTACTAAACGCAATAGCCAAATCCCCATACTCAGGAGGAACGTGCAATGCGGGCACCTGGTTTGGACTCTCCACCGAGGTAGCCCCTACGGAAACGCCCAAACATCTACCCACACACTGAGCAGACCACTCCATCAGAGCCCTCTCCTGCCACGGAAATAGCTGGGTTATGGGTACTCAACCAGGGCATGCCCAGCACCACCGGATACGCAGGAGAGTCAATCAGGAACAGCTGAATCATCTCCTGATGACCCCCTGCGCACACATCCTAAGTGGCGCCGTGACCTCCCCTGATTAAGCCCGTACCCAACGGACGGCTATCTAGGGCATGAACGGGGAAAGGAACATCAACAGGAATAAGGGGAATCCCTAACGCTAAACAAAACTTCTTATCAATAAAATTCCCAGCCGCGCCTGAATCTACCAGCGCCTTATGCTGGGAATGAGGTGCTACCTGTGGAAAAAGCACAGGCATACAAAAATGGGCAACAGTGAGCTCTGGGTGAGTGGGGCGCCTACTCACCTGGAGGGAATCCCCAGTGCGGAACCTGTCGTCATCTCCCCTAGGAGGCCATCCCCAGCACCTAGCCGCGGTGTGTCCTCCCGACCACAGTTGGTGCAGTGGATGGACCCCCTAGCCTGCCGACTCCTCCTCTCTTTAGCGCCCAGCGCCCCGAGCTCCATGGGACACGTCTCGGAGGCGCTGGAGGGTGAAATGGACGGACCCTCCGCAGGACGTCCGGCGGGGTAGCCAGTAGGTTATCCAGCCTGATGGACATGTCGACCAGCTGGTCGAAAGAGAGGCTGGTGTCCCTACAAGCCAGCTCCCGACGGACGTCCTCTCGTGAGGCTACATCTGTATAGATCGACGAGGGCCCGATCATTCCACCCTGCATCTGCCGCTAGAGTACGGAATTCGAGCGCGAATTCCTGGGCACTCCTCCTCCCCTGCCGGAGGAAGACCAGACGCTCCCCCGCCGCTTTCCCCTCCGGGGGATGGTCAAACACCGCCCTGAAGCGGCGGGAGAACTCGTCGTAGGTAATAGTCGTGGCGTCGATCTTCCTCCACTCCGCGTTGGCCCACTCCAACGCCTTCCCGGCCAGGCAGGAGATCAGGCGGACACGCTCTCATGCCCTGAAGGTGCCGGGTGCACGGTGGCCAGGTATAGCTCCACCTGGAGGAGGAATCCCTGACACCCAGCCGCCGGTTCCGTCGTAGGCCCTCGGGAGAGAGAGTCGGACTCCTCGAGGTTCCGCGCTGGAATGGGCGGACTGGCCGATGGTGCTGGCAGGGAGGGAGGCGGTGGAGGCGTACCCCAGCCTCGGAGGGTGGTGATCACCTCCTGCAGGGCGGTCCCCATCTGCAGGATTTGGTCCTGTTGTTCCCGAACCTGGGCCTCCAGTCTCGTCTGTCCTGCTTCGGCTCCTGCTGATTCCATGGTTGGTGTGTAATTCTGTCAGGGCGTGCTGTAGGTGTAGTGGTGGAATCAAACGCAGGACTCAGAACGATAATCCAAAGACTTGTATTAAAGCCAAAACCAAGGCAAAGGACAACTGGCCCGAAGGCGAAAATACGCACGAAGCGAAATAGTAACAGCGCACAAACAGGTGCGAAAATACTCCAGCACAGTGGAGAGAAGCTCAACCGAGCGAAACACACGACTGACGAAAATCAATTACACACAACACTAGACAAACACAACGAGAAACTTATAGGACACTAATTGTGCCCAAACTAGAAACAGGTGTGAAAACAAACAGACAAAAGCAAACGAACATGAAACATACAACGGTGGCAGCTAGAATTCCGGAGACGACGAACGCCGAAGCCTGCCCGAACAAGGGAGAGAGGCAGCCTCGGCCGAAACCGTGACACTGGCAAAGTGCCCGTTCCAACCCACCTTCTATTTTAGACGACATCATAGGAGCTTGGCCCCATGACATCACACGTTTCACAGATTTCATTAATATTCTCAATAATCACCATGCATCAACCATGCATCAATTCAAGTTAAATACACAATAGATTACAACGTATAGTTCTTAGAGTAACATTGATTTTCAATGTATTCAGACTGACCGTCTGCCCGATACCACATGAATTACATACATTTGAAGTCGGAAGTTTACATACACTTAGGTTGGAGTCATTAAAACTCATTTTTCAACCACTCCACAAATTTCTTGTTAACAAACTATAGTTTTGGCAAGTCGGTTAGGACATCTACTTTGTGCATGACACAAGTAATTTTTCCAACAATTGTTTACAGACAGATTATTTCACTTAGAATTCACTGTATCACAATTCCAGTGGGTCAGAAGTTTACATACACTAAGTTGACTGTGCCTTTAAACAGCTTGGAAAATTCCATGGCTTTAGAAGCTTCTGATAGGCTAATTGACATCATTTGAGTCAATTGGAGGTGTACCTGTGGATGTATTTCAAGGCCTACCTTCAAACTCAGTGCCTCTTTGCTTGACATCATGGGAAAATCAAAAGAAATCAGCCAAGACCTCAGAAAAAAAATTGTAGACCTCCACAAGTCTGGTTCATCCATGGGAGCAATTTCCAAACACCTGAAGGTACCATGTTCATCTGTACAAACAACAGTACGCAAGTATAAACACCATGGGACCATGCAGCTGTCATACCGCTCAGGAAGGAGATGCGTTCTGTCTCCTAGAGATGAACGTGCTTTGGTGCGAAAAGTGTAAATCATTCCCAGAACAACAGCAAAGGACCTTGTGACGATGCTGGAGGAAACAGGTACAAAAATATCTATATCCACAGTAAAATGAGTCCTATATCGAAATAACCTGAAAGGCCGCTCAGCAAGGAAGAAGCCACTGCTCCAAAACCGCCATAAAAAAGCCAGACTACGGTTTGCAACTGCACATGGGGACAAAGATTGTACTTTTTTGGAGAAATGTCCTCTGGTATGATGAAACAAAAATTGAACTGTTTGGCCATAATGACCATCGTTATGTTTGGAGGAAAAAGGGGGAACTTGCAAGCTGAAGAACACCATCCCAACCATAAAGCACAGGGGTGGCAGCATCATGCTGTGGGGGTGCTTTGCTGCAGGAGGGTCTGGTGCACTTCACAAAATAGATGGCATCATGAGGAAGGAAAATTATGTGGATATATTGAAGCAACATCTCAAGACATCAGTCAGGAAGTTAAAGCTTGGTCGCAAATGGGTCTTCCAAATGGACAATGACCCCAAGCATACTTCCAAAGTTGTGGCAAAATGGCTTAAGGACAACAAAGTCAAGGTATTGGAGTGGCCATCACAAAGCCCTGACCTCAATCCTATAGAACATTTGTGGGCAGAACTGAAAATGTGTGCGCGAGCAAGGAGGCCTACAAACCTGACTCAGTTACACCAGCTCTGTCAGGAGGAATGGGCCAAAAATTCACCCAATTTATTGTGGGAAGCTTGTGGAAGGCTGCCCGAAACATTTGACCCAAGTTAAAAAATGTAAAGGCAATGCTACCAAATACTAATTGAGTGTATGTAAACTTCTAAACCACTGGGAATGTGATGAAAGAAATAAAAGCTGAAATAAATCATTTTCTCTACTACTATTCTGACATTTCACATTCTTAAAATAAAGTGGTGATCCTAACTGACCTAAGAAAGGGCATTTTACTAGGATTAAATGTCAGGAATTGTGAAAAACTGAGTTTAAATGTATTTGGCTAAGGTGTATGTAAACTTCCGACTTCAACTGTATCTTCCTCTGTGTTTTCCACATACCTGGAGTAAGGCTTCAGTCTCTCGTTAGCAAACTTAGCTGTTAGCTGCAGGTTACTAGTGCACTTGTTGTCTGAGCCACACTCCTTCTGGAAGTTCATCTGCAAAAAAGGGGAAGAAAGAGTTTGAAAACATACTCATCACTACATACTCACTGGAATCAGGTTATTCATAAATCAGTAACATACCTTTTTCCTTGCAGTGACTTTCTGTTTGTGGGTCAATACAGGGTAGGAGTCCAGGTTCTGCAGGGCCTTCCTGACTTTGGGTTTCTGTTCATCCAGGGACACATTGAGGGAGAAAACCACCGGCTCCAGCATGTCCCTCACATAATCCTGGAGAAGATGATACAGATGAGTGTGTGTGCCTGTCCTGTGTGATCAGTCATATGCGTGTGTGTGTACAGTATTTTACCTCTACTCTGAGCTCCAGCACCTGACAGTCTTGGGAGATGGCATTGTGAGGAAGCCTGTGTAGGTGTCATGCTTATTGTCCAGGAAGTGAACTCGAGGGTGCCGAGCGATCCATGTCAGCTTCCATTGTGTACTTCACCGCTACACAGGGAAGAAAGACAAAAGTAGTTAGATGTACAGTCAGGAATAAGTACAGGCCAGGTGTATATACTGTATGAGGATGTATTAGAAAGGGAATAGCACTCACTTATGTTTTTCTTGAAATCTTTGTTTCCATTGCTGAGTGTGTAGGAGAAACACACTGTCACGGTCACACTGTAGAAGACATAAAGAAGAGACGGTAACAATTCATTTTAAGGGGTCCTTATTACAGTGTAATTACATACAGTATGTAATTACACTGTAGCAAGTATTGTATTTAAATTGTAATAATTCATAGTTATACTGTAACTGGTGGTAATTGCAGTCTGTAATTACAGAGGTGTAACTGAAAATGCTTGTTACCATGCTTGTTACAAGTTTCTGATAGCATCCGAAAGCACCATGCTTCAGCCTGCACAAACCAACTGATAAGTGTTGAAAACCGACCACCTCAATGACACCACTATGCAACAAAGGGCTCTGGAGTCTGATCCCCAGGCCCAGGTCAAGCTTTCGTTTCAAATTCATGGAAGCTTATGAGCACTATGGAAAAAACGTGGGGTTCACATAAAAAATAGTTTAAATTGTTAAATCATTTAACGGTGTATTTGACCTGGATAGCAACAGTATCTTGACAAGCTTAACAATGGTTCAGTTACATTATTGAGCATTAATTAAACATTTTTAGACACATTAATAAACAGTTATGGTTACAATTGTGAGATAGTCATTCAGTACTTGCCAAATTGTGAGCCTATTAAGCTAGGTTGAATAATGGTTAATAAATGCACTTAAAATGGTGTAAAGGAGACTCAATAGTGTTCCTATACTCATTGTATATGGATTCAAAGTATTTATTGAAATGTTTTAACTGGATTATTGGGATGCAATATTATTTATTTTCTGTATCAATTCATTTAATCCATAACCTGCGCTTTCTATCATCTCCAAGCATTTCCTGTTGTATTGCATTGCTCATTATAATGCCTAATTGGTGGGAGTGGCCAATCGGCAAAGGTGCCTGCAATCTGTAATCAGGGCCTGTGTTTTCTTGAAAAGGTGTGTTTCCTGAATGTGTGGAAGAGCCATTTGTTTTAGCCACCAGCCATGTGCGTTTACTTTGTAAGTCTGTAGGTTTTTTTAAATACTGTACATGAAGTACTTCTATAACTATTTATTTTGTAGTTCCTCTTTTAAGCCTTTTCGATGACACGGTATCGGCCAGCCTGTCACAATAAGACCAACTATTATTCCATCATGTAACCTTGCAAGGGTTTCACGGTTGAAGAACATTCTTAGTTTTGGATGGGATCCATTGGTGCACTTATTTATTTCACTTGGTAATGAGTAGTAAGTAATTATATGGTAATTGCTCATAGGCACCTATAAAGTTACACTTCACTTTAAATATCTAAATCCTGTGTACCACCTATTAATTACATTGTACTTAGGCAGATAGTACATGTACTCTGTGGTGTACTAGTGTGTTTACCCTCCCACATGGATGGCGCTTCCAGAAGCTTTAAAATGAGGGCCATGCTGTTAGGATGGGAAATGTACTATATACACTATATATACAAATGTATGTGGACAACCCTTCAAATTAGTGTATTTGGCTATTTCAGTCACACCCGTTGCTGACAGGTGTATAAAATCGAGCACACAGCCATGCAATCTCCATAGACAAACATTGGTAGTAGAATGGCCTTTCTGAAGAGCTCAGTGACTTTCAACGTGGCACCATCATAGGATGCCACCTTTCCAAGTCAGTTGGTCAAATTTCTGCCCTGCTAGAGTTTCCCCAGTCAACTGGAAGTGCTGTTATTGTGAAATGGAAACATCTAGGAGCAACAACGGCTCAGCCGCGAAGTGGTAGGCCACACAAGCTCACAGAACAGGACCGCTGAGTGCTGAAGCGCATAGCGTTTAAAAATTGTCTGTCCTCGGTTGCAACACTCACTACCGAGTTCCAAACTGCCTCTGAACGTCAGCACAATAACTGTTCGTCGGGAGCTTCATGAAATGGGTTTCCATGGCCGAGCAGCCGCAGACAAGCCTAAGATCACCATGCGCAATGCCAAGCGTCGGCTGGAGTGGTGTAAAGCTCGCCGCCATTGGACTCTGGAGCAGTGGAAACACATTCTCTGGAGTGATGAATCATACTTCACCATCTGGCAGTACGACAGACAAATCTGGGTTTGCCGGATGCTAGGAGAACGCTACCTGCCCCAAAGCATAGTGCCAACTGTAAAGTTTGGTGGAGGAGGAATAATGGTCTGGGGCTGTTTCTCATGGTTCGGGCTAGGCCCCTTTTTATACCCTTTAGTATGTGTACTTTACTGTATTTATACTTGGGATATCACTTTTCAACAGTAGAAGTAAAAACTTTGCTGGAGGACGTCTTTAAAATGAGGCCGGGTTGTCAGGATGGGTAATGTACTGTATAAGTACACATTAATTACAAATAAGTACTCCTCACCATACACTTCACTTTTAACTACTTGGATGGCAAGGAGGTTCAGGTTGTCATAATGGGTAATGTAAAAACATGTATTATAATGGAATGCAAAATGTTATATTTTGGTTAACTACAAAAACAAAAGTACATACACAACCACGTCGTGGCAACTCAAGCACAAGGTAGACCCCAGTCAGTGAAGTTGACCTATAACAGTTTTTGTAAATGTATCCAAGTTAACCCAGATGGTACACTTTTTGGGGGCAAGTGCTAGCAACAACATTGAGTGGATATTTTGAAGAGTGCGCATTCACAGGTAGGTAATTAGACCCTATTGAGCCTCCAACCTTTATAATCTCGGACACCCAGCATATCTGTACAAAAGAGATTACAACCTTGTGACAGTTGTTACTGAATCGGATGCAGCTGAGAAGAAACAAAACACGAAATTGGTGAATTTTGTGGAAACTTGTCCTTTTGTAAGCTTTTGTTGTTACACCTTACAGACTGCAATTACAACCAGTTACATGTTGTTATTACAGTGTAACTATGAGTTATTACAATTAACTGCACTACTTGTTAGTGTAATTACACTGTAATAAGGACCCCTTAAAATGAACTGTTACCAAAGAACAGTTGACATTAATTGACTTTATACAGTGTGATCTGAGCGGAACCTTTCTCACCAGGGTTTGTTTCCAGGGGGACAAACGTTAGGGTCCACAATCTTTGGCTGCACAGTGATGTTCTTAGAGAGATGGATAACTGGACGAGCCCTGGAAAATGAACAATGTTAAAAGATTACACAAAGAATAATTTAAATATATTACTATCAAGAGCAGACATGTTGGAGGGACAGATTAAAGTGAGACAGAAACAAGATCAAAATGGATAAATATATCCAAATTTATTATGGCAGTTTTAGTTTATTAAATTCAATACATATTTATTGTTCACTACTTACCCGAGCAGAGCGATGCGGTCATCCAGAGATTCAACTAGGAGGTCAGGGTAACTGTTCTCATCCATGTACATACCTCCGCTGATGGAATAACCAAAGGTCTGGAACCCAACTACTACCCACTGACTTCCCCTCAATCACCTATAGAGGGCAACACGGACACATTGCTAGCTACATAAATCACAATACAGTTAAAGATTCTCAACTGGGATATAGTCTGTCCTCTCCTCAACTCCTCCGTTCTCCTCTCCTCCGTGACCTGGAAACTGATAAGTGGTCGCCATATGTAGGAGAGTATCAATTAGTTAATAGGTGAGCGGAGGAGTTTCCTCCTCTTCTCGATTGCTTCCTTTAGTGGAGGATACTGAAGTGGAGAAGGAGAGTCTCATAGAAGTGCATTTGTATCCACGTTTCCCTCTCCTCCCCCCTCTTGCCTTGATTACCTTTGACCTTTTCCAAAAGGAGGGAGGACTGAGGAGAGGATGCGAGGAGTCAAGCAAAACCAATTGAAAATCTCCTCAAATCTTTCCCCCATTTCCCTGCATTTGCCTCAGTTCTCCCTGTCCTTTTGTATTCATAGCAGATAATGTATTGTGCATTACTGGGGAATATTAATGAACTATGATCTATACTGAACACAAATATAAACGCAACATGTAAAGTGTTGGTCCCATGTTTCATGAGCTGAAATAAAAGATCCCAGACATTTTCCAGACTCACAAGAAGATTATTTCTCTCAAATGTTGTGCACACATTTGTTTACATCCCTGTTAGTGAGCATTTCTCGTTTGCCAAGATAGTCCATCCACCTGACAGGTGTGGCATATCAAGAAGCTGATTAAACAGAATGATCATTACACCTTGTGCTGGGGGCAATAAAAGGCCAATCTAAAATGTGCAGTTTTGTCACACAACACAATACCACAGATGTCTCAAGTTTTGAGGGAGCGTGCAATTGGCATACTGACTGCAGGAATGTCCACCAGAGCTGTTGCCAGAGAATTGAATGTTCATTTCTCTACCATAAGCCGCCTCCAACGTCTTTTTAGAGAATTTGGCAGTACGTCCAACCGGCCTCACAACCCCGACAATGACCTCCACATCCGGCTTCTTCACCTGCGAGATCGTCTGGGACCAGTCACCCGGACAGCTGATGGGTCTTCACAGATGAATCCCGGTTTCAACTGTACTGGGCAGATGGCAGACAGCGTGTATGGTGTTGTGTGGGCGAGCGGTTTGCTGATGTCAACTTTGTGAACAGAGTTCCCCATGGTGGCGGTGGGGGTTATGGAATGGGCAGGCATAAGCTACAGACAACGAACACAATTGCATTTTATCTATGGGAATTTGAATGCACAGAGATACCGTGATGAGATCCTGAGGCCCATTGTCATGCCATTCATCCGCCGCCATCACCTACTGTTTCAGCATGATAATACACAGCCCCATGTCGCAAGGATCTGTACACAATTCCTGGAAGCTGGATATGTCCCAGTCCTTCCATGGCCTGCATACTCACCAGACATGTCACCCATTGAGCATGTTTGGGATGCTCTGGATCGACGTGTACGATAGTGTGTTCCAGTTCCGGCCAATATCAAACAACTTCGCACAGCCATTGAAGAGTAGTGGGAGAACAATCCACAGGCCACAATCAACAGCCTGGTCAACTCTATGCAAAGGAGATGTGTTGCGCTGCATGAGGCTAATGGTGGTCACACCAGATACTGACTGGTTTTCTGATCCACACCACTA
Source organism: Coregonus clupeaformis (assembly GCF_020615455.1). Lineage (NCBI taxonomy): Eukaryota > Metazoa > Chordata > Actinopteri > Salmoniformes > Salmonidae > Coregonus > Coregonus clupeaformis. Next base: position 23,709,696 of record NC_059222.1, read on the forward strand.
CCTTTTTTTTTTAAGGTATCTGTGACCAACATCTGTATTCCCAGTCATGTGAAATTAATAGATTAGGTCCTAATTTATTTATTTCAGTTGACTGATTGCCTTTTGTGAACTGTAACTCAGTAAAAACGTAGAAATTGTTGCATGTCGCATTTATATTTTAGTTCAGTGTATAAAATGAATCAAACCAGTCTAATTCCCTAATGGGTAATATTACTGTACCTGACTGGGCTCCTCAGAGATTCCCTTCTTGCTTCCCATAAAGATGTAGACCTTCCCAGACTCATGAAATGGGGCTCCTACTGCAAAGTCTATAGAGGAAATAGAAGCATTGGAAATACATGACCATACATTTAGGAAATGACCAATTAAGTTTGCTCAAACAATTAATAATCTTCATATTTGATGCATATAATACAAAGTAAGTAGTGCATAGTGTCATCCTGGATGTAAGCCCTTGTGCTGGCTGTATTTGGCCTCTAGGTGGCAGCAGCATAACAGCAGAAATGTTCTAATGGACTGGAGAGCCATTTATGACCTATCTGATGACACCAATTCTATTTGCCTCTATCATATTGGTGACATTGTACAATGGATTCTGATAGGAGGTTAACCATGATTCTCTTTGACCAAAGTAGATCTGATTCCAGTCCTCCTTGCGGGTACAGTTCAGCACTGTTCTAATTCTTTAAAAGTGCATCTTTCCTTCTCCCTTTGAAGAAATCACTGATTATATTTTACTAGACAGGTGAAAGCCATGTGGTGGAGCCCTTGCAGTCACCTGTCCAATCATATCAAATGAGTGACTCCTTCAAGTAAGGGAGGAAGGAATTTGAACAATGCCCAAAACGTTACCATGGTATGTTAGTCCTACCTTGGAATCCATCTTGGTTGACGTCTCCAATGGCTGAAACTGCGAATCCAAAACCAGATGCCGCAGGACCCTTCAGTACCATGCTAGGAGTCTTCTGGAAAGATCCGTTCTCGTTCATGAAGACATACACTGCTCTTCCCTCATTCTCCTTACGGTCAAAGTAGAACGGGGCACCTACGATCAGGTCATTCCATCTAGGATGGTTAAAATAAAAAAGTGCACACACAAATATTAACACACAAGATACACAGATATTGTATCATTGTAGCATACCTGGATCACAATGCTGGTATCAGTGAATGGTTTACCAACCATTATACCTCCTTATTTTTTTATTATTATTGGCTTTCAGAGAGGTCAACATATCTGCTTAGCCTATGACATGGCATCATAATGCTTTATATCTTTTGGCTTGTCTCATGTGTTGCCAAAGTATGTTCTTGACAATGTGTTATTCAGTATAATCTTTATCTCTGACATACTAACAGGTAATGAAGACAAATGCTCATGTGTTTTGAGAAGAGAGAGCACACATGCCTCAGCCATGATGTATTGACAGATACCCTTTCTGAGGTGGTGAAACGACAAGGACCGTCTCTTTTCAATTCAGCCACTGTATACATTATCTGCATAAGTCAGGTAGAGCGTGTAATAGTAGAAGTAAAAACTACAGCTGAGGTAATACTGCTGATGGGCTGTTGGTACCATTTTATTTTACAGGGTGATATAATTTAAACTCAATAAATCACATATTAAAAGAATAATAAAATGTTCTCAATACTTTTCTCAAAAGATTAGCATTTGCTATTCTTTTGCCTTTGCGTTGCTATTGTTTGGTTTCTGACTGCTAGATAATCAAGCTATTGGCATTTGGCACAGAGAGAACCCACTAAAGCTGGGAATTTCCTATGGTCGGTGTTGACGTACTCGTCATTGTTGAGGTCGGTGACAGCTAGGCTGGTCGCAGTGCGAGCCCACTTGTTCTCCTGGGGTGATGAACTCGGTTGTTAGGTCTGTGTCATCCTTCTTGGCCAGTGTCACCGAGCCCTTGGATTCATCTCTGGGAGACCCTGTTACTACCCACGAGAAGTCGTTTTGACTAAGCAACTTCCTGTCCTCATAGACGGAGTAACCTGTGGTGTTAAAACAACATTAAAACAATGTTGTAAAAACGTTACAGTTCCATTTATGGTATGTAGGCCTAATCAGTGGCCTTTAATCTTTCAACACTAAGGTAACTTCCTGTGATACAGTTGCCAGTTGCCATGCCACTATGCTAAACAGAGCACTGCTATCTAGATAGCATCTGGAGTTCCTCTTGTTCTCGTTCAATTCATAAGTTCAAAGAGATGTTTATCTTTATGAATGGGTGAGCGGTTATGTTTGCGAGTCCTTAGAAATGAAAAAGCACAAGACACAGTCCTAGTCTATCTACTGTGCCCTCTACCCTGTTCATCCAGAAATGGCTCTGCAAGCCAGGTCAACGATAGAGCCATACCACATGTAGCTATATCATCTGTTCAGTTACCCAAAGTCTTTGACATTCAAGTCCCACGAGTTTCCTGGATCAGGGTCTCTCCATGTTACATGAATGTTGCCTAGGTAACAAAGAAAAAGAGAACAATACAGTTTCACACAAACTTTTAAGCCATGATGTTAGAGTTTACAGAAGAAGCTTTGAGGCTGCAACTATCTCTTTCTCTTTGAACTCCTTTGGCGCCCACCTTGCCACACGTAGCTTAGCGTTTAGATATGATGCTAGCAATGAATCAATGTTGTCAGTTAAGAAATAAAGAATTGAGGGGACTATGATCTGTTGTGAATAGTCACAGCTCAATGGTCAAAATGTACTACTCTATTGTTGACCTGTACTGAAAATGATTAAAATTAGCATAGGACTTCACAAAGTGTTTACCGTATGTGTTATGTATTAGGGTTGTATAGGCAGAGCATCATGGGTAAAGTGTGTGTTGAGATGAGCACGTTCAGATAAATGGCTGAACTAATTTCCTTCTCCCATCTCCTCATTATTGAATTGTTATGAAGACGTGGTTATGAAACCCACGCGACATAACAGTATGACTGTGACATTGCGTAATGTTATTGGCCCAGCTCGCTGACACCAACAGGAATACAGAGAGTCAAGTGTTTTTGGTGTCTTGAGGACCTAACATTCCCTGAAACCAGGTGGTGCGAGAACAAGTGGTGCTGTAGAGCAGTTAAAATTCAAGTCTCACATCCATGTAAATCTCAGGTCTCATACCTCGCTGATACAGCACCTTCAGAAAGTATTCATACCCCTTGACTTATTCCACATTTTGTTGCATTAACAACCTGAATTTAAAATTTATTATTTAATTTGTTTTACCTTTATTTAACTAGGCAAGTCAGTTAAGAACAAATTATTATTTACAATGACGGCCTATATATATATATATATATACACTACCGGTCAAAAGTTTTAGAACACCTACTCATTCAAGGGTTTTTCTTTATTTTTACTATTTTCTACATTCTAGAATAATAGTGAAGCCCAAACCAGATGTCTAAGTATTCACACCCCTGTGAATACCTGTTAGAATCACCTTTGGCAGCGATTACAGCTGAGTCTTTCTGGATAAGTCTCGAAGAGCTTTGCACACCTGGATTGTACATTGGCACATCATTCTTTAAAAAATTATTCTGTCAAGATGGTTGTTGATCATTGCTAGACAGCCATTTTCAAGTCTTGCCATTTTCAAGTCTTGCAATTGATTTTCAAAGCCGATTTCAGTCAAAACTTTAACTAGACCACTCAAGAACATTCAATTTTGTCTTGGTAAGCAACTCCATTGTATATATGGCCTTGTTTTAGGTTATTGTCCTGTTGAAAGGTGATTTTCTCTCCCAATGTCTGTTGGAAAGCAGACTGAACAAGGTTTTCCTCTAGGATTTTGCCTGTGCTTAGCTCTATTCCATCTCTTTGTATCCTAAAAAAATTGAAAATATGAAGAGTGGTACTCAGTGATGTGTTGTGTTGGATTTGCCCCAAACATAATGCTTTGTATTCAGGATGTAAAGTGAATTTCTTTGCCACATCTTTTGCAGTATTACTTCAGTGACTTATTGCAAACAGGATATATGTTTTAGAATATTTATATTATGTACAGGCTTTCTTCTTTTCACTCTGTCATTTAGGTTAGTATTGTGGAGTAACTACAATGTTGTTGATCCATCCTCAGTTTTATCCTATCACAGCCATTCAACTCTGTAACTGTTTTAAAGTCACCATTGGCCTTACGGTGAAATCCCTGAGCGGTTTCCTTCCTCTCCGGCAACTGAGTTAGGAAGGGCGCTTGTATCTTTGTAGTGACTGGGTATATTGATACACCATCCAAATTGTAATTAATAACTTCACCATGATCAAAGGGATATTCAATGTCTGTTTTTTTTTTTTTTTTACCAATCTACCAATAGGTGCTCTTTTTTGCAAGGCATTGGAAAAACCTCCCAGGTCTTTGTGATTGAATCTGTGTTTCAAATTCAAACCTTGACTAAGGGACCTTACAGATAAGATGTGTGGGGTACAGAGATAAGGAAGTCATTCAAAAATCATCAGTCCATGCAACTTATTATGTGACTGGTTAAGCAAACTTTTACTCCTGAACGTATTTAGGCTTGCCATAACAAAGGGGTTGAATACTCATTGAAGGCAAAGAGAGTTTCAAAAGTGCCTGGCACCACCACTCCTACACAGGCCTCAGTGTTTAATCAATCAATCAAATGTTATTTGTCACAGTACATTATAAAAGTGACCACTAACAGAAGTCTACACAAAACACTATACTATGTCATATAAAGGCCAAGGGTTTTTTACTGGTCAGGTTTCATGGTCACGAAAAACTCCTGGCCCTAATTCTTTTTTATCATGTGACCTGAGGAGGGAAAAACTCCTGGCCCATGTCATACAGTGAAGGAACAGAAGTATCCCACTACTAAGTGGACAAAGGTAATTCAGCCCGTATAGGACTATACAATAAACATGGCCCTGAAAGAGATGTAAAGACAGAGGCAACCTGTCGTCACTAAGAATAATATCTCATATTACTGTTGCAAGGGTGTCCTATTCCCAACCATTACAGTAAGTACGACTGGCATCCCCTCTCCCAAGTGCATGGCTCTGACATACTCTAGCTACAACAGCAATCACTGCCTCATCTGAAACAGAAAGGAGACAATTATCCCTCCTTTATCCTGATGTGCATTATCAGCCATTAATCAATTCCCTTGCCTGGGTGATGACAACCAGTAAGGGCCAATGTGACCAAGGTCTGCAGATTGTTCCCCACACCGTGCCTCTTACTGGGGCTTATGACAAGTGCTCCCAGTAGGCTCCGTAGGGATGCAGAGAGAACTTGACTGGTGATCACTCAGTAGCTAGTCTTTATCTGAGATTCCACAGACGGTTGGAGGACCGGGACCACTGACGGATACGTGGAAATCAAGGCAGTAGTAGGACACATGACTAGGTCTTAAGGGAAGGAGAGGAGATGCCGATGTTGTAGCAACAGAGGGGTGTCTTGTGTGTGTGTTTGTAGAGGGTGGAAAGGTGAAATTGTGGGTATGGGGGGGATTTGTGTGTGCACATGTGTGTGTATGTGTGTGTGTGTGGTGCATACTGTAGCTTATGCGAGGTGGAGGGGGCATTGTAGTGGCTTCCTTACCAATTGACCATAGCCACTGCCCAAGCCTGAAGCGGGGTTGTTTCGGGACGCATACAGTCCACATTCAAAGTTCCCAAATGGCAAAAACATTCAATGAGATCCAGGGATATGGTGCAACAAGAAGGTTTATTCTTCTTATATCTAACAATACATGATTCTCCAATCAACTTAAAGTATAGATTACTTGATGTCAGGGACGGCCTGTTCAATAGGGGCGATATGGGCGACGCACTGCCAAACGGGAAAAGGAAGGGATTTTTTTCTAATCAATTATATCACGGCAACAGTAGTTATCAGTGTTGTAATCTATACGTCTGATCTGCCACAGTGCCACACTGCCACTAAATGTCGAATCAGGCTAAAGTCGTAGCTTCAAATGGCTCCACCCCCTTTTGGGGCGATTTCAGTCAGATTGAAAATCGCCCAGAACTTCTGTCATAGACTCCCATGTAAAATCTATTTTTTTCAAATTTCAGAGCCTTCAATACAATCTCAATGGGTGTCTGTGGGCTTGCACTTACACGCTTTCGTCACATGAACGTAACTAAGAAAAGAGAGGGTAGCAGCGTCAATCAATTCACTACTACTATCAACATGGCTAGGCTTCAGTGCAACTTCGATTGTGTCTTTGAAAGAATTTCCTTTTTGTCGGCGAACAAATGAAGATAAATTGGCAACGAAACAATTAGGACCTCCCAGACCAAATTTAATAATTCAACAGGTTTCTACTAAAGGGGAAGTCCTACACCCGAGGATTTTCCAAAAAATGGTACGAACGAAAAATAACATTGCCACTCAACTGGATGAGGATACAGGCTAGCTGTCCGCCGCCACAACGATGAGGTTAGTGTTGATAATCACAAGTTTACTGGAGAACTGAGACCAAGTAGAGACTTTGGACAGGGTGGATATGGTTATGTTGCGATATTGTCAATACAGTATATCGTAAAGTATCACTATGTAACTCGATTTCTTTCACCCCAATCCCTCAAATTAACGGTAAATAACTGAATTGTTTGCCCCACATTTAGCTAAGATGATTAGCTAGCCAGCTAAAATGTTTTATTTAGTTAGCAGTCGCATCTACAATAGTTTACTGTCAATAACATGTCTCCAAAATGACGTGGTGTCTCCAATTGTGTTGACATTTTACAATTGCGACGCGCATCCATGAGTATCCACTTTCTGTAGCTCAGCTGGTAGAGCACGGCGCTTGTAACGCCAAGGTAGTGGGTTCGATCCCGGGACCACCCATACACAAAAATGTATGCACGCATGACTGTAAGTCGCTTTGGATAAAAGCGTCTGCTAAATGGCATATTATTATTATTATTATTATTTTCCAGCCTTGTGTAGGTCTCCAATTTTGTCCCTGACATCCTTGGAGAGCTCTTTGGTCTTGGCCATGGTGGAGAGTTTGGAATCTGATTGATTGATTGCTTCTGTGGACAGGTGTCTTTTATACAGGTAACAAGCTGAGATTAGGAGCACTCCCCTGAGATCAGTCAATAAATGATTCTGGTATTGACTTATATGCTGCCCCTGTCTTCATGTTGTTGCTGGACATATCTTTTTAAAAATGTGTGTAGGTCACCTAAATCATCAGAAAAATTGCCCCTCCTGAGAATTTTTTTCAGGAGCCGCCACTGCTTGATGTGAAGAATACATAATATGGCCTGCTGTTCGTATGTCTGTATGTCTGTATGGTCAAAGGACTATACCGCTCCCCTGTCTAGCTAGGACTCCCCTCCCCTCGAAGGCCCAACTTCCTGTCTTTATCCTATCACTAACACACTTACCCAGTGGCGGCTCCTGAAAAAATTCTCAGGAGGGGCAATTTTCTGATGATTTAGGTGACCTACACACATTTTTAAAAGATATGTCCAGCAACAACATGAAGACAGGGGCAGCATATAAGTCAATACCAGAATCATTTATTGACTGATCTCAGGGAGTGCTCCTAATCTCAGCTTGTTACCTGTATAAAAGACACCTGTCCACAGAAGCAATCAATCAATCAGATTCCAAACTCTCCACCATGGCCAAGACCAAAGAGCTCTCCAAGGATGTCAGGGACAAAATTGGAGACCTACACAAGGCTGGAATAATAATAATAATAATAATAATATGCCATTTAGCAGACGCTTTTATCCAAAGCGACTTACAGTCATGCGTGCATACATTTTTGTGTATGGGTGGTCCCGGGGATCGAACCCACTACCTTGGCGTTACAAGCGCCGTGCTCTACCAGCTGAGCTACAGAAAGTGGATACTCATGGATGCGCATCGCAATTGTAAAATGTCAACACAATTGGAGACACCACGTCATTTTTGGAGACATGTTATTGACAGTAAACTATTGTAGATGCGACTGCTAACTAAATAAAACATTTTAGCTGGCTAGCTAATCATCTTAGCTAAATGTGGGGCAAACAATTCAGTTATTTACCGTTAATTTGAGGGATTGGGGTGAAAGAAATCGAGTTACATAGTGATACTTTACGATATACTGTATTGACAATATCGCCAATATAACCATATCCACCCTGTCCAAAGTCTCTACTTGGTCTCAGTTCTCCAGTAAACTTGTGATTATCAACACTAACCTCATCGTTGTGGCGGCGGACAGCTAGCCTGTATCCCTCATCCAGTTGAGTGGCAATGTTATTTTTTCGTTCGTACCATTTTTTGGAAAATCCTCGGTGTAGGACTTCCCCCTTTAGTAGAAACCTGTTGAATTATTAAATTTGGTCTGGGAGGTCCTAATTGTTTCGTTGCCAATTTATCTTCATTTGTTCGCCGACAAAAAGGAAATTCTTTCAAAGACACAATCGAGTTGCACTGAAGCCTAGCCATGTTGATAGTAGTAGTGAATTGATTGACGCTGCTACCCTCTCTTTTCTTAGTTACGTTCATGTGACGAAAGCGCGTAAGTGCAAGCCCACAGACACCCATTGAGATTGTATTGAAGGCTCTGAAATTTGAAAAAAATAGATTTTACATGGGAGTCTATGACAGAAGTTCTGGGCGATTTTCAATCTGACTGAAATCGCCCCAAAAGGGGGTGGAGCCATTTGAAGCACGACTTTAGCCTGATTCGACATTTAGTGGCAGTGTGGCACTGTGGCAGATCAGACGTATAGATTACAACACTGATAACTACTGTTGCCGTGATATAATTGATTAGAAAAAAAATCCCTTCCTTTTCCCGTTTGGCAGTGCGTCGCCCATATCGCCCTATTGAACAGGCCGTCCCTGCACTTACCACAGTACAATGAATGGGCAAGAGGGGGGAGACAAAAACGAAGTTACATCAATAACAAAGAGTCTCTGAGTCACAAATTTAAATGGTGTGTGAGAGAGAGAGAGAGAGAGAGAGAGAGAGAGAGAGACCCATATTTATGTTTATTTATTTTCCCATTTGTACTTTAACTATTTGCACATTGTTACAACACTGTATATATACATAATATGACATTTGAAATGTCTTTACTCTTTTGAAACTTCTGAGTGTAATGTTTACTGTTAATATTTATTGTTTATTTCACTTTTGTTTACTATCTACTTCACTTGCTTTGGCAATGTTAACACACGTTTCCCATGCCAATAAAGCCCTTAAATTGAATTGAATTGAATTGAGAGAGAGAGAGAGAGAGAGAGAGAGAGAGAGAGAGAGAGAGAGAGAGAGAGAGAGAGAGAGAGAGAGGGAGGGGAGAGGAGAGGAGAGGGAGAGAACAATAGAGTGGAGAGAACTGCATTGTATCACAAAGTTAGACAAAGGAGAAAGTGACACTACAAGCATGGTGGATGGTGTCTTTTTTTATGGGTAAACAGTCTTTTTGGTAAACAGGTATCTGTCTTCCAGAAATGTATGTTTATTTGTTTATTTGGATCGCCATTAGCTTTTGCAGAGGCAGTGGCTATTCTTCCTGGGTCCACAAAAAACACAAAACATGGCAAGTAACAAAAAACACTTGTACACTGATAGACAAGGACAGTCACACAAATTTAAAATACAACGATATACAAACAATACAACTAAAAAATATCTAATAATAATAAATAAAAATAAAAATGTGCTGTGTTAGAGTGTGTATATGTGTGTGTCCCCTCACATTCCCCACTGTTCCATGAGATGTTGTTTAATATATTTTTTAAAGGTAATTTTGCTGTTTGCTTGAGTAATTGGGGATGGAAGGGAGTTCCATACGATCATGGCTCTGTATAATACTGTGCTTTGGCGTTAATTCATTTTGGACTTGGGGACTATGAAGAGACCCCTGGTGGCATGTCTTGTGGGGTATGTATGGGTGTCTGAGCTGAATGTTATTTCATTATGCAGACAATCTGGAATTTTCATTACAGTAATAATTCTCATAAAAATTAGAAGAGAAGCAGTTCATCTCTCGTCAACCCTCAACCAGGAAAGACTGGCATACATGTCGTTGATGTTAGTTCTGTATATGCAGTAAAGGGCAAGGTGTGCTGCTCTGTTTTGAGCCAGCTGCAGATTTGCTATTTCTTTCTTTCGGGCACTTGATATCTAAAGGGGTCCTAAAATTCCAAATCAAATTGCTAAATGATCCTCGGTATGACCATCTTAAACAATTCATATGTTAGCTTAGTAGAACACACACTCCTTTAGGCTTTGGTTAAAGATATAGCAAATAGGTGTGGCAATACAGTCTTCTACCATTCTCACTAGTTTCCCATCAAGGTTGTCTAACAATAGTTTTTCCACCTCTCCCACACTAACTTGACCAAATTCAAAACAGCAATCCTTCTCTTTCATTATTAGATATTTTATACACAAAAATGATAGTTCACTGTTCAATGTTGTCATTTCACTTCTGAGGTTTCCCACTTTACTAGTGAAATAGTCATTGAAATTATAGGCAACATCGAAAGGTTTTGTTATAAATGTCCAATCAACTTCAATGAACAATGGGGATGAATTGGGTTTTCTGCCCATGATATCATTTAAGGTACTCCAAAGTCATTTTTCCATTTATCTTGTTTTGGTAATATAATTTCTTCTTCTTTTTGTTAAGTTTAGTCACAAAATGTCTCAATTTACAGTATGTCAACCAATCAGCTGAGCAGCCTGACATGTTCGCCACCTCTTTTGCATCATTTCTTTGAACCATACAATTTTTCAATTCATCAACAATCCAGAGGGCTCTAACAGTTCATACAGTAAATTTCTTAACAGGTGCATGCTTATCTACAATTGGCATGAATCATTTAACAAATACTTCTAGTGCTGCATCTGGATTCACTTTCTCATACACATCAGAACAATATATATTTCTTACATCTTCAACAAAAAGAGTCTTGCGAAAACATTTTGTATGAAATACATTAGGCACAACCTTTGGCACTCTGGCTTTCCTAATTATTGCCACAATGTCATGGTTACTGGGAATGGGAACTGCTATTGATTCGGGCAGAACCAAGTTTGGGAAACCCTACACCATGTGGGAAAGGGGCCATATAATCTCCTTCAGTGCCCAACCCCTACCGACTCTCCCTCCTCAACCTCAAATCAAACTTCTTACGGCCGGGGAGATACCTGGGAGAAGACATCCCTCTATTGGAGAAGATCCAACTACAACCACAAAAATTGTTTGAATTGATGGTGTCATTACTCATGTTCATCTGAATGGTTGCAAAATACTTTAAAGACAAGGTGAGTCCAGGCTCAACACAGTGCCAATGAGGCAGGTCTACAAAAGAGCATAGCTCCAGTCAGCGTGCATCCATCGCTATCTCTCCCCAGTCTAAATAGTGGTGTGATAAGTACTGACACAGGTCTGGTGGAGATAGATGATAGCCATCGGCCCAGCTGGACTGGCACCCCGCCCAAAGAGCCTGGAGGTGTGAGAGAGAGAGAGAGTGTGTGTGTGTGTTTGTGTGTGTGTGTGTGTGTGTGTGTGTGTGTGTGTGTGTGTGTGTGTGTGTGTGTGTGTGTGTGTGTGTGTGTGTGTGTGTGCATGCGCGACTGTGTGTGCATGCTCTTGTGTTTTTTGTAAAAATATATATATTACTTTCCAAACCCACCACCCCTTCCCTAATTGGAGTAAACTAGTGAACAACAACACTTAGGCCTCTACTTCCAACTTATACTATATACATTTTACATTTTATGGACACAGTTAATTTTACAATAATTCTATTTTGTTTGTTTTTACTCCTGAACTTCCTCTACCCTCAACCTCTCTGATTCTTTTACATTTAGTCATTTAGCAGACTGATCATTTTCATGATGTCCATCCGGTTTGCTTCTATATGCCATATCTCTCCAACTGTGCTCCTTCACAAAAGCTCTCATCCTATAACCTATATACTTATTATGGACACAGCATGCCCTACATTAGTTATCTTGCTGTTATTAGTTGTTGTTAGTTGTTATTAGTCCCATCCTTCAGCTCCATTCAACACCTCCCATCTGTCTCTTAACACTATCCATATTGGATTTCTATTTGATATATATTTTTCAACTGTACTATGATGTTTCACAAACGTTCTGAACCTTTCTATTCTCATTGTTTCTACAGATTGTAAATTGAAAATAAACTTTTTTGCTAAAAGTATTATTATATTATTGATCGATTGACTATGACTTTTTAGATCACCCAGTAGTGCTATATGCAGGGTTAGCTCCAGGTAAATATTGCAATCCTTCAGCCATTCCTGGACCTGTGACCAAAAACAAGCCACAAATGGACAGTACCAAAACATATGATCTAATGATTCTGTCTCTTCGCAGCAAAATCTGCAGAGCTGGGAAGATTGTATCCCCCATATAAATAACATTCTATTGGTAGCAAGAATTTTGTATAATAATTTAAATTGAAAAATTATACTTTTTGAATCCGGCGTCGTTTTGCGTATCAGTTCATAAACACGTCAAAAATCTCTTCCCAACTATTTTGCAATCTATATGGGACGGCTGTCAACCCTTTGGTCCTTAAATGAAACGGGTATACTTTTTTATTTATCACAATTTTCTTTAACCAATTATGTTCTTTAATGCGGGGCCGACAGACAAGTTCCTTACTTTTTCCCCCTTCCACTTTCCTCTTCCATTTTTGCGGTAATGTTGCAATTATTTGGTTGTAATTTTGGGTAGAGCAGAAATTTCCATTTGTTTTTGTTAGCTGCATGTGCGAGATAACTCCACCAGTCCTACCTATGATATCATTTACGAAGATTATTTTTTAATCATTTTTTTCGAAAAATACTGGCTTTTTATCAACTAGTATATTTGAGTTTAACCACAATATTTGTTGCATTATTTGTTCTGTCGTTTCTGGAGGATTAAATTGAAATTGCAACCAACTTTCTATGGCTTGTTTTAGTAATAGTGATATTTGGGGGATGATTTCCTTTTCAAATAACTGATAGTGAGAGGTTGTAATCTGAATAAAGGGAAAAGGCCATTCTTGAACATGGGGTGAGACAATCTTACTAATTTGCTAGAGAACCAGTTCGGATTTAAGTATAACTTTTGTATGACTGGAGCTTTTAGTGATAGGTCTAATGCTTTAATATTTAATCATTTCTGTCCTCCGAATTCATATTCATTATATAAATACGCCCGTTTAATTTTGTTTGGCTTACGTTCCCAAATAAAATGGAAAACAAAATTCTCATATAATTTCAAAAACTGTTCGCTAGAAGTAGGCAAGACCATATAAGCAAATAGGTAAACTGGGATAATACTAAAGAGTTAATCAGGGTGATTTTTCCACAAATAGACAGGTATTTACCTTTCCATGGTAGCTAGATCTTATCTATTTTTGCTAACTTTCTATTAAAATGTATTGGAGTGAGATCATTTATTTCATTTGGGATATGTATTCCGATTATATCCACATCACCATCAGACCATTCTATTGGTAAACTACATGGTAATGTACAAATTGTATTTCTTAGTGATCCAATACGTAATATAGTACATCTATCATAATTTGGTTGTAATCCAGAGAGGTTAGAAAATGTATCTAGATCCTCTATGAGGCTGTGGATGGATTCAAATTGTGGATTTAAAAGAAAACATGAATCATCAGCGTACAATGACACCTTTGTTTTTAAGCCCTGGATTTCTAATCCCTTGATATTATTGTTGGATCTGATTTTAATAGCTAACATTTCGATGGCAATAATAAATAGATATGCCGATAGTGGACAACCTTGTTTTACTCCTCTTGACAGTTTAAAACTTTCTGAGAAATAGCCATTATTTACTATTTTACAACTAGGGTTACTACACATGATTTTAACCAATTTTATAAGAGATTCTCCAAAATTGAAATGCTCCAGGCATTTATATATAAACTCCAGTCGTACTTTATCAAATGCCTTTTTCAAAGGTTGCTATGAATAGCAGGCCTGGTTTCCCAGATTTTTCATAGTGTTCTATTGTTTCCAGTACTTGCCTTATATTATCTCCAATGTATCATCCATGCAAATAACCTGTCTGATTAGAATGAATAATGTCCGACAATACCTTTTTAATTCTATGAGCTATACATTTTGCTATAATTTTTGCATCACAACACTGAAGTGTAAGGGGCCTCCAATTTTTAAATGGACTGGATCTTTAAATTTCTCATTTGTATCCTGTTTCAGTAATAATGAAATTAGACCTTCTTCTTGAGTGTCTGTGTCAGACTGGGGTGATGTGTATGCGGCAGTGAAGTCAGGCGCAGGACACAGAGGATCAGGAATGACTACTATACTTCCAGTAATACGCACAAAAACAAAAGTCTCCAACACTAGAGGAGTAACACGCGGAGTGCATAAAATAACGAGCTAGCAATGCCAAACATACGACAGGACAAAAGGACAATAACACACAAAGGCAAACATAAAACAAGGGAACTTATATGTTACATAATCAATACAAAATAAGAAACAGGTGTACAAACTAGACAACACAAGACACACACCGAAACGTCGATCGGCAGTAGCTAGTACTCCGGGGGACGACGAACGCCGAAGCCTGCCGAGCAAGGAGGGAGGAGCAGCCTCGGCCCGGCATCCGTGACAGTCTGATAATCTACCATTTACATAGGAGTGGTTAAAACATGCTAATAACGGTCCTCTGAGTATATCAAAAAAGGTTTAGTATACCTTGACTGGTATGACATCCAACCCCTGGAGTTTTCCCATACTTAAAGACTTTAATTGCATCCAGAAGTTCCTCCTCTGCAATTTCACCTTCACATGAGTCTTTCTGTATGGCTGTTAATTTTACATTAACAATAGAAAAAAAATCCCTACATTTAGCTTCAGTTAGAAGAGATGGAGGCGACTGAAACGAAAACATATGCTTAAAGTACTTTGCTTCCTCCTTCAAAATATAATTTGGTGAATCATGGGTGACTCCGTCATTTGTAACCAGTTTCAGTAAATTCTTTTTGGTAGCATTTCTATGTTGAAGATTAAAAAGTATTTGGTGCATTTTTCCCCATATTCCATCGAGTTTGCTTTATTTTTTATAATATATTACACTTGATCTTTCTTGAATACGTTTCTTAATTTCTTTTTGTTTTTCCTCTAATTTATTCTGAGCCTCTATGTTACAGTTTTTATTGCTATCTATCTTTTCTGTTAGACCTTCTATTTCCTTTGTTAGTATGGACTCTTTTGACCTAAATGGTAGGTTTATTTGAACAGTGAGAGACAGAATAACAACAAATAAATCCAGAAAAACGCATGTCAAAAATGTTATAAATTGATTTGCATTTTAATGAGGGAAATAAGTATTTGACCCCCTCTCAATCAGAAAGATTTCTGGCTCCCAGGTGTATTTTTTATACAGGTAACAAGCTGAGATTAGGAGCACACTCTTAAAGGGAGTGCTCCTAATCTCAGCTTGTTACCTGTATAAAAGACACCTGTCCACAGAAGCAATCAATCAATCAGATTCCAAACTCTCCACCATGGCCAAGACCAAAGAGCTCTCCAAGGATGTCAGGGACAAGATTGTAGACCTACACAAGGCTGGAATGGGCTACAAGACCATCGCCAAGCAGCTTGGTGAGAAGGTGACAACAGTTGGTGCGATTATTCGCAAATGGAAGAAATACAAAAGAACTGTCAATCTCCCTCGGCCTAGGGCTCCATGCAAGATCTCACCTCGTGGAGTTGCAATGATCATGAGAATGGTGAGGAATCAGCCCAGAACTACACGGGAGGATCTTGTCAATGATCTCAAGGCAGCTGGGACCATAGTCACCAAGAAAACAATTGGTAACACACTACACCGTGAAGGACTGAAATCCTGCAGCGCCCGCAAGGTCCCCCTGCTCAAGAAAGCACATATACAGGCACGTCTGAAGTTTGCCAATGAACATCTGAATGATTCAGAGGAGAACTGGGTGAAAGTGTTGTGGTCAGATGAGACCAAAATGGAGCTCTTTGGCATCAACTCAACTCGCCGTGTTTGGAGAAGGAGGAATGCTGCCTATGACCCCAAGAACAGCATCCCCACCGTCAAACACGAGGTGGAAACATTATGCTTTGGGGGTGTTTTCTGCTAAGGGGGACAGGACAACTTCACTGCATCAAAGGGACGATGGACGGGGCCATGTACCGTCAAATCTTGGGTGAGAACCTCCTTCCCTCAGCCAGGGCATTGAAAATGGGTCGTGGATGGGTATTCCAGCATGACAATGACCCAAAACACACGGCCAAGGCAACAAAGGAGTGGCTCAAGAAGAAGCACATTAAGGTCCTGGAGTGGTCTAGCCAGTCTCCAGACCTTAATCCCATAGAAAATCTGTGGAGGGGAGCTGAAGGTTTGAGTTGCCAAACGTCAGCCTCGAAACCTTAATGACTTGGAGAAGATCTGAAAAGAGGAGTCGGACAAAATCCCTCCTGAGATGTGTGCAAACCTGGTGGCCAACTACAAGAAACGTCTGACATCTGTGATTGCCAACAAGGGTTTTGCCACCAAGTACTAAGTCATGTTTTGCAGAGGGGTCAAATACTTATTTCCCTCATTAAAATGCAAATCAATTTATAACATTTTTGACATGCGTTTTTCTGGATTTTTTGTTGTTATTCTGTCTCTCACTGTTCAAATAAACCTACCATTAAATTTATAGACTGATCATTTCTTTGTCAGTGGTCAAACGTACAAAATCAGCAGGGGATCAAATACTTTTTTCCCTCACTGTATGTGTGTGTGTATTTGGTGTCAATATGCATGTGTGTGTGTTTTGTGTGTGTGAGCATATGTAGTGTGTGTCTGGTGAGTGTGCATAGAGCCAGTGCAAGAGAGTCAGAGCAAAAAAATGGTGTCAATGCAAATAGTCCAGGAAGACATTTGATTAACTGTTCCGCAGTCTAACGACTTGGGGGTAGAAGCTGTTCAGGAGCCTTTTGGTCATGTATGTGGGTCTAATGGACACATGACAGCACAGGTCTCTTATCAGCCAGTCTTGTTACTGTGGCATGATGCTTTTGCTTTGAAAGGCCTACTTGAAGACAAAGACTACAACCAGAAAGCTGAGACAAGGAATTTTGGAGCCCAGCCCAGCCCAGCCAAGTCCAACAAACCCATCCTTCTCATTTGGCCATCATGTTATGATGCATCATGGACACCTTATTAGTTATTCATACTTCATTTATGTGGCAGGACATTTTTCTGCCCTAATTCTTTTGTTAGTCCGTATTTTAAAGTTCTCAGGCAGTGGAGAAATTAATTGGAAGGAAAAAAGTAGTCCAGGCAGACTCTCAGTAAGAGATGATCTGGCTAAGCTGCACCTCTCCACTCTGATTAAAAGCCTTGGAGACGTGAGGAATTCTGATTGATTGGCCTATTTCGGAGTGCTGTGGTTCATTAACTTAATATATGTGACGGACCAGCTTGTCTGTCTACTGCTTAAGGTTGAACAAGACAGAAGACGCATCCAAGAGTTTGTCACGACTTCCTCCGAAGCTGCCTCCTCTCCTTGTTCGGGCAGGCTTCGGCGTTCGTCGTCACCGGCCTTCTAGCCACTGCCACATCTCATCTCATTATTCCATGTGTTTTGTCTTGTCTATCACACACATCTGGTTCATATCCCCTCATTAGTATGTGTATAAATGTTCCCTCTGCCCCCTTGTCCTTGTGGGTGATTGTTTAATGTGAGGAGAGAGTAGCTCGGTTGAGCTACGTGTATTTTGTATTTGCCGGGTATATTTTCCCTGCGTGCCTGTTTGTTCCAGTGCACCTGTTTTGCGCACTGGACTGGTTGACGCTATCCAGCGTAACTCTGTACTACGGAATAAACTCTGTATTCTGTGATTTACCCTCCTGCACCTGACTCCTTCAAATCACCTATCACAGAGTTGCTGAATTCCCCCAAACTCCTAATTTAAGTCCTGTCCCAACCTGCAACCGGGCAGGTCGAGTGCGTAGGGAAGGGTAAAACATTCCAGGCATAACACAGGTTCAGAGGCCTGAAAGGAACCAATCAGAGAACAGCTGACAGCATTGCTCCCTCCTCCCATAGAGAACAAAAAAAAAACGTCTGGGTAAAGGGTTCTATATGGAACTCAAAAGGGTTCTACCTGGAACCAAAAAGGGTTCTTTAAAGGGTTCTCCTATGGGGACAACCGAAAAAACCCTTTAGGTTCTAGATAGCACCTTTTTTTTTCTAAGAGTGTACCGTAAAACCCAGACAACACAGATATGGAACAGACAGGGCAAAACCCCTCTAACTTACATTTAGATTCTCCCTGACAGCACATTCTTCACGTCTTTTCAGAATTGTCGAAAACATATTAAATCAGGCCCAAAGACCTGCCAAATTAACTTATCCAACAGTAAATACTGTATAGTATCTTATAAAAGCATGCTGGTTTACATAATTTGCCAGTATGGCATAGAATAAAGATTGATATTTCATTTAACACAATTACACAACATTATTTAATTAATTTATATATTGTTATAAATCTTTAATGACTTCAGTAGGATGGGCTGTTTTGAAGTTAAGGAGTTACGAGAATAAACAATGCCGATAAAGGTGAAACCGATGATGACATTTTGGCTCCATGGGCATTGATAAATCTGTTACAGCTCTTCAGCTCCAAACAGGGGCCCACAGGTCTTCAGCCTCATTACCATGGCCATGTGGTCTCCTTCTAATGTTTCAGCTTCTGGACGGTGACACCATCCCTCAGGGGACAGAGCAAAGATGGTGCATCGATCAAGTGTCAGCTGGACACAACTATCCATCGCACTTACTGACCAAGAACAAACTCTCAGTTTAACACATCAATCCACCACTTAGAGGGGATGATTAATCAGTTCCCAACTCTGCACTTACATGGTTACCTCACAGGAAGTGCAGGGCTTGGTTTACAATTCTCTTCCCTGCTTAGCTCATGCAAGCAATTACTAGCAATTACAAGCACAAAACAAAAATCAAAAGAAATACACTTCTCGTGGATGCTGCAGAATGATATGGCCAGTTTAATTGGCAAGAGGAAGTCCAAACTACAACTGAGGTAGTCTTGTGATCTTCAAAGAGCACACATACTTTAAGGACTACCGGGCCTGGTTCCACGAGGGGGCCCTCAGTTGAAACTTGTGCCTATATAAAAATAGCAAAAAAGTTCAAATGATTGAGTGAAAGGTTGGCACAAAATCTGTATCTCCGCTGTGCCGTGCCAGCACAATGGACAGAGTGCGTCGTGGTGTGTGTAGGGGGGCTATGGAAAGCCACTGGGGTGGTTAGGTATGACTCCTTTGGGTTTCCATAAAAAGCGGGAAAAAAACACTTCTCATCTGTGGTAGGATAAGTGAATAACGTGACACGCCTCCATAATATTTGATTTGGATTTATAAGGGCGGGGTCAAGTTTACAGTTGAAGCTGCTTCATCTAACTCAGCCTCACGCCCCACCACTACAGCGTTTAGTTAGCTTCTTAGCAAGCTGTGAAAAGCATTAGTGTTTTTAGCCTTAGCCTATTACCTAGCTCGAACCAGCTAATCTGCCACTGCCATGATGGATAACCCTAGCCCGGGCCCGGCTCCACGAGGAGGCAAGCCATCTCCAGTTGAAACATGTGCTCCTTCAGTTTTATGTGCCTATTTAAAAATAGCAAATCTCCCGCTGCGCTGTGTCAGCAGAATGGACAGAGCTCGTCACAGTGTGTGTAGTGGGGCTATGGAAAGCTACTGCGGTGGTTAGGCGTTGAAGCTGCCTCACTCAACTCTGCCTCATGCCCCACCACTACAGAGTTTAATTAGCTTCGCTCTGGATAAGAGCGTCAGCTAAATGACTAAAATGTAAATGTAAATGTAATGTACCGCTGCATTCACATAGGCTGTTTGTAATAGGTGAATTACCCTATCTTTTATCCTATATTCATTACCAAAATGGCTTTGCTTTAGTGTGTAGGGCGCTGTTCATTGTGCTGATACAGTACAGCGGAGATGGGCTACAGATTTCGCGCCAACCTGTCACTTCAAAAGCACTCAATCAATGGTCTGGGAGTCTCGGCATTTCAACTTTATGTTTATTGTGATATAGCGTGATATATATATATTCCAATGCAAGAACCCACTAAATTTGTGCCCCCTCACTGATTTAAAATGCCGCCTTAGTCACTTTATCCTGGTGCCAGGTCTGAGGACAACACTGTTTGCTGTTTGGAGGGAGATCTATCAGAGCTTCAAATGGATAGCTGTTAGAGAGAACAAGTTAAGCTTTTCTACAGAAGCAAGCAACCACCAATTAAAATAGGCAAAGAGTTCAGAATTACAGTAAATGAATGAAAAGGAAGTCCAATGCATTTAAAGCATACTTAAAGATGCATGCTCAAACTTTTGGATAATTTCAGCCAGTAGTTTGGAAAGTGGTGCTAATGAGCCAAAAAGTGGTCCCGTTTTTATTTTACTACCTCATCCAATTGTGTACTACGTCATCCATTTCATGTCATATGCTACGCATTTTGCAATTTGTATGATAACATACGAATTTAGAAATTCGGATGATATGTTACGAATCTAATTTGTGCAATACGTTACGAATTTGTTGTGCCTAAGATCCCAAAGTGCATCTTTAAGAGCACACAGGCAAAGGAGCACATGTTGTGTGTTTGAGAGAAATGGTATGGTATTCCACTGCAAAACAATGGTTGCTTTTCCAACCCATTAGCCATAATAAGTTCAACCCTTGGGGATACATTTTCTTCGGCATCCAATGCCTTTTAGTACCTTTAGTGCACTCACCACACAGACATGCTGCAGGCAGTACTACAGCTAAACTGGCCACCTGTTTCACCTGCAGCTATGTAAAACACAGCCCACTCAATAAGGAACAAGCATGTAAGTCCTGCTCTTATTCAACATCAACAGCTATGCAGTTGTTTATCGTTTATAATCTCTTGTTCAGATCAGGGTACAAGAATCAGCGTCATGTTCCTGAATGTGATAAGATATTGTTAGAAACATCTTAGTCTTGTAATGACCATTGTGTAGAATGAAGGGGTGTGCATTGTCATGACAGCCAATGAAAGACAAACAAATATATGAACTGTGTTCTGTGAAGGGACTGTGAGAGACAACATCATCCATATAAGGCCATTCATAATGGGACACCGCAGCCTGGTCTCATAGACTAGACGTAACATAGAAATCTGGGACACCCAAATTAGTATCATGTTATGTTTGGTATGGTTACATAAGACAGAAGGTTACTTAAGGCAAAAACCAAAGAAGGGGTGGTTGGATGGTTGGAAGTATAACATGAACGGCTAGCAGAAGCGTCTAGCAACCCAAAGGTTGCTTGTTCGAATCTCAATCCCGGACAACTTTAGTATTTTAGTGAATTTGCAACTTTGCAACTACTTACTACTTTTTTTGCTACTTTGCAACTACTTAGCATGTTAGCTTACCCTTCCCTAACTATAACCTTAACCATTTAACCTAACTCCTAACCTTTAACCCTAACCTTAATCCCTAGCCTACAACATGAATGTCTAGCAACCCAAAGGTTGCGTGTTCGAATCTCATCACAGACAACTTTAGCATTTGAGGTCATTAGCAACTTTGCAACTACTTGCTACTTTGCAACTACACTGAGCAAAATATAAACACAACATGTAAAGTGTTGGTCCGATGTTTCATGAGCTGAAATAAAAGATCCCGGAAATGTTCCATACATACAAAAACCTTCTTTCTCTAAAAATGTTGTGCACATATTAGCTTCCCTTCCCCTAACCTTAACCATTTAACCTAACTCCTAACCCTAACCTTAACCCTTAGCCTATAACACAAGCCTCTAGCAACCCAAAGGTTGCGTGTTCGAATCTCATCACGGACAACTTTAGCATTTTAGTTAATTTGCAACTACTTACTACTTTTTAGCTGCTTTGCAACTACTTAGCATGTTAGCTTTCCCTTCTCCTGACCCTAACCTTAACCATTTAACCTTAACCATTTAACTTAACTTCTAACTCTAACCTTAACCCCTAGCCTATAACACGAATGTCTAGCAACCCAAAGGTTGCGTGTTTGAATCTCATCACAGACAACTTTAGCTAATTAGCAACTTTGCAACTACTTACTACTTTTTTAGCTACCTTGCAACTACACTGAATGTTTCCCATGTTTCATGAGCTGAAATAAAAGATCCCAGAAATGTTCCAAACGTACAAAAAGCATATTTCTCTCAAATGTTGTGCACATGTTAGCTTACATCCCTGTTAGTGAGCATTTATCCTTTGCCAAAATAATCAATTTACCTGACAGATGTGGCATATCAAGAAGCTGATTCAACAGCATGATCATTAAACAGGTGGACCTTGTGCTGGGGACAATAAAATGCCACTCTAAAATGTGCAGTTTTGTCACACAACACAATGCCACAGATGTCTCAAGATTTGTGGGACCACACAATTGGCATGCTGACTGCACAAATGTTAATTTCTCTACCATAAGCCGCCTCCAACGTCATTTTAGAGCATTTGGCAGTACGTCCAAACGGCCTCACAACCACAGACCACGTGAAAGTATGCCAGCCCAGGACCTCCACATCCGGCTTCTTCACCTGCGGGATCGTCTGAGACCAGCCACCTGGACAGCTGTTGAAACTGTGAGTTTGCACAACAGAATAATTTCTGTAAAAACTGTCAGAAACAGTCTCAGGGGAGCTCATCTGCATGCTCGTCCCTCACCAGGGTCTTGACCTGACTGCAGTTCGGCGTCATAACCGACTTCAGTAGGCAAATGCTCAACTTCGATGTCCACTGGCACGCTGGAGAAGTTTGCTCTTCACGGATTGTTAAGATAATTTATTAACTAACTATTTCAGTGTCTCTGTGTATCTCCCAAAAGGTTGTAAGGCTTTTGGATCAAGAAACGGACAGAGCTCCCAGTTGCAATAGTCAGAGATCTTTATTCAATTCTGCCACAAAATGGTCGTACAATATTTTTATATGCACACGTCATACAAACATCCCACCCCTCTGTAGGCGGGCTGTAGTTTTCCACTTTAAAACTGCTCTCCTAACCATCAGTTCACACACACACACACATACATACATACACACACATATACACACATACACACACATATACACACATACATTTTCTTATCATAGTCTACTCCCTGCATTCCTCAGTTATCACCGTTCTCACAATATTCTGCACCATGTTTAACAGTTCTCCTTTTTCTTCGCCGTCCGGTCTAACTCCTACTCACATTGCTAAATAGTAACACAATGTCATAATCTTTACTGGTCCTACACTCACACATTACCAGGTAGTAGATTCTAACACATTTCACACAGTTTCTGAGTATAATAATTAGTCACTATTAAGAAAGTACTAATCATACTTAAAACAAGAACATTTCACAACTATATTTAAGGGTGGAACATTTAGTCATTACTTTTAACCTGTATATATTTTAATTTCTATATCACGGATGAATACAGGTTTCAACTGTACCAGGCAGATTTATGACTGCTGCAAAATGAATTGCCTCTCTGAGGACATTAAAGTTTTCTGAATCAGATGGCAGACGTGTGGGCTAGGTTTGCTGATGTCAACGTTGTGAACAGTGTGCCACATGGTGGTGGTGGTGTTATGGTCTGGGCAGGCATAGGCTCCGGACAACCAACACAATTGCATTATATCAGAAGGTTATGGTTGGTCGGGGTTAGGGTTGAATGGCGGGAACCCGGTTACCGAGATTTACTGCCCAAAACCACTCCCTTTTCCAACTGCGGGAAATCGGTAAATTATAATACATTATTTATATGAACAGCATGATGTGAAATGGAACTGTTAAATTATATGTGATGTCTAAATCTGGATTCTCTACAGCCTTCGCTCTGCTCACTGCATGATGAATCATCAATACTCAAGGTGGGGACAGACAGCCCATCTCAGTATGTAGACCTATCATCTCATCATGGTAACTTTTTTTATTGTGACAGTTAGACCTACATTTGCTACAGCATAGCCTATGCTACAGTAATACAAAGACCGAATGTGTGTCTAATTTACACATTTCCATCTGGCTTTTGGGGGTCACCTTATTTTTTAATTGTAAAGATTCTTTTTTTAATTGCAGCTGCAGAGTTTTAAAACACTCCTATATAGTTGATTTAAATCAGTGCACGAGCGAGCACACTCTCGCAGTCTTTCTGTCTTTCTCCATCAATTCCATTCAAATTGCATCCAAAATATGTAATCCTGGTCAAGATTGATATATAAGCCTATAATGTATATAGATGCTCTAGCCTGCCTCTTTCAGCTAATGAATTCAATGTAGTACTAGCCTTATATTTAGCTAATGAATGATAGATTATGTATAATAAGCTTCTAATTTATGGCCTCTGTCTCTTGCGCAATATGCATGCACGCACCTGTCCTCTGCTGGCCTTTCTCGGTAAAAAAGGCTCCTTAGCTCTTGGAGTCCCATCAGCTTGCTGGACATAATGTTTTTTTAGCATTTCTTATACTAATAGACTATTCGAAGAGGGACGCAAGCTCTTGTTTGCTGAATGTTAAATACAGCAGCCAATAGAACTCATGGGTAGTTTGGAAGAATAGCAAACGCACGTTGGCTATAGGCTATAGCAGTTCTTTATTCAGACCCATAACCATTCAATTCTTGTGAAGAGAACTGAACGTCTTCTGCATCTCATTCTAGTCCTATATTATTCAAGCATGTCATTAGAATGATGAAGATAAGGACAATGAAACGTATTTCATTTAACTGTTGAAGCGAGGAAGGAATGAAGCAACACTAGCAAGAGAAAGAGGAGATAAGCTAATAACATTAGGGGAAATATTATGAAAAAATATAAATCAAATTCGCTAGCCTATACTTGTAACTTTGCAGGCCTCATGTGCTACACCAGAATCACATGTTTTCTCCCTGCTTTATCATGGTTTGAACGAGGTGCGTAATTCCAGTCCATTTAATACAGTATAATACAATACAGTACAGTAATACAGTTCACACTCAAAATGATTAGCCTACTTAAGCTTGTTTAATTTATTTACCCAAGAGAGTATGTGCTTTTATGTTTTTCTGTTGTGAATAATGTGCAGTAGTCTATATATCATATAGCCTATGTATTGGATAACGGCACAATCATTTGGGCTTTTTTGGGCTTGGGCTCATTAAATGTCTTTAATCAGGCTCATGTTGTATCAGGCTTGAATTTTCTATCAAAGCTCTAATCAAATCCAGACATAGGTTTATTAACAGTGCCTTCGGAAAGTATTCAGACCCCTTGACTTTTTCCCGATTTTGTTACATTACAGCCTTTTTCTAAAATGGATTAAAGAAAGAAAGAAATCCTCAGCAATCTACACACAATACTCCATAATGACAAAGTGAAAACAGGTTTTTAGAAATGTTTGCAAATGTATTACAAATAAAAAACAGAAATACCTTATTTACATAAGTATTCAGCCCCTTTGCTAGGAGACTCGAAATTGAGCTCAGGTGCATCTTGTTTCCATTGATCATCCTTTAGATGTTTCTACAACTTGATTGGAGTCCACCTGTGGTAAATTAAATTAATTGGACATGATTTGGAAAGGCACACACCTGTCTATATAAGGTCCCACAGTTGACAGTGCATGTCAGAGCAAAGACCAAGCCATGAGGTTGAAGGAATTGTCAGATTAGCTCAGAGACAGGGTTGTGTCGAGGCACAGATCTGGGAAAGGGTACCAAAAATGTCTGCAGCGTTGAAGGTCCCCAAGAATACAGCGGCCTCCATCATTCTTAAATGGAAGATGTTTGGAACCACCAAGACACTTACTAGAGCTGGCCGCCCGGCCAAACTGAGCAATCGGGGGAGAAGGGCCTTGGTCAGGGAGGTGACCAAGATGGTCACTCTGACAGAGCTCTAGAGTTCCTCTGTGGAGATGGGAGTATCTTCCAGAAGGACAACCATCTCTGCAGCACTCCACCAATCAGGCCTTTATGGTAGTGGCCAGACGGAAGCCACTCCACAGTAAAAGGCACATGACAGCCCGTTTGGAGTTGAAGGACTCTGGTCTGATGAAAGCAAGATTGAACTCCTTGGCCTGAATGCCAAGCGTCACGTCTGGAGGAAACCTGGCCCATCCCTACGGTGAAGCATGGTGGTGGCAGCATCATGCTGTGGGGATGTTTTTCAGCGGCAGGGACTGGGAGACTAGTCAGGATCAAGGGAAAGATGAACGGAGCAAAGTACAGAGAGATTCTTGATGAAAACCTGCTCCAGAGCACTCAGGACGTCAGACTGGGGCGAAGGTTTACCTTCCAACAGGACAATGAACCTAAGCACACAGCCAAGACAACGCAGGAGTGGCTTTGGGACAAGTCTCTAAATGTCCTTGAGTGGCCCAGCTAGAGCCTGGACTTGAACCCAATCTAACATCTCTGGAGAGACCTGAAAATAGCTGTGCAGCAACGCTCCCCATCCAACCTGACAGAGCTTGAGAAGATCTGCAGAGAAGAATGGGAGAAACTCCCCAAATACAGGTGTGCCAAGTTTATAGTGTCATACCCAAGAAGAATCGATGCTGTAATCACTCCCTAAAGTGCTTCGACAAAGTACTTTTCAACTACTTTCTACTTTTTAGCTTCTTTGCAACTACTTAGCATGTTAGCTAACCCTTCCCCTAACCCTAACCTTAACCCTCTTAGCTAACCCTTCTCCTAAGCCTAACCCTAACCTTAACTCCTTAAAATAACCTTAACCCTAACCCTAACCCCTAGCCTAGCTAACGTTAGCAAGCTAGCTAACATTAGCATTAGTCACAACAAATTGAAATTTGTAACATATCATACTTTTTGAAAAATTCTTAACATATTGTATGTTTTGCAAATTTGTAACATATCATACGAATTGTAATTCGTAACATATCATAAGAAATGTAACATACTGTATCATACTAAATGAATTGTCTCGGATTTATGTAATGAATAATATGAAATGCTCTGAGAGCAGGTTGGATTCGTAGAGCAGAACGTTCTGCTTTTAACCACAGGCACCAACCCGTTTCTTTCGCTCACATCTACTAAACAGAGAGTAATAAAACTAAAATGAAAGAAAGATGAGGAAACGTGAAAATAATGTGTTCCATAATGTTAGTGATAGTAATGTAGACCTACACTAAATGTAGGATTCTTCTCTGGGATTTGCCAAAATAGGGCTCAATTCCACATTTTGTTTTCTAAATACAGGTAGGCCACACTTTATCCTTACAAAAAGGAGTAACGATATTGGAGCACCATATGTCATGAATTGCGTACACGCAAGCAAGGGCAACCTAGTAGACTATGGACACCGAAGCCTATGTTATATGTGGTGTTTATATTTCATTCGGACATATTAAGAGCATGACCATTGGCAATAATGAAAAATAAGCATTTTGTGCAATTGACAAAGTAAGAATCTATTGATTGAAGGTATAGGAGTCCTGGTTCCTGAGTGCACACAGCCAGGTGTCTGACATGTTGAAGTTGCACTGAATTATGAGGTTGCAGCCAGAAGAACATTAAACGCTGCGCCGATGCCCATTTATTTTGGTCAGGTGTTCGTTCTTGGCACTGCAAAAAGTTACCTAAACAACCTTTACATGACAAACGAATTAAGTTTCAAATCACTTGGAATCTTTCTGAAACATTAAAGGCTTGCGCATGAATGGAAGATAAATGTTTCAAAGAGCAAGAACAGATGGAAGTAGCTCCTTTCCATTTAACTTCATTTCTATCCAAACGATAGCCTACCTACCCAAATGGAATTAACAGCCGTAAGTGGAACACCACTATTTATGGCGCCTGAAGAAGATAGAACATAGGAGGTATTCACAGGTATTTATTGGACCCTTTCGTCTGTTTGTGCAGTGCAACAGAGAATCCAAATAAACTGCCCATGGTTTTCCCGTCTTTGATAACTGGAAACCGTATGTCTATATTAAATCCATTACATAAAACACAGCCAAGGCCCCGCGGAGATATAGGGTCATGTTTATTCCTTGCGTGCAATTATGCCTTCCCGTAGCTCCAAGACCGACGCGGGAGTGAAAAAGATTTCTCCCACACTGTACAGGCTATGGTTCAAAATACGCACTCCATTGAGAAACGTCTATCCCCCCTCCTCGTGTGGACGTAACTGCCACTGCCTAGGTGTGGATGTCTGCCTCTCTTCTCCCTCCCTTCCTTCTTCACCTCTACTCCTCTCCTCCTCCACACCCATTTGAACAAGAGGCCTATAAGGAATTTAAACCTTTCGCCTGAACACTTTCACCAGTTCTTTCCGGTAGGTTGGAAACATACAGTGGTCAGTGGATGGAATTATTGACTTGATGGCTTGATAGAAATTGTTCCTACTACACAACACTTTGGTAATGGCAATGCATTGTATGCGATTAGTTGTGTATATTCACATCAGGGACTCTCTTTCGCTCGCACGCACGCAGGCACAAACACACTCACAGACACACAATAGCCTACTTGACTCCCCCAGTTGCATTTGGTTAACTTTCAAACATACCAAGCTCTGGACATATCCTTAAAGATGCTATTGATAATTATTTAAGATGTAGCATCCTATTTGGTAATTAGATGTTGAACTAGATTTATTACATGGTAATATAATTTTGTTGTCTCTTCCTTTTGTTGTTAGATATGTTAATGGTGAAAGTAAGATGGTATGGTCTGGTAAGGCTTCCCGGCAAAATAAATAGTGGGGGTATGCTGTACCGATAAAACATGAGCCTATCACAATAATTACAACAACATGTAAAGACAACTGTAGGCTATTACACCACTTTGTGTCATTACTGCATGTCAGAGGATTGAAACATTTGCGAATGGACTTGAAAACAGGTGGTATAGCCGACACTCCAAAATGCGATGTGGTTCTACTAGAACACTGACATTTTGCCAAATGACAATTGCCAAATGTCATTACACTTTTTGGTGTTTTGTGTAACAGATGTCTTTTTCCATTCATCACTGTTTGGAGGCTGGAAATATGTTGGAGTGGATGCAGGTGCATGGGTAGCCTAGTAAAGGAGTCCTTTGAGGTGAATGTTTGACAATAAAATAAAAAAACATCATGACTGGTTGTGGTTGTGCCACAATAAAAGGTAATACATTAAAAAAGTTAAATGACAAATATTTACAAGGAGGCCC
The DNA here is from genome assembly GCF_020615455.1 of Coregonus clupeaformis. Classification (NCBI taxonomy): domain Eukaryota; kingdom Metazoa; phylum Chordata; class Actinopteri; order Salmoniformes; family Salmonidae; genus Coregonus; species Coregonus clupeaformis. Next base: position 23,738,933 of record NC_059222.1, read on the forward strand.
ACAGAGATCTTATTGAATTAATAGGGATTCTATATGTAATTCTATGATTAGGCCCATAAAAATATTTGGTACATGCATATGGGGAAGAAATGAATTCTACTTTCACCACTGGATAGGTTAGATATGCTATTATTAAGATGTGCTGATATTGTTGATCTCTCATATATATTGTGCTGTAGGTCCATAAATGGACATGCCATTTGGTTGACAGTGGCACATTCTATTACTTCAAGATGTCATTTATAACATGGTTAAAACATTGTCACATGTATTCATTACTTTGACGTCTGTCTAAAATGTATTTTAGAACAAAACAGACATAGCTTAATTTATAGTGATCTCTCTACTTGTTCTCAAGTTATCTCACAAGATCCAATAAATACTATTTAACCCAAAGGTGAGTGCACAACATGCCTGTGTATAAAGTGTCAACAACCTGATGCTGCGTTATCATGACAGCATCTCGTGCAGCAGTGATGTTGAACAGATCCACGCGATAATGCAAACAAAGGCGACAACGCTTTACCTCTCTGACTCACTTCAAGACAGATGTCCGTGTGAGACCTGAGTTGATCTCTTAAAAGGACATTGGGGAAGGAATTTGAGATAACTACATAAAAATAGACAAGCAACATGACCTATCCTCACTAGCTTGCCTCACTAGCTTGTGCTCCATGATCAATGATCATAGTTTTGTGAGAGTGGTGCCACAAGCACTCCAAGCCCCTCAAGGTCCTAACCCCACCTGTTTACTGATCCTGTCTACTGTCACTTTCAAATTAAATTGTATTTGTCACATGCTTCGTAAACTACAGGTGTAGACTAACAGTGAAATGCTTACATTGTTGGGCCCTTCCAAACAATGCAGAGAGAAAAATATAGAAACAATTATAAGTCTGAGAATAAATACACAATGAGTAACGATAACTTGGCTAATTATACGGGGTACCAGTACCGAGTTGATGTGCAGGGGTACAAGATAATTGAGGTAGACACAGTGCCTTCAGAAAGTATTCATACCCCTTGACTTATTCTACATTTTGTTGTGTTAGAGCCTGAATTCAAAATGGATGAAATATATGTTTTTTCCGCACCCATCTACACACAATACCCCATAATGAAAAAGTTAAAACATGTGTTTAAACATTTTTGCTAATTTATTGAACATAAAATACAAAAATATATTATTTGCATAAGCATTTACACCCCTGAGTCAATACTTTGTAGAAGCACCTTTGTTGATGATTACAGCTGTGAGTCTTTTGGGGTAAGTCTCTAAGAGCTTTGCACACCTGGCTGGATTGTACAATATTTGCCCATTATTCTTTTTAAAAGTCTTCAAGCTCTGTCAAGTTGATTGTTGATTATTGCTAGACAGCCATTGTCAAGTCTTGCCATAGATTTTCAAGCCAATTTAATTAAGTCCAAACTGTAACTAGGCCACTCAGGATCATTCAATGTCGTCTTGGTAAGCAACTCCAGTGTAGATTTGGCCTTGTTATTTAGGTTATTGTCCTGCTGAAAGGTGAATTAATCTCCCAGTGTCTGTTGGAAAGCAGACTGAACCAGGATTTCCTCTAGGATTTTGCCTGTGCTTATAGCTATATTGCGTTTATTTTTATCCTTAAAAAAACTCCCTGATGACAAGCATATCCATAATATGATGCAGCCACCACCATGCTTGAAAATATGAAGAGTGGTACTCAGTGATGTGTTGTGTTGGATTATCACCAAACATAACGCTTTGTATTCAGGACAAAAAGTTAATTTCTTTGCAACATTCTTTGCAGTATGACTTTAGTGCCTTATTGCAAACAGGATGCATGTTTTTGAATATTTGTATTCTCTACAGGCTTCCTTTTTTTCACTCTGTCATTTACGTTAGTATTGTGGAGTAACAACAATGTTGTTGATCCATCCTCAGTTTTCTCATATCACAACCATTAAACTCTGTAACTGTTTTAAAATCACCATTGGGTGAAATCCCTGAGCGGTTTCCTTCCTCTCCGGCAACTGACTTAGGAAGGACCCCTGTATCTTTGTAGTGACTGGGTGTATTGATAGACCATCTAAAGCCTAAATAATATCTTCAACATGCTGAAAGGGATATTTAGCATCAGATTTTTTTTATTTTACCCATCTACCCTCTTTGCGAGGCATTGCATAACCTCCCAGGTCTTTGTGGTTGAATCTGTGCTTGAAATTCACTACTCGATTAAGTGACCTTACAGATAATTGTATGTGTGGGGTATAGAGATGGGGTAGTTATTCAAAAATCATGTTAACCACTATTATTGAACATGGAATGAGTCCATGCAACTTATTGTGCAATTTGCTAAGCACATTTTTACTCCTGAACTTATTTAGGCTTGCCATAACAAAGAACAAAATTCCACTTTGACATTATGGGGTATTATGTGTAGATCAGTGACACAACATCTCAACTGAATACATTTTAAATTCAGGCTGTAATACAACAAAATGTGGAAAACGTAAACTGTTGTGAATACTTCCTGAAGGCACTGTATGTACAGTGCATTCGGAAAGTATTCAGACCCCTTGACTTTTTCCATATTTTGTTACATTACAGCCTTATTCAAAAATTGATGAAATATTTTTTTTGCTCATCAATCTACAAACATAATGACAAAGCGAAAACAGTTTAAAAAAAAAACGTATTTCTAATGTATTAAATAAAAAACAGAAATTCAGACCACTTGCTAGGAGACTCGAAATTGAGCTCAGGTGCATCCTTTTTCCATTGATCATCCTTGAGATATTTCTACAACTTGATTGGAGTCCACCTGTGATAAATTCAATTGATTGGACATGATTTGGAAAGGCACACACACCTGTCTATATAAGGTCCCACAGTTGACAGTGCATGTCAGAGCAAAAACCAAGCCATGAGATCGAAGGAATTGTCCGTAGAGCTCCGAGACAGGATTGTTTCCAGGCACAGATCTGGGGAAGGGTACCAAAAAATGTCTGCAGCATTGAAGGTCCCCAAGAACACAGTGGCCTCCATCATTCTTAAATGGAAGAAGTTTGGTACCACCAAGACTCTCCCTAGAGCTGGCCGCCCGGCCAAACTGAGCAATCGGGGGAGAAGGGCCTTGGTCAGAGTTCCTCTGTGGAGATGGGAGAGCCTTCCAGAAGGACAATCATCTCTGCAGCACTCCACCAATCAGGCCTTTATGGTAGAGTGGCCAGACGGAAGCCACTCCTCAGTAAAAGGCACATGACAACCCGCTTGGAGTTTGCCAAAAGGCACCTAAAGGACTCTCAGACCATGAGAAACAAGATTCTCTGGTCTGATGAAACCAAGATTGAACTCTTTGGCCTGAATACCAAGCGTCACGTCTGGAGGAAACCTGGCACCATCCCTACGGTGACGCATGATGGTGGCAGCATCATGCTGTGGGGATTTTTTTCAGCGGCAGGGACTGGGAGACTAGTCAGGATCGGGGGAAAGATGAATGGAACAAAGTACAAAGAGATCCTTGATAGAAAAACCTGCTCCATAACGCTCAGGACCTCAGACTGGGGCGAAGGTTCACCTTGCAACAGGACAATGACCCTAAGCACACAGCCAAGACAATGCAGGAGTGGCTTCGGGACAAGTCTCTGAATGTCCTTGAATGGCCTAGCCAGAGCCCGGTCTTGAACCCGATCGAACATCCTTGGAGAGACCTGAAAATAGCTGTGCAGCGACTCTCCCCATCCAACCTGAAAGAGCTTTAAGGATCTGCAGAGAATAATGGGAGAAACTCCCCAAATACAGGTGTGCCAAGCTTGTAGAGTAATGCCATTGTGGTACTGACTCAAAACTAAACAAGAAGTCACACCAACTCTATTTTTTAAAAGTTGTGATAACAAATTAACTTTTTTCCCAGCATGCTCTACTGCAGGTAGATTTTCTGGAGGAAAAAAATTATATCTGTGTTTTTGCATGTACATTTAGTGATTGACTGATTAATCTTATGCTACATAAAGATAAATAACATACATTTTTCTAATGATTTTCCAATCTTTTAATCATGCAATTTTGTACCCGTTACTGAAATGGTTGTTCCAGTTTAAATGGCTTAGGTAGTCTGCTTCCACTATTTCTAACCCTGGAGGTCATTATGAATACAAATTTCAACTGTTGGATATTGTAACTCTGGCTGGATACCACTATAGGAATTACACATCACTTTGCAAGCCAGCATTATGTGACTTGCAGGTAGGTTTGCAAAATTCTGGTACATTTCCCTTGTTCTTGGAAATCCTTCAACAAAGATTTTTTGAAAATCTGGGAATTTTAAGAAAGTTACAGAAATGTTGCAACCCTACTTGCAGGCCTGATGTGACCTGGAAACCATGGGTATCAGGCTAACTGTATTAGGGTAAAGCTAGGCCTAAAAAGAAGGCCTTTTGAGAGATGTAATGTATTGTCAAAATAGGGCTGTTGCGGTGACCTATTACCGCCACACCGGCGGTCACGAGTCATGAAGGCAGTCAAATTCCACGTGACTGTTTAGTCACGGTAATTAGGCATCTCCAAGCTCTGATGCTGCTGAAGGTCATTAGTAGCCTACCAAACTTGCTAACTGCCTGGTACTCAGTACTCTAATCACTCTGACATCAATGCAAATGTAATCAAAAATCTAATCAAACACTTCATGAGAGCCCATGAGCTCAGGTTGCACAACATTTCTATAGGCTATGTAATTGCGCGACAAAACAGAGTGATGGCCTCTATTAAAAAGAGGTGAATCCCATCAGCTTTCTATAGGCTAGGCCTACTGTATTTATTTCTCAACTTTCCTAATATGAAGCAAATATTAAGCACATTGCTTATCTTTACAACAGAAGTATGGCCTACCTGGCTGGCATGAAAATGAACCACAGGAAAAGCGTCCTCCATTCGCTATTTATCAAAACGAATTTCACACATCTAATATTTAGTATATGTAAAGAAAATATTAAATCAAGAATTGGCTGATGGGTGACAATATTAGCCTATCACTTGTGAATTATATATTATCACTTGTGAATGATGCCCAGCTTAAGGCAAGAAACAATGCCTTTCAAGTGCTTCTCAAATTGTGAATGAGAGACTGACGAAGTGTGGACAGCCTGCGCAAAAAACAAAGCAGAGCTCATGCCTTTCAAGGGACTTTTTTCAAATCCTCATTAGAGTCGCATCATGCAGCCTCACAATGTATTAAAAATCAAACCATATAGCCCAACTTATGTAGAACAACTAAAGTTACATGAATAACTCTAAATTAAGCATATAGGAGTACCTATTTCTTTGTTATCCGCTCAACACAGAATAGCCACGTGCGCACTCCCTCAAATCGTTTGGAGAAAATATCCTTTCTATTTTATTCAGCTTTGTTCAATTGTATTCTTCATAAAATAATATAAAATAATGCCACACAGCCATATGGCCCACAGCCATATGGCATAGCCAGATCAGGACCTAACATAAGGACAACTCAGAGTATGCTATTTTGTTATTCTGAAATGGACTACATTTTCTTCATGTTTCTTTAGACCTGTCTAAAATAAATAATGGATTTATTCTATTCAACTTTTTAAAATGTAGGTTCCAAAGGTCTGCATCAGTGGCTTGTAGGCTATGTGTGGAAGCCAGGAGATGCTAAATGTGTTTATGTTAATTAACGGTCAATTACCACGAGACCGACAGTTATTTGCTTGACAATCACTGGCTGACGAAATTTCGTGACTGCCACTGCCCTAGTCATAAAGAGTTTAATTAAAGTGATAACATTCGCCTAGGAACTCACTTGGTTAAGGCCACAGGACTGAAAATGAATTAATTCAACAACCATGTCTGTCACTAACAAATGCAGTCATGGGTGGTAACTCTACAATTAACTCGAAAAGGCAAGGCACACTGTGAAATTATATTGGAGGCGTGGCTTAGTCGGGGCTTTAATAAAAAAATGTCAAGCTGATAAAACTCAAATCTGGAACCCCTACAGTGTCACAGTGACTATATCGGTTTGGGTAATGACTACAAAATCACATTATGTAACTGTACTCAGATACAGTATAATTAGTGCAACAGGTTTCCTCAAAAGTTTTGAGTAATGACAGCACATTGGGTTTTACAGTGAGAGAGGAAGGGAGAAGGGAGAGAGGGCGGGGGGCACTGCTGTCTTGGGCCAAACAACTACATAAACGTGTCTCGTATCTGAAACTGTCACGCCCTGGCTCTGGGGACTCTTTAATGTTGAGCCAGGGTGTTAGTTTCTATGTTTAGTTTTCTAGGTTTCTGTTCTAGATCGTTGTTTTCTATGTTGGCCAGGGTGGTTCCCAATCAGAGGCAGCTGATTCTCGTTGTCTCTGATTGGGAACCATACTTAGGCAGCCTGTTGGCACTTTTGTATTGTGGGATCTTGATCCGTAAGGTTTGTGTTTAACCCTAGGACTTCACGTATCGTTTATTGTTTTGTTCGTGTGTGTACTCATTAAAAGAATGTACGCTTATCACGCTGCGCCTTGGTCCGCTTATTATGACGATCGTGACAGAAGATCCCACCTCGACTGGATCAAGCAGCGTGACGAGGAGAGAGGATGGACTTGGGAGGAGATGAGTGCGAGTCTGGCAAGAGGGATGGAGGCCTTGAGCACGGGGGAGAGACAAGCCCAATACATTTTTAGGGGGGGGGCTCACACCGTGGACGGCGAGGCAGCGGGAGGCCGCGATAGAGCGGTTCGGCAGGTTAGCAGAGGAGGCCGCCAGGTTACGGGGGCCACTGGTCACGAGGGAGAAGGGTAGTGTAGAGGCACGGCGAGAGGTACTGGGGTGTGTTACCAGTCCGGTCCGGCCCGTTCCTGATTTCCGCACAAGGCCAGTGGTGTGTGTTCCCAGTACGGTCAGGCCCGTTCCCGCTCCCCGCACCAAGCCAGTGGTGCGCGTCGTCAGCCCGGTCCGGCCCGTTCCTGCTCCCCGCACCAAGCCAGTGGTGCGCGTCGTCAGCCCGGTCCGGCCCGTTCCCGCTCCCCCACCAAGCCAGTGGTGCGGCGTCGTCAGTCCGGCACGGTCCGTGCCTGTTCCACCTGTGCCTGGTCCGGCACCGGTCAGCTGCTCCACGCCGGAGCCAGAGCAATCCGCTCCACCGGTGTTCAGTCCAGCTCCGGCCAGCAGGGCCAGACCACGAGGGCGAGAGAGAGAGTGGTGGTCGCGCCTGGAGCCGGATCCGCCTCCGAGGCGGATCTTGATCCGTAAGGTTTGTGTTTAACCCTAGGACTTCACGTATCGTTTATTGTTTTGTTCGTGTGTGTACTCATTAAAAGAATGTACGCTTATCACGCTGCGCCTTGGTCCGCTTATTATGACGATCGTGACACAAACACTCTCTGCTCTCTCTGAGCTCAAGGCTAAAGCCAACACAGAGGAAGATAGAATGCTTCAGAATCCAAATAACTACGTTTATTTACGTGAAAAGTATACCTTACTCAAAAAACGGCATTTGCATTACTCATATGAAGGTAGTACTTCACACTTCAGCTTTCTTAGCTTAATTTCTTTTAGGTAAACACTGATTTTACAGTGTAGCAGCAGCGCATGTGATGAGTAAAAAGAGTTACTGCAAAGAGGGTCAATGCAGATAGTCAGGGTAGCTATTTGGTTAACTATTTAGTAGTCTTATGGCTTGGGGGTAGAAGCTGTTCAGGGTCCTGTTGGTTCCAGACTTGGTGCATCAGTACTGCTTGCCGTGCAGTAGCAGAGAGAACAGTCTGTGACTTGGGTGGCTGGAGTCTTTGAAAATGTTTAGGGCCTTCCCCTGACACTGCCTGGTATAGAGGTCCTGGATGACAGGAAGATCGGCCCCAGTGATGTACTGGGCCGTACGCACTACCCTCTGTAGCGCCTTGCGGTCGGATGCCAAGCAGTTGCCATACCAAGCGGTGATGAAGCCAGTCAAGATGCTCTCAATAGTGCAGCTGCATAACTTTTTGAGGATCTGAGGGCCCTTGCCAAATATTTTCAGGAAGAGGGGTTGCCATGCCTTCTTCACAACTGTGTTGGTGTGTGTGGACCATGTTAATTCCTTAGTGTTGTGGACACCGAGGAAGTTGAAGCTCTCGACCCACTCCACTACAGCCTCGTCGATGTGGATGGGGCCGTGCTCGGCCCTCCCTTTCCTGTAGTCCACGATCAGTTACTTTGTCTTGCTGACGTTGAGGGAGAGGTTGTTGTCCTGGCACCACACTGCCAGGTTATTGACCTCCTCTCTATAGGACCATCTGGTTGCACATTTAACATGCTGGTAGAAATTAGGTAAAACAGATTTAAGTTTCCCTGCATTAAAGTCCCCAGCCACTAGGAGCGCTGTCTCTGGATGAGCATTTTCCTGTTTGCTTATGGCCGTATACAGTTCATTGAGTGTGGTCTTAGTGCCAGCATCGGTTTGTGGTGGTAAATAGACAGCAACAAAGAATATAGATGAAAACTCTCTTGGTAGATAGTGTGGTCTACAGCTTATCATGAGATACTCAGGCGAGCAAAACCTAGAGACTTCCTTAGATATCGTGCACCAGCTGTTGTTTAAAAATATACATAGAACGCCACCCCTTGTCTTACCAGAGGCTGCTCTTCTATCCTGCCAATACAGTGTATAACCCACCTGCTGTATGTTATTCATGTCTTCGTTCAGCCACGACTCTGTGAAACATAAGATATTACAGTTTTTAATGTCCCGTTGGTAGGATATACGTGCTTGTAGTTCGTCCACTTTATTATCAAGCGATTGTAAGTTGGCCAATAGTATCAATGGCAAAGGCAGATTAGCCACTCGTCGCCGGCTCCTTACCAGGCACCCCGATCTCCTTCCGCGATATCTTCAGTCCTTTCTCATGCGAATGACGGGGATGAGGGCCCTGTCGGGTGTCTGGAGCAAATCCCTCTCGTCCGACTCATTAAAGAAAAATGATTAGTCCAGTTCAAGGTGAGTAATCGCTGTTCTGATGTCAATAAGCTCTTTTTCGGTCATAAGAGACGGTAGCAGCAACATTATATACAAAATAAGTTACAAACAATGCGAAAAAACACACAAAATAGCACGGTTGGTTTAGAGTCCATAAAACAGCAGCCATCCCCTCCGGCGCGATTGATTGCACTATAACGGTGACAAACGGTGCCCACAAACTGTTAGGGCCTACATAAAGCTGTCCCAACAACAGAGTCCCAACAGCAGTCACAACACCTTACCACTGCTACACCTGTGTGTGTGTGTGTGTGTGTGTGTGTGTGTGTGTGTGTGTGTGTGTGTGTGTGTGTGTGTGTGTGTGTGTGTGTGTGTGTGTGTGTGTGTGCGTGTGCGTGCGTGCGTGCGTGCGTGCGTGCGTGCGTGCGTGCGTGCGTGCGTGCGTGCGTGCGTGTCTGCAGGGGCGTCATGCACCCATTATTTTAAAGGGGACATGAAGTACCGGAGGAACATTACAGAGGCTCCATACAGAGGGATTGATGCAATTGCGGAGCCTCCGGAGGCTAGCAGAGTCCAAATTGAGCTTTGTACCGCAGCGCCATTCGCATCCCACATTTTTTTAACAATGCGGAGGGCTCCATATAGCTCCGTATAGCTCAACATTGACATGATTGGTTGACGGTAGGTGGGTGCAGGAGGCCCTGTATAAACACAAACTAAGTTCCTTGACAACTTCCTTAACAACAGCTCTGCTCAACAGCTCTGCTCTGCAAAGCGCAAGAAGTATGAATGCCCTGACTTCTGCAGAGGCTGTATCACCATAAATGCTGTACGGCCAATGCAGATTCCGGATTGACTATGCAGCGCCTTTAAGCATGCCTCTTTACCTGCTCAATTGTCATTTTAATTAACGATGCACATTGATTCTTAGGAGATTAGTACATCTGCCACACTGGTATTTAGTATCATAATTTTTGTATTTTCTAAAGTCTAGCAAACCTGCCAGCAGCTATGCCTGCTAAGATAGTTAGACAAGCTATATACTTTAACTTCCTTGATAGCCTGAAATGGCTTGGTAGCTAGTTATGAGGTTGGGAGATTGGGAACCTATACTGTAGCTGGCTAGCTAAAGTCAATTTAATAAAATTGCTAGGTGGCTAATATTACAGAGAAACAACAAAACATTCTAGTTGTATTTATTCATTAAGAAGGAATCAATAGGCTACATAGCTTGATCAAATTCACTTACACACATACATTCTGCGAGTCCTGCCCATCACCGGCAGCTAAAATAAAGTCAAACACTGTGTGTGTCACTCCACACTCTCTCTCCTCCTCCACTGATGATACTGTCTGCACGCACTAGAGTAAAATTGTTTTATTAATGCCAATGCTGTTTTCTATGCTTGTTTTCAGTTAATACTTATAGATACTGGTGCACTTGTAGTCAGAAAGGCCCTTTTTTCATGTAGGCAACAGTAGACTACACACGATTTTCTTCATAACACATTTAATACAAGGCTCCACTTTTTCATGTACATTACACCATTTCTTTCATAATGCATTTTATACAAAGCAACATTTTATGAGGGTTGCCAGATTGGAGAAAAAATACATATGTTTTGTCGTATCGATTAAGGTATTTGATTGGGGAATGAGGATACATTTTTATGATGGGAAATTATAATACACACCATAATACACACAGACGCACACACACACTTACACACATGTACACACACTCACTTTGTTTGTACTCATATTATAGCCAACTCTTGACTTTTGTATGAATTATTTTTTATTACATTTACATTTTAGTCATTTAGCAGATGCTCTTATCCAGAGCAACTTACAGTTAGTGAGTGCATACATTTTTCATACTGGCCCCCCGTGGGAAACGAACCCACAACCCTGGCGTTGCAAGTGCCATGCTCTACCAACTGAGCTACACGGGGCCCAAAAAATATTTGTATCTAGTTGTCATGTATTCATTATCTTTAACTGGTTAAATGTTTGTAATTTGAATGTTTCAGTAATGATTAACATGGTTAAATAGTCGTAAATCTCTGCTTGATTTAGCTTTTGGTATATTTGGCATTTTTATACATATTCTCTATTTCCACTGAAGAAAGCAGTAATTATTCGGCACACTACTGTATATAAATGGACACTACCTGTTGTAAAACAGAAATAAATGGTGCTCTCCGTAAATAAATGGTGAGAAATGCTCAGTCTGAAGCCATTCGGCTATGGGGTTCACAGCCCTATAAACATGATACAAGTTATATCAGCTTAAAAATGGTTTATTTACATCCTATGGGGTTGGGAATCGTGGCATAGGATAGTCTGACATAAAACCCCTAACTTGAGTTCAGTCTTTGCCAATGAGAACCAAGATGGGCCTAGCTTCGTCGTTCATGACTGAGAAAGGCCTCAATTCTAGGCCTTAGAAAATCCTACATCCATCAAGTGTTTTATGCATGCTCATTTCTTGGGTCTCGGGGGCTGCCAGCGTGGTTCTTTTTATGGGGAAAAGTCCTCAATGCAACTGACATAAAATGTGGAGAATGATAAATTTGCCTCTGTTGGCCATCAAGTAGCCTATTAATGTATATGCCATTCAATCAATTTCAATCAATTTTATTTTATATAGCCCTTCTTACATCAGCTAATATCTCGAAGTGCTGTACAGAAACCCAGCCTAAAACCCCAAACAGCTAGTAATGCAGGTGTAGAAGCACGGTGGCTAGGAAAAACTCCCTAGAAAGGCGAAAGCCTAGGAAGAAACCTAGAGAGGAACCAGGCTATGAGGGGTGGCCAGTCCTCTTCTGGCTGTGCCGGGTGGAGATTATAACAGAACCATGCCAAGATGTTCAAAAATGTTCATAAGTGACAAGCATGGTCAAATAATAATCAGGAATAAATCTCAGTTGGCTTTTCATAGCCGATCATTAAGAGTTGAAAACAGCAGGTCTGGGACAGGTAGGGTTCCATAACCGCAGGCAGAACAGTTGAAACTGGAATAGCAGCAAGGCCAGGCGGACTGGGGACAGCAAGGAGTCACCACGGCCGGTAGTCCCGACGTATGGTCCTAGGGCTCAGGTCTCTCAGTTGGCTTTTCATAGCCGATCATTAAAGAGTTGAAAACAGCAGGTCTGGGACAGGTAGGGGGTTTCGTAGTCGCAGGCAGAACAGTTGAAACTGGAATAGCAGCAAGGCCAGGCGGACTGGGGACAGCAAGGTGTCATCATGCCCGGTAGTCCTGACGTATGGTCCTAGGGCTCAGGTTCTCAGAGAGAAAGAGAGAACGAGAGAATTAGAGAGAGCATACTTAAATTCACACAGGACACTGGATAAGATAAATCAAATAAAATGTCAATGACATTTATTTACAATTATAAACTGGATGGTTTGAGCCCTGAATGCTGATTGGCTGACAGCCGTGGTATATCAGACCGTATACCACGGGTATGACAAAACATGTATTTTTACTGCTCTAATTACATTGGTAACCAGTTTATAATAGCAATAAGGCACCCTGGGGGTTTGTGGTATATGGCCAATATACCACGGCTAACGAATGTATCCAGGCACTCCGTGTTGCGTCATGCTGAAGAACTTAGCCGTGGTATATTGGCCATATACCATACCCCCTTGTACCTTATTGCTTAATCATAGCAGTCAAACAAGTTAAATCGACATCTATTGATAGAAAATGATTTCATTTGTTTACAGAATTTTGGCTCTAACATTTTGCGTTGTTATGGAGAAATTATCCACAAATGCAGGCTTCATCTCCGTTGGCTATCTCCACTGAACTATAACATTTTGGCGGAATTTGTCATCACATCTTAACGACCGGAAGACGTTGAATGATAAGACTCAGAGCAAGGTAGCCATGTTATGTAGCACTATATTGGATCACTCCAATACGGTATCCTTCCGCTCGGCAGGATACATTCCAAGTAAGAATTTTAGATTAGTCCCGTGTACCGGGTAGTGCTGCGGCTGACTCCCTTAAATAGCTGCCGCCGCACTACTCGCACCTATTCCTTTTCTCGGCTCATTGCAGAGAGGATTCGCTTGGTAAGATCTCTACGTTAGAGTGTATAAAAATATACCCGCAGCTATTCAATAGCTTGGAGCAGCTAGCTAGCTAGCCTCTCCACCTGGGTGCTCTGCTGTCCCCCCACTCAGTTTGTTTTGTGCCATCTTGTTTGGGTTTTGTCCTTGTATTTAATTACTTGTGACAGTGTACCAACCTGGGCAATACTCGGTTTGGTCGACCAGTATTGCGGCGCTGAGGGTTTGTCCTAGTTTTCTGTGTCTTGTCTGTCCACCGGAACCCTTTCAGTTAGCCTTCAGGCTCGGGGGCGCGCCAAATCCAGCAAGATCGGGAGTCTGTGTATGTTTTGCTCCAGCGGGCTTGCAGTTCTCCCCGGAGATTGAGTCACATGTCGCTAGGTGCACCACGCTTATCTCTTACAGGGCGCATCCATCTTGCCTAGACTCTTGTGTGTTCCATGGTGAATGAGCTATGCAGTAGCTAGCGTAATGAGAGCAGACCACTGCAGGACTAAGCACACTCGTTACATCCTCCCAACACCCCCACGTATAGTAGAACAAACTATAACGTGGCGTGAGTTACAGCCGACCCACACGCATAAGCGAAGATTGAGCTAACGTGTGTGAGTTTGTGTGCTCTGCCCCTCCACCCACGATCAGGCAGTTCACACCCTATTCACGTTTCCTCTCCTTCATTTAGTGTATGAGACTAAGGCTGGTACTGTAGGTCTGTAGTATCTGACTATTACAGTATTGCGCAGTGTATACTATAGACACATACAGTAGTAATATCACACTGTTGGCTTCACTTTCACAGAGAAACTACATAACTATTATGGTGTTTCATTGTGAGTGATGCAGGGTACCCCTGCCTACGGGGGATGCACACTCTGCCTGCATGACCTGTCTTGGGTTAGATCACACACGGAAAGTGGTTAGAGAACCCAATAGTTGTTTGGCCTGCGCTGCCTTTGGAGAACGCCTGCACTTAGCACGCCTGGAGGGGATGAGGGCCACAGTACAGTCCTCCCCATCTGACGACCGTATTCCCCCCTCTGGGGTGATGCGTTGTCGCGGCAGCACTGCTTCGGCCACTTTGGGGGCCACCCACTTCCAAATTGGGTATGGCTGAGGAGTTGATCCGCCTTGAACGTCAGGCGGAAAGCCTGCGGGAAGAAGTGGACGCTTTACGGGGGGATGATGACGGCGATGACGCCCTCTCCCTCCATGCTGGAGACGAGTTGGAGTGTTCCGAGCACGTCAGGGACCGACCCAGTCCGCAGTGCCATCTGTAGCTGGGAGCACTGCTACGGAGGCACCCAAGGTGGTGACAGAAGCAACACAGCAGCTTTTAGCCAGAGTGGCTACCGCCCTTGATATCAAGCTGGAAGAAGCACCATCTGAGCAGCTCCTTATCCCCATCTGCCCCAAGTTCGCCTTGGCTCTCCGCGAATACTGGAGCAAGATGGGAGGGCGCTTCCATTGCGACAACCAGACCAGGCCGTGGACTCTCCTAATGGAACAGAGTCCTTGGGGCTAGACCTCTATCCAGTGATGGATGACATGGTGGCTGCCATGATAGTGCCTATCATGTCCCAGGGGTATTCTAGTGCTGAACTACATGGATGACTGGCTGGTGTGTGCTCAATCAAGAGAGCAAGCTACAGCAGACACAAGGATAATCTTGAAGCACATTCAAGACCTGGGCCTCACCCTAAACAGGGAGAAGAGCAACCTGACTCCCTCACAGATGCTGGTGTTCCTGGGGATGTTGATCGACTCAACTCTTATGAGAGCACGTCTTCCTCAGGTGAGTTTGGAGAAGATACAGGCCTACCTAGACCGTTTCCGGCTCCATGGAGTGGCATCTACACCAGAGACGACACAGACATCGTCAGCTATTGGTGACAAATGCATGTGTGAGGACTCGCCTTGCTGTTGGAAGGAGTGATACTGAACAGAGTCCACGCAGGGAGCTATTGTGCATCGATGCCTCGCTAGCGGGTTGGGGGGCAGTGTTCAGAGGCATGACAGCGAGCAGACGCTGGAGCCCTCCATGGAGTGGCAAGCACATCAATGTGCTGGAGCTCAGGGCGGTTCACCTGGCAGTCCAACAGTTCCTGCCCTACTTGGAGGGGAAGCATGTCCTGGTCAGATCAGACAACACCACGGTAGTGGCGTATATCAATCACCAGTGGGGACTGAGATCACGACACCTCCATGGAATGGCTCAGGAGCTCTTGCTGTGGGCTCTGACCCGCTTAGCGTCACTGCGGGCAGCGCACATCCATGGGGTCTTGAACTAGGCAGCGGACATGCTTTCAAGAAATGGCCCACTGGAGGGGGACTGGAGTCTACACCCTCAGGTGGTGTTACAGCTGTGGGAAAGGTTTGGGAGAATGCAGGTGGACCTGTTTGCATCTCAGGAGAACACTCATTGTCCCAGCTGGTTCTTGATGTCGGACCCTCCAGGCCCTCTGGGTTTGGACGCCCTCGCTCACGATTGGCCGGCAACAAAACTTTGTGCATTCCCACCATTTCCCCTGATCACAGCTACGCTAGACAGGGTCAGTTTGAAGGGCCACCGGCTGCTCCTCATAGCCCCATACTGGCCGAGATGACCATGGTTCAGCCTCCTGTTGTCCCTCCTCTCTGGGACCCCATGGCAGCTTCCGCTGAGACCTGACCTGCTCTCTCAGGCTTGGGAGACGCTGTGGCATCCGGACCCACGCCCCCTCCAGCTTTGGGCTTGGCCCGTGAGAGGCGGAAATGTGCAAGTCTAGGCATTCAGGACAATGTGGTGAACACATTGCAGAACACCAGGGCTTCCTCCACCAACGTGTCATATCAAATTTGGTGGGGCATATACTGTACTTGGTGTGAGGGTCATAATGTTGCCCCTGAGTCGTGTGATGTACAAACGGTTTTACACTTTTTACAATCACTGCTTGATGCGGGCCGAGCAGCATCTACTTTGAGAGTGTATTTGGCCACAATTTCGGCATGCCATGACGATGGCCCGGAGTGACCCATGGGTGGCCACTCATTGCTCTCCAAGTTTATGAAGGGAGTTAGACGTCTGCGTCCAGCGAAGGCCCATTCGGTGCCAAACTGGTACCCTGACGTGGTGCTGTCAGCGCTTGCTAGGCCACCCTTGGAGCTCCTGGGGTTAGCGTCATTGAAGCACCTATCCATGAAGGTGGCATTCCTGTTGGCTATTACCACTACTAAGAGGGTTAGTGAACTTCATGCTCTTTCAGTGAGCGCTGAATGTTTCCGAATAGGTGCAGACAAGGGGAGTGTTATCCTCCGGAATAACCCCTCTTTCTTGACGAAGATCCTGTCTGATAGACATGTGAACCGGCCCTTACATTTGTCCGCATGCGCACCTCCCATGGCTGCGAGTGGGCTGGATTTTTCCCCAAGTGTGCTGTGCCAGGTGAGGGCACTAGACACTAACGTTACACGGACTAAGACAGTCAGATCAGCTGTTTGTGTGTTATGGTCAGAGAATTATGGGGGAGAGCCTATCGAAACAGAGACTCTCACATGGGATTGTGAACACTATTACTACAGCATATCAGCTGGCCGGCCGGCCTCTGCCATCTGCTGTGGTGGTGCATTCTACTAGAGGAGTAGCTACATCGTGGGCCCTGCTCCGAGGAGTTCTCCTTGATGAAATGTGCACCTCGGCCAGTTGCCTCGGGCGTTGTCTAGCACTTTTGCTAGGTACTATCGAGTCAATGTTGCTGCCGCCAACCAGGTCGGGACGGCCGTGTTGGGTGTTGGCTCCACTTCCCTGGAGGGGGATGGAGGAACACAGCAACTATGACTGCACTGAGCTCAGACCTACGGGATTTTGCTCTTGTCTGGCCATGCCTAGTTCACGATTAATCTGGTATTGTGATACCAAATCAGAGTGATCCAATATAGTGCTACATAAAAAAGGTTACGTATGTTATGTGAGCTATTGGATCACTCCAATCCTCTTGTCGGTGATCTACGGCACCTCGAAAAGGACATGAGGTGGGAGTAGTGTGGCGGCAGCTATTTAATGGGGTCAGCCGCAGCACTATCCGGTACACAGGACTAATCTAAAATTCTTACTCGGGATGTATCCTGCCGAGCTGAAGGATACCATATTGGAGTGATCCAATAGCTCACATAACCATGGTTACATACGGTTATGTGAGCAGATAGAACAAGGGTTTTATCTTTGGCAATATCATTCAACGTTTGAATGGCTACTCCACCAATTCAACTTCCGGTGAGTACAGCTTTCAATGTAGATAGTGTTGTATGTTACGCCAAGATGTATTTTTGAAGAAATGTTATTGTTTAAAGATCAAGTTAGTTAAAAGTAAGCTAGCTTCATCAACTACTACACTTCAGCACTGGTCGAGTAGTAGTTACCTGTTAGCTAGCCACAGTGCCTTGCAAAAGTATTCATCCCCCTTGGCGTTTTTCCTATTTTGTTGCATTACAACCTGTAATTTAAATGGATTTTTATTTGGATTTCATGTAATGGACATACACAAAATAATCAAAATTGGTGAAGTGAAATGAAAAATATTACTTGTTTCAAAAGTGTCAAAAAAAAATACAAAAACTGAAAAGTGGTGCGTGCATATGTATTCACCCCCTTGGCTATGAAGCCCCTAAATAAGATCTGGTGCAACCAATTACCTTCAGAAGTCACATAATTAGTTAAATAAAGTCCACCTGTGTGCAATCTAAGTGTCACATGATCTGTCACATGATCTCAGTATATATACACCTGATCTGAAAGGCCCCAACTAAGCAAGGGGCACCACCAAGCAAGCGGCACCATGAAGACCAAGGAGCTGTCCAAACAGGTCAGGGACAAAGTTGTGGAGAAGCACAGATCAGGGTTGGGTTATAAAAAAATATCAGAAACTTTGAACATCCCACGGAGCACCATTAAATCCATTTTTAGAAAATGGAAAGAATATGGCACCACAACAAACCTGCCAAGAGAGGGCCGCCCACCAAAACTCATGGACCAGGCAAGGAGGGCATTAATCAGAGAGGCAACAAAGAGACCAAAGGTAACCCTGAAGGAGCTGCAAAGCTCCACAGCGGAGATTGGAGTATCTGTCCATAGGACAACTTTAAGCCGTACACTCCACAGAGCTGGGCTTTACGGAAGAGTGGCCAGAAAAAAGCCATTGCTTAAAGAAAAAAATAAGCAAACACGTTTGGTGTTTGCCAAAAGGCATGTGGGAGACTCCTCAAACATATGGAAGAAGGTACTCTGGTCAGATGAGACTAAATTGAGCTTTTTGGCCATCAAGGAAAACAAAATAGGAAAAATGCCAAGGGGGGTGAATTATTTCGCAAGCCGCTGTATGCAACAACAGCATCAGCGGCTTATTGGCTTTCATTACAGGGTTATTGTTTTTGGGGATTTCTGGTATATCATGAAAATAAATAAATCACAATACGTTTTTTGGGCTGACTATAAACCTTTATAGTAGCATCATCAACCTGAAGTAAAAAATATGTGTAATTCCCTCCAATTCGATGTGTTATTGTTGGTCAAGGGCTTGTAAGTAAGCATTTCCCTGTAAGGTCTACACCTGTTGTATTCGGCACGTGACAAATACATTTTGATTTGATTTGATTTAAGCCTTTTCTTTTTTTAGGTACACCATAGTCATCTTTGGTGGAATTGATGGCTTTTCAAGAAAGGTCAGAAACCAATGTCTATAATTATTCACACTTGTCTATGAGTGAAAAACAATGTGTCATCCATGTGAAGAACCCTCTGGGCTCTACATGGAACCCAAAAGAGTTTTACCTGGAACCAAAAAGGATTCTTCAAATGGTTCTCCTATGGGGACAGCCGAAGAACCCTTTTAGGTTCTAGATAGCACCTTTTTTTCTAAGAGTGTACATTCCCCCTCTCATCCCATCTCTTTGGATCTTTACCCAGTCTCAACCCCCTCTCCTCCCTCTCTCCCTTGTTCCGGATCAGTTAATGTTAAGCTGTGTGATACTTACTAATAGGTTTGATAAATCAGCAGTGGCTCCCATAATGTGTGGCAGATATAAATAGATGGATTAGAACGGGTTTGGAACCTCTAACCCTGGCAATTTGACTTATGTGTACACTAGCAATGGCTGCTAGGTATTGTGATTGTAATTTCCGTGGTAGTGTAGAATGTTCATTCAAAGCATGATGTGGATCATGCATTTGAATGTATTTTTTGTAATGTCAGTTGAGTTGATTCAACAAATCACAGCACAGATTGATGGGAACACTTCCTGCTTTTACTCTAGGGGTGTGTTCGTCAATTCACTCTGGAGTGGGCCTTAAAAAATCAGATTGTCCTTTCGTAAATTCAGAGCGTTTCGCTCTCAGAGCTTTCAGAGCGCACACTGGACGCTCTGGCCGAGGAGTAGGGTTGATCCTCACAAAGGTAGTCAAGCATCTGCTAGCAGCCAGAGGACGTCCTGGTAGGGGTCTGCCCGTTCCCACTCCGGACGACTCTGTCCCTGAGCAGATGGAGCTGGGGGGAGCCGCCGGTCGAGAGAACGCAGGAGGACAGCGACAGTGCCACTCTGGTGGCACGAAGGGACAAACCACCTCACGTCGCAGTCAACGTCTTTTGGGTCTGGAGGCGGTAGGCAGGGTACTCACGCATCACCCCAGTTAATGAACACCCAAACATGTTCAGAGCCCTTTGCGGTGCACTATACTTTATCTATCTCCTTTCCCGATCACTTGGTAGGTGGCTCTGTTTACTCAGGTCTTCTGGCACTACGGGGTACCAGAGGATGTAGTGTCCGACCGAGATCCCCAGTTCACGTCTTGAAGGCGTTCATGGAACGTCTTGGGGTCTCGGTCAGCCTGACGTCTGGATTTCACCCCGAGAGTAATGGGCAGGTGGAAAGGGTGAATCAAGATGTGGCTAGGTTCCTGCGGACCTACTTTCAGGACCGGCCAGGGGAGTGGTCGGTGTTCCTGCCATGGGCAGAATATGCTCAGAACTCTCTCCGCCACTCCTCCACTAACCTAACACCCTTCCAATGTGTTTTAGGTTACCAACCGGTCCTGGCACCGTGGCACCAGAGCCAGACCGAGGCTCCTGCGGTGGATGACTGGTTTCGGAGCGCGGAGGAGACTTGGGACGCTGCCCACGTTCGCCTCCAGCGCGCCATGCGTCGTCAGAAGGCCAACGCTGACCGCCACCGCAGGGAGGCCCCAGTGTTCGTACCGGGGGATTGGGTATGGCTCTCGACCCGGAATCTGCCCCTCCGCCTGCCCTGTAGGAAGCTGAGCCCGCGGTTTGTGGGGCAGTTTAAAGTCCGGAGGAAAATAAACGAGGTGACATACAGGTTGTTACTCCCTCCTGATTACCGTATTAACCCCTTGTTTCATGTGTCTCTCCTCAGGCCGGTGGTAGCTGGTCCGCTCCAGGAGGCTGAGGTGCGGGAGGTTCCTCCACCTCCTCTGGACATTGAGGGGGCCTCTGCGTACTCGGTCCATTCCATCCTGGATTCGAGGCGTCAGGTGGGGGGCCTTCAGTATCTCATGGAGTGGGAGGGGTACGGTCCGGAGGAACGGTGCTGGGTCCCAAGGCGGGACATCCTCGATCCCTCCCTGTTGAGGGATTTCCACCGTCGCCATCCGACTCGCCCTGCTCCGCGTCCTCCTGGCCGTCACCGAGGCCGGGGTCGGCGCACTGCTGGAGCCGCGCGTTGGGGGGGGGGGGGTACTGTCATAAAATATTAATATGGGCAGTCTGAGATATGGCTTTTTCAGCAGGAGTTGTATAGGATGAGCCTAGACTAGAATACAGTATATACAGTTGAAGTCGGAAGTTTACATACACCTTAGCCAAATACATTTAAACTCAGTTTTTCACAATTCCTGACATTTAATCCTAGTAAAAATTCCCTGTTTTAGGTCAGTTAGGATCACCACTTTATTTTAAGAATTTGAAATGTCAGAATATTAGTAGAGAGAATGATTTATTTCAGCTTTTATTTATTTCATCACATTCCCAGTGGGTCAGAAGTTGACATACGCTTAATTAGTATTTGGTAGCATTGCCTTTAAATTGTTTAACTTGGGTTAAACCTTTCAGGTAGCCTTCCACAAGCTTCCCACAATAAGTTGGGTGAATTTTGGCCCATTCCTCCTGACAGAGCTGGTGTAACTGAGTCAGGTTTGTAGGCCTCCTTGCTTGCACAGGCTTTTTCAGTTCTGCCCACAAATGTCCTATAGGATTGAGGTCAGGGCTTTGTAATGGCCACTCCAATACCTTGACTTTGTTGTCCTTATGCTATTTTGCCACAACTTTGGAAGTATGCTTGGGGTCATTTGGAAGACCCATTTGCGACCAAGCTTTAACTTCCTGACTGATGTCTTGAGATGTTGCTTCAATATATCCACAGCTAGATGCTGCCACCCCCGTGCTTCACGGTTGGGATGGTGTTCTTCGGCTTTCAAGCGACCCCCTTTTTCCTCCAAACATAACGTTGGTCATTATGGCCAAACAGTTCTATTTTTGTTTCATAAGATCAGAGGACATTTCTCCAAAAAGTACGATCTTTGTCCCCATGTGCAGTTGCAAACCGTAGTCTGGCTTTTTTATGGCGGTTTTGGAGCAGTGGCTTCTCCCTTGCTGAGCGGCCTTTCAGGTTATGTCGATATAGGACTCATTTTACTGTGGATATAGATAATTTTGTACCTGTTTCCTCCAGCATCTTCACAAGGTCTTTTGCTGTTGTTCTGGGATTGATTTGCACTTTTCGCACCAAAGTACGTTAATCTCTAGGAGACAAAACGCGTCTCCTTCCTGAGCGGTATGACGGCTGCGTGGTCCCATGCTGTTTATACTTGCGTACTATTGTTTGTACAGATGAACGTGGTACCTTCAGGCATTTGGAAATTGCTCCCAATGATGAACCAGACTTGTGGAGGTCTACAATTTCTTTCTGAGGTCTTGGCTGATTTCGTTTGATTTTCCCATGATGTCAAGCAAAGAGGCACTGAGTTTGAAGGTAGGCAACGAAATACATCCACAGGTACACCTCCAATTGACTCAGATGATGTCAATTAGCCTATCAGAAGCTTCTAAAGCCATGACATAATTTTCTGGAATTTTCCAAGCTGTTGAAAGGCACAGTCAAACTTCTGACCCACTGGAATTGTGATACAGTGAATTGTAAGTGGCATAATCTGTCTGTAAACAATTGTTGGAAAAATTACTTGTGTCATGCACAAAGTAGATGTCCTAACCGACTTGCCAAAACTATAGTTTGTTAACAAGAAATGTGTGGAGTGGTTGAAAAACGAGTTTTAATGAATCCAACCTAGGTGTGTGTAAACTTCCGACTTCAACTGTACATATGAAGTGGGTAAAACAGTATGTTGGGTAAAACAGTATTGCGGGGGGGGGGGCTGACGTTTGGCAACTCGAGCCTTCAGCTCCCTCCACAGATTTTTTATGGGATTAAGGTCTGGAGACTGGCTAGGCCACTCCAGGACCTTAATGTGCTTCTTCTTGAGCCACTCCTTTGTTGCCTTGGCCGTGAGTTTTGGGTCATTGTCATGCTGGAATACCCATCCACGACCCATTTTCAATGCCCTGGCTGAGGGAAGGAGGTTCTCACCCAAGATTTGACGGTACATGGCCCCGTCCATCGTCCCTTTGGATGCAGTGAAGTTGTCCTGTCCCCTTAGCAGAAAAACACCCCCAAAGCATGTTTCCACCTCCATGTTTGACGTGGGGATGGTGTTCTTGGGGTCATAGGCAGTATTCCTCCTCCTCCAAACACGGCGAGTTGAGTTGATGCCAAAGAGCTCGATTTTGGTCTCATCTGACCACAACACTTTCACCCAGTTCTCCTCTGAATCATTCAGATGTTCATTGGCAAACTTCAGACAGGCCTGTATATGTGCTTTTTTGAGCAGGGGGACCTTGCGGGCGCTGCAGGATTTCAGTCCTTCACGGCGTAGTGTGTTACCAATTGTTTTCTTGGTGACTATGGTCCCAGCTGCCTTGAGATCATTGATAAGATCCTCCCATGTAGTTCTGGGCTGATTCCTCACCGTTCTCATGATCATTGCAACTCCACGAGGTGAGATCTTGCATGGAGTCTCAGGCCGAGGGAGATTGACAGTTATTTTGTGTTTCTTCCATTTGCGAATAATCGCACCAACTGTTGTCACCTTCTCACCAAGCTGCTTGCCGATGGTTTTGTAGCCCATTCCAGCCTTGTGTAGGTCTACAATCTTGTCCCTGACATCGTTGGAGAGCTCTTTGGTCTTGGCCATGGTGGAGAGTTTGGAATATGATTGATTGATTGCTTCTGTGGACAGGTGTCTTTTATACAGGTAACAAGCTGAGATTAGGAGCACTCCCTTTAAGAGTGTGCTCCTAATCTCAGCACGTTACCTGTATAAAAGACACCTGGGAGCCAGAAATCTTTCTGATTGAGAGGGGGTCAAATACTTATGTCCCTCATTAAAATGCAAATCAATTTATAACATTTTTGACATGCATTTTTCTGGATTTCTTTGTAGTTATTCTGTCTTTCACTGTTCAAATAAACCTACCATTAAAATTATAGACTGATCATTTCTTTGTCAGTGGGCAAACGTACAAAATCAGCAGGGGATCACATTTTTCCCTCACTGTATGTGTTTGGGTAAAAATAACATTTTTGTTTTATTCTATAAACTACTGACAACATTTCTCCCAAATTCCCCCCCCCAATTTATTTTATTTTATTGTCATTTAGAGCATTTATTTGCAGAAAATGACAACTGGTCAAAATAACAAAAAAGATGCAGTGTTGTCAGACCTTGAATAATGCAAAGAAAATAAGTTAATGTTTATTTTTAAACAACATAATACTTCAGAAATCAATATTTGGTGGAATAACCCTGATTTTCAATCACAGCTTTCATGCGTCTTGGCATGCTCTCCACCAGTCTTTCACATTGATATTGGGTGACTTTATGCCACTCCTGGCGCAAAAATTCAAGCAGCTCGGTTTTGTTTGATGGCTTGTGACCATCCATCTTCCTCTTGATCACATTCCAGAAGTTTTCAATGGGGTTCAGGTCTGGAGATTGGGCTGGCCATGACAGGGTCTTGATCTGGTGGTTCTCCATCCACACCTTGATTGACCTGGCTGTGTGGCATGGCGCATTGTCCTGCTGGAAAAACCAATCCTCAGAGTTGGGGAACAATGTCAGAGCAAAAGGAAGCAAGTTTTCTTCCAGGACAACCTTGTACGTGGCTTGATTCATGCGTCCTTCACAAAGACAAATCTGCCCGATTCCAGCCTTGCTGAAGCACCCTCAGATCATCACAGATCCAAATTTCACAATGGGTGCGAGACACTGTGGCTTGTAGGCCTCTCTAGGTCTCCGTCTAACCATTAGACGACCAGGTGTTGGGGAAAGCTGAAAATTGGACTCATCAGAGAAGATGACCTTACTCCAGTCCTCTACGGTCCAATCCTTATTGTCTTTTGCAACCTCAGCTTGGCCCTTCTTTGCTTCTCATTGATGAAGGGCTTTTTTCTAGCTTTACACAACTTTAGCCCTGCCCTTAGGAGCCTGTTTCGAACCGTCCTCGCCGTGCACTTCACCCCAGCTGCCATTTGCCATTCTTTTTGTAGGTCACTTGATGTCATCCTACGGTTGTTGAGTGACATTCGAATGAGTAGGCGATCATCCCTGGTCAGTAGAGAGTCGTTTTCGCCCCCTGCCGGTCTGTAGCTTTGTTGTCCCCAATGTCTTCTGCTTGACCTTGTTCTTATGAACCACCGTCTTTGAAATGGAAGCAACCTGACGCTCACTGTATCCCTCTGCCAGTAAAGCCAGAATTGTACCCTTCTTTTCCTTACTCAAAACGTTCCTTTTCAACTCTTTTGGCATGGTCAATAGTTATTACTTTTGAGGTACTATTAGCACTGTTTTTGCCATCCAGCTGGTCCTATTGTAAGAGGATAGTGATGACCACAGCAGTGGTTTTTATACTTTTTCTCGTTAAATAAGATTTGGTTCAGGTGATCCCCTAATCAGTACCTAATTCAGTAGAATGAGGTGTGCCTGTGTTGGAATTCAACAGACACTTGAATGGAATGGCTGTCATACATGTAGAGATGCTGATTTAAGAACAATTTGCAGTGGTCTCTTAATTTTTTCCAGAGCTGTATATATATATATATATATATAGTACCAGTCAAAAGATTGGACACACCTACTCATTCCCAGGTTTTTCTTTATTTTTACTATTTTTCTACACAGCTTTGCACACTCTTGGCATTCTCTCAACCAGCTTCATGAGGTAGTCACCTGGAATGCATTTCAATTAACAGGTGTGCCTTGTTAAAAGTTAATTTGTGGAATTTCTTTCCTTCTTAATGCGTTTGAGCCAATCAGTTGTGTTGTGACAAGGTAGGGGTGGTATACAGAAGATAGCCCAATTTGGTAAAAGACCAAGTCCATATTGTGGAAAGAACCGCTCAAATAAGCAAAGAGAAACCACAGTCCATCATTACTTTAAGACATGAAGGTCAGTCAATCCGGAAAATGTCAAGAATTTTGAAAGTTGCTTCAAGTGCAGTCGCAAAAACAATCAAGCGCTATGATGAAACTGGCTCACATGAGGACCACCACAGGAAAGGAAGACCCAGAGTTACCTCTGCTGCACAGGATAAGTTCATTAGAGTTAACTGCACCTCAGATTGCAGCCCAAATAAATGCTTCACAGAGTTCAAGTAACAGACACATCTCAACATCAACTGTTCAGAGGAGACTGCGTGAATCAGGCCTTCATGGTCGAATTGCTGCAAAGAAACCATTACTAAAGGACACCAATAAGAAGAAGAGAGTTGCTTGGGCCAAGAAACACGAGCAATGGACATTAGACCGGTGGAAATATGTCCTTTGGTCTGATGAGTCCAAATGTGTGATTATTGGTTCCAACCGCCGTGTCTTTGTGAGACACAGAGTAGGTGAACGGATTATCTCTGCATGTGTGGTTCCCACCGTGAAGCATGGAGGAGGAGGTGTGATGGTGTGGGGGTGCTTTGCTGGTGACACTGTCAGTGATTTATTTAGAATTCAAGGCACACATAACCAGCATGGCTACCACAGCATTCTGCAGCGATACACCATCCCATCTGGTTTGCGCAGAGTGGGACTATCATTTGTTTTCAAACAGGACAGTGAACCAACACACATCCAGGCAGTGTAAGGGCTATTTGACCAAGAAGGAGAGTGATGGAGTGCTGCATCAGATGACCTGGCCTCCACAATCACCTGTCCTCAACCCAATCGAGATGGTTTGGGATGAGTTGGACCGCAGAGTGAAGGAAAAGCAGCCAACAAGTGCTCAGCATATGTGGGCACTCCTTCAAGACTGTTGGAAAAGCATTTCAGGTGAAGCTGGTTGAGAGAATACCAAGAGTGTGCAAAGCTGTCATCAAGGCAAAGGGTGGTTACTTTAAAATCTAAAATCTAAAATACATTTTGATTTGTTTAACACTTTTTTGGTTACCTCATGATTCCATAGGTGTTATTTCATAGATTTTATGTTTTCACTATTATTATACAATGTAGAAAATAGTAAAAATAAAGAAAAACCCTTGAATGAGTAGGTGTGTCCAAACTTTTGACTGGTACAGTATATAAAAAAAGATATGATAAAAAATTGAATTTGGCCTTTACTACTATAGCCCATAGAAACACATTGAATATCACATTCATAAATGGCAAAAAAGACAGTCAAAAAATAATTCATAAGGAATAAGGTTTTGAAGTGTCGGTCCTATTTCTAGGATATATAAGAAATCTCAGGAAATTTTTTAGTTTTTTGGACACATTTAACAAAAAAAATCATAGAGGGAAAATGGAGAACACCATCGTGTTCCCGGAGAGTCTCATCTTTCCATGGAGTGGTCGTAATAGTTACAATTTAAGGACTGTTCAGACGCTACAGATGTTTTCGTGAGAATACAGATTTTCGGGATGTCCCTTGGTCTGAAAAACAGCGCTGTAGCTCGGCCACCTTCCACTGCAGATGCGGAAGGCCGACATAGGCGGATGCGATGGATTGAGATGCAGCCCATGCAAAAAAACAGATATCTCTAGCTTAAACTGACAGATTTTGATCGGGATGTTTTATTATGTTAATTAGATTGATGCACAGGTAGTGACCAGTAGTGATAGTGACCAGTGTTAAATGACTATGCACATAGGGCAGCAGTCTCTAAGGTGTAAGGTAGAGTACCGGGTGATAGCCGGCTAGTAACAGTGACTAAGGTTCAGGGCAGGGTACTGAGCGGAGGCCAGCTAGTGGTGACTATTTAACAGTCGGATGGCCTGGAGAAGCTGTTTTTCAGTCTCTCGGTCACAGCTTTGATGCACCTGTACTGTCTCTGCCTTCTAGATGATAGTGGGTGAACAGGCCATGGCTCGGGTGGCTGAGGTCCTTGATGTCATTGTGTGTGTGTGCACGTGCGTGCGTGCGAGAGAGGGGTATGTAAAGCAAAATAATGTGACATGTCATGTATGCCACCTGGTGGATGGTCTATATCACTACAGTGTTATTCTGTAATGTCTTTGCATCTGACTGGAAGTGTGCAGAGACTTTTTCCTGTTTCTCCAGTTTGCATTTTTCCTCCAGTACCTTCACTTTTTTGGTGTGCGGTAGATTGTGACTGATTGGGTGTCCGGTAGATTCAGATTATTATGAGACAGGTTTTCAATAAAGGATCAGATAAGAGCATTCTGATCCAGATACTTCAAGATCAAGATAACAGAATCTAGATTGCCATCTATTGGACAGGTCATGTCACTACTTCTACACTGTCAGAGAGAAACAAATATGTTTTATTTAACTTGGCAAATCAGTTAAGAACAATTTCTTATTTACAATTACTGACTACCCTGGACAACGCTGGGCCAATTGTACTCCCCCCTATGGGACTCCCAATCCCAGCCGGATTGTGATACATTTACATTTTAGTCATTTAGCAGACGCTCTTATCCAGAGCAACTTACAGTTAGTGAGTGCATACATTTTCTGATAAAAAATGTTCATACTGTTGATACAGCATGGAAGCGAACCAGGGTCTGTAGTGACGCCTCTAGCACTGAGATGTAGTGCCTTAGACAGCTGCACCACTTGACACTTCTCAATATAACAACTGACCCCATACCTATACTGCAGTCAATTTAACACAATGTTTTTTAAACCTCCCCATCTTAGTTACATTGACATTTCTTGGTTAGTGATACAGTATATCCATCCTGAATCCACCCTTCCAGTGAGATCAAGACTATGCTGATTTTCTGCATCAAAACTATCGTAATCAGTTCCTTTGAGTTTTGAAATATTCAAAAACAAAATTTAATCCTGATTACTGTTTGTTTTATAACTTTGGTGCAATATTCACAAGCATGTGGTACATTTTCAAAACTGTAGCAGATGTCGCAGCAGGTGCAGTGAAATGCATTGTTTTACTGCTCCTACAGTGCACAAATACAATATTGTCATGACTTGCCCTCATGGGCTGAGGATCAAAAATGCCGGCTAGACAAAGGTTTGAACTCCCCCTCTCCTGGGGGTCAGTTTTATGACCGGTCGTAAATACCGGTCAGACTTTCTCTTCCTTGCCATGAAGTATTGGTAGAAAGGACCCCTTTGTTAACACAGAGATTCTTTCCACCAAAACTCCAACATTCAAAAGTGGATAATGAAACAATATTTCTACCACAAAGAATGTGGGAAATGGTGGGTGGGGACTTACAGAACAAATGTAAAATTCGTTACTATGTTGTGATGTCATTAAAGACGGTGAAACAGCATAACTGTATCTCTGGGGGTGTACACTTCCCAGTTATGAGGTTTGTTGTATAAAACAAAATATTAAGTCTAATAATACTTTTGTGAAGATAACAATGTGATTTTAGCATTCTAGATGAGATTATTGTTTTCCATATTGATTTGTTCTCAGTCAGTGGCCACGCCCAGATGAGCACAAACATTATGAAATTACGTAAATGTAAATGTAAAATGTAAACGCCCCCTTTTCTACTCAATTATAAAACCCCTACTGACGATATTCACCTCAGACCAGCAGACGTGAAGCGTTAAGCTTACCTTTACAAAATGGTTTAAAACTACAACTCCATTAGAAAAGGAAGACCAATCATACTACGGTATAAGCCGGATGTTGCAAATGATTGAATTTCTACAAGTCCAGCAGACGTGAAGCGTGAGCTAAACGGTTACAAAATGGTTCAACTCTACAGACCAGCCGACATGCAGCGCGAGCTGAATATGGCAAAATGAGAAACTCTGAAACTCTTAACCTCTACACGAGTTGAAGAAGAAGACAACGCACTAGACCTTATCATCTCAGTCTGCAGCTGGCATGTATAGTCTTCTAGAGAACTTTCACTAAAGACACGAGTTGGGAAGGACAATCCCTCTCAGACAACCGTTGGTACATCTGAAGTATCTATTCTAACAGATCAACTATATGAACTACAGGGTACACTGAAGTGTCCATTCTAACCACCACTATGACCAAAAACTCTACCAAGGACATTGGGATCTCTGGTGGGCAAACCAGAGTCCTACATCATCAACTCAACTATCGAAGACAGCTACACGTAAATACATGTTGCATTTCTAATCCGAATGAGCGGTTATTAGGGTGCATAGGTATTATGATTACTGTGAGCGTAGTCTCCAAAGCAACAACGATAGTTTGAATCTCTGTCTCTCCCTTCCACTCTGACCCTCCTTCTACCCAAGCATTCAGGCTATTGTTAGTCCAGTCCACTAGGGACCTGTTTTCATTGTATTACGTTAGTAATCAATATCCTGTGTCTGTGTGTGTGTGTGTGTGTGTGTGTGTGTGTGTGTGTGTGTGTGTGTGTGTGTGTATGTTTGTATTGTGTTGTTATTTAGTTAGTTAGTAAATAAATAATTAAGCCCATTTGTGTATTGCTGATTCATCAATAAGGTTAGGGTTCTTGCAGGTTCAAGGATTATGCGACGTTCAGAATGAGACTGATAAGAGGTAATTATTTGATAAGTGACTGTTATCGATATATAACATATATATATCTAAGAGTTTAATTCAGGAGATGGTAACTCGTTAAACAACTTCTTCCGTGGTGCCCCAAATTCCTAATGAGTTAATTGTCACATGATTAATTTAATCGAGTGACAATTAAACATAGTTAGGTGATTCGATAAATAACAGTCATACATTAAAGTAAGTCACGTCACAACAATATCAATACAATACCAATACGTAAATAATACAGAAAGTCCAAAACAATAAAGAAATGCAGAAACAATAAACATTAATTTGCTGTGGTATTTTTGATGGGGGGAGGGGGAGTGTATGTGAGTATGTGACCCCAGCGGGAATCAAACCCACAACTCTGGTGTTGCTAGTGCAGTGCTCTTATGAACTGAGCCATGTATAGGACTACTACAATACATAAGTACAATGCTATACATAAAAAAAAAAATTCTCGCATTGGTAAAATTTTCAGAAGTAGGTGGTTCATTTTCACAACTCTTAGTACAAAATTCAAAACAGATCATCAAAAAAGCAGTTGTTTCAAAACTGTAAGCACATTTTCAACACACAAAATCATAGTCACTTTTTCACCAAGTTACCCAGTGTTTCGTCTAGAAATACACACATTGCAACACATGTTCATATAAAGTAATTGCCTTTCACAATGCAATGATCACATTACTTTTGAAATTATTCTCTTCTCTTTTGTTCAAATGCATTTTACTATGACTTAATCCGACTGCTCTTAATTGATGATCACTTAAACATTTGGTAAACCTATAGATTTTACATGTAAACTGGTTTGTCCATTACAGATTTTGAGAACTACATAATGAAAATGTATGTCTCTAAAGTAGAAACATAAAAAGTATGATATAAACTCAAATGTACTACTATGATGATGACTATTATGATTTTACTTCACAGTAAGAAAAAAAATACGGATATTGACTAGATCAGAGATATGGTATGTATCAAATCAAATTAAAGTTTATTGGTCGCATACACAGATTAGCAGATGTTAAAGCAGGTCCCACAAAATGCTTATTACTAGCTCCTACAGTGCAGTAATACAATATCAATAAAATATCAATAAGCAAATAATCCAGAAAGTCCAAAAATAAAGAAATGCATCCTCTATACAGTAAACATGTATCCAAAATGAAGTTGCTGGGGTCTTTTTGCTTTACTAAAATTGCATAGGCCAATACAGTACTGCTATACTGTAACATATGCAATTTATGTAGCAGATACTTTTATCCAAATTGACAACAGTCCACACATTTTAGTATGTGACCCCAGTGGGAATCGAACCCACAACGCTGGTGTTGCTAGTGCCATGCTCTTAACTGAGCCACGTAGATGAACACTACAATACTTAAGTACAATGCTATACTGTAAAATACAATACACGATTACAATACAGATGGAAGATGTATAATTGCCACTCCCCTGAGCATACCACGCTCCTTAAGGCCATGGATGAGGCATGCAATGATTTCAATTCAGAACTATGTCAGGTTGGATTCGCCATGCCAAAAGGTTTTTCCCCAGGTGCATGAACAATGAGGATATTTACTGACTAAACTGCTTGGAGTACTGAGCTGTCTGTTTAAAATACTAGCACACAGCTCAGACACCCATGCATACTCCACAAGACATGCCACCAGAGGTCTCTTCACAGTCCCCAAGTCCAGAACAGACTATGCAAGGCACACAGTACTACATAGAGCCATGACTACATGCAACTCTATTCCACATCAGGTAACTGATGCAGTAGAATCAGATTTTTAAAAAACAGGTAAAAATACACCTTATGGAACAACGGGGACTGTGAAGAGACACACACAAAGGTACAGACACATGCCTTGGCAGCAGCTAATGGGGATCCCTAATAAATACAAATACAAATACTGCGATTTCGATGAGAACCTATGGCCAAATGCTTGATGCAAACTAGTGCCTGCTAAACATTTGTTTCTTTCATTTGATTACATTTTGAAAGATGTCTTCAATGATCACACATGGGATAGAAATTATGGAAATGTTATGTTCAGTCAATTTTAATGGGTAGTGCAAGTGTACTGCCTAATTTGAAAACAGTGTGGTTGTGTGGTGAAAGATGTCTACAAACAAAATGAATGCACAATGAAAGGTATTGAATGTAAGACTGGCTCCATTACAAGTGTTACAAGTTTGGAGTTTTGTACTAAGAGTTTTGAAAATTCACCACATACTTGTGAAAATAGTACCAATGCGATTTAAAAAACGGTCAAATACAATACACGATTACAATATATGTGGAAGATGTATGATTGCCATCCTCATGAATGTACCACCCTCCTTCAGACCATGGATGAGGCATGCAATGATTTCAATCCAGACCTGTCAGGCTTGGAATCGCCAGGCCAAAAGGTTTTGGCGCGCCACCAAATTGGATGACTTCCGACTAGCTTAGAAAGACAGTACCGTGCAATATAGAAAAGCCCTCACTGCTGCTCGATCAGCCTACTGTTCCAACCTGATTAAAGAGAATAAAAACAATCCTAAATGTATTTTTTATACTGGTGCAAAGCTAACTAAAAGGTAACATTCCTTAAGTGAGGATGGCATTCACTTCAGCAGTGATGAATTCACAAACTTCTTAGACAAAAATATCATGATCATTAGAAAGCAAATTATGGACTCCTCTTTGAACATGCGTATTTCTCCAAAACTCAGTTGTCCTGAGTCTGCACAGAACTGCCAGGACCTCGGATCAATGGAGACACTCAAGTTTTTTAATCCTGTATCTCTCGACACATTCACAAAAAAGTAATGGCCTCTAAACCTTCCAGCTGCCTACTGGACCCTGCATGGTTTGTCCTCTGAAAAATCAATGGTAAGTTTCAGTGTTCCTCAAGGTTCCGTTTTAGAACCACTATTGTTTTTGCTATATATTCTTCCTCTTGGGAATGTCATTCAGAAACACAATGTCAACTTTCACTGCTATGCAGACGACACACAGCTGTACATTTCGATGAAACATGGTGAAGCCCCAAAATCGCCTACCCTGGAAGTCTGAGTTTTAGAGGTGGATGGCGGTAAATTGTTTACTTTTAAACTCGGACAAAACAGAGATGCTAGTTCTAGGTCCCAAAAAACAAAGATATCTGCTATTTGATCTGACAAATAATCTCGATGGTTGTACAGTCGTCTCAATTAAAACTGTGAAGGACCTCGGTGTTCCTCTGGACCCTGAACTCTTTTGACGAACATATCAAAAATATTTCAAGAGCAGCTTCTTTCATTGCAAAAATCAGAAACTTTTTGTCCAACAATTATGCTAAAAACCTAATCCATGTTTTTGTCACTTCAAGATTAAACTACTGCAATGCTCTACTCTTCGGCTACCCGGATAAAGCACTAAATAAACTTCAGCTAGTGCTAAATACGGCTGCTAGAATCTTGCCAAGAACCAAAAAAATCAATAATATTACTCCAGTGCTAGCCTGGCTTCCTGTTAAGGCTAGGGCTGATTTCAAGGTTTTACTGCTAACCTATAGTGCATTACACGGACTTGCTCCTACCTATCTCTCCGATTTGGTCCTGCCGTACATACCGACACGTACGCTACTATCACAAGACGCAGGCCTCATTATTGTTCCTAGAATTTCTAAGCAAACAGCTGGAGGCAGGGCGTTCTCCTATAGAGCTTAATTTTTATGGAATGGTCTGCCGATCCATGTGAGAGATGTAGACTCAGTCTCGACCTTTAAGTCTTTACTCAAGACTCATCTCTTCAGTAGGTCCTATGATTGAATGTAGTCTGGCCCAGGAGTGCGAAGGTGAACACCAAGGCACTGGAGTGACGAACCACCCTTGCTGTCTCTGCCTCACCTCTCTCCACTGGGATTCTCTGCCTCTGAGGAGTGCATCACGTCATGCTAGGCTTTTTTCGCTATATTAAACTTGAGTGGGTTGAGTCACTGACTTGATATTCCTGTCCGGTTTTGCGCCCCCTCGGGCTAGTGGGGTGGGGGAGATCTTTGTGGGCTTGCCTCAGGATAGTACGTTGGTGGTCTGTTGACATCCCTCTGGTGGTGTGGGGGCTGTGCATTGGCAAAGTGGGTGGGGTTATATCCTGCCTGGTTGGCCCAGTCTGGGGGCATCGCCGGGCGTGGCCACAGTGTCCCCGACCCCCCCTCCCCGTCTCAGTCTCCAGTATCTATGCTGCAATAGTCTGTGTGCCGTGGGGCAAAGGTCAGTCTGTCCTATCTGGTGTAATTCTCCTGTCTTATCCTGTGTGATCTTAAGTATGCTCCCTCTAATCCTCCCATCTCTCTCTTGCACTTTCTATCTCCCCTTCTGGAGGACCTGAGCTGGCCTGACGACTCCTGGCTGTCCTCGTCCACAGTCCACCTGGTCGTTCTGCTGATCCAGTTTCTGCTGTTCTCCCTGCAGCTATGGAACCCTGACCTGTTCACCGGACGTGCTACCTTGTCTTGAACCTGCTGTTTCGACCCTCTCTCTCTCTCTCGCTCGCTCTCTCTCTACCGCACCTGCTGTCTCGCCATGCCAAAAGGGTTTTCCTCAGGTGCATGAACAATGAGGATATTTACTGTGATTTCGATGAGAACCTATGCTTGCTAAACATGTTTATTTCATTTCATTCATTCTATTACATTGTGAAATATGTCTTCAATGATCACACCTTTGATCACACATGGGATAGAAATTATGGAAATGTGATGTTCAGTCAATTTTAATGGGTTATGCACATGTATTGCCTAATGTGAAAACAGTGTAATTTACTGTAATTTACAGTACAATGAAAGGTATTGAATGTAAAACTGTCTGCATTGCAAGTGTTACCAGTTTTGCATTTCGTACTAAGAGTTTAGAAAATTCACCACATACTTGTGAAAAAAGTACCAAAGCAATTTAAAAAACTGTACAGGTCAGATTTGATTACCAGATCAGAATCCCTATCCGGAGGATCAGAATCAAATTGTTCCGTTTTTAAATACCCAGTTGTAACGTTTAGGGCTAGATTCAATCTGTATCGCGGAAGATTTGCGTTATAGCTTGATTTAAATGTAAAGGTAATTTACGATTGAGCCGACAGGTGCAGCGTTTATCATGAATGCAGTCTCTGCGAACGCGGGAACATTGCCTTTAAACTTAAATCGCGCTCTAGCGTTCATCTTCTGCGATACTGATTGAATCTAGGCCTTAATCCAATCCGACTGCAGAAATCCAATCAGAAAAGTTTGAAAAACTGGGCCCAGATGGACACAAATTGGAAAGCGCAAGCAAGGCAGGCACAAAGCGACATGGCGACGGACAGGTGGCTGAGCTGGAAGAGATGGGTCTCTCATGGGACAGGACACAAGCTGCAGGACGAAGA
Organism: Coregonus clupeaformis; assembly: GCF_020615455.1. NCBI lineage: Eukaryota > Metazoa > Chordata > Actinopteri > Salmoniformes > Salmonidae > Coregonus > Coregonus clupeaformis. The sequence goes on from NC_059222.1 coordinate 23,774,435, forward strand.
GGACTTAAGAAGTAATTATCTTTAGGCCTACTTCTTCTCAATATATTCATTGATTTCACCCCAATAAAGTATGTGGTGTCATTCTATTGCAAAATTGCAGTCACACATGCGAGAGTCAAGGCAAGAGCAGGCTGCAGTGCACCTGGTGAAGGACATACACACTCTTGAACACCCACTGCACGACCTGCTCCCTCCAAAAAAAGGTGACTGCACCACTAGGCTCCTGAGAAACAGCCACGAACTGTCCTGTATTCCTGCCCGTACGAACCGGCTGAGAAACGCCACTCTACTGCTGTCAGACGGTACAATAACTCTAGCTTTTAAATGTTTATAATGTGATCTCTTTTAAAAATACATTTTTAACAATTCAGTTTTCCAACATGAAAATAATGTCCTGATATATGTATCTAAGTGTCCTGTATTCTATTTATGCCATGTATTATGTGTTTTGTAAGTGAGTGTTTTCTTATGCTTTTTTTCTTATGTACATTTTTCTGTAAACTGTGAGCAAGAATTAACAAAGTCAAAGTGAAATTACACAATGCAATCTTCTCTGGTGAAGAGTTTCCCAGAAGCAGCTTTATAAACGAATTAATTACCCCACCCCCCAAGTTAGTACAGTTTGCATCTCCTGCTGAACCTTCTATGAACACACCACAAGGGGGTAGTATAACCTCATTCTTCAACTGGCGGGGTTCAATGTGTTGTATTGAGAATGCAATATAATACTGTACTTTGAGGAATTCATTCGAGGAACATTTTTGTCTTGGACTGGACTGCCTGAGTAACATATCTTTTTTTACATATCTTATGTGAGTGACACCGACAGGATTCTGAATGCATAGAGGTGGATGGTGTCACTATAGTCTGGTAAAATAAATGTTTTTATGTCAGCACCTCAACTATACATTTTACTCTTATATGAATTGCAAGAGCAGAAGTGAACATGCACTATATATGTTTTTGTTACATAAAAAAATGGCATAGAATATAATTGTTTTTCAAAATTACTAGCACCTTGGGGTAGCCTATAGCCTTTCCATAATGACCATAGATGATGACAATATCACCAAAAAGAAACTCTACAGAACCTGGATGTAGTGTTACTTCATACACCTACTTCACATCATTTTTGAGACCGAATCAATGAGCACTCCTTTCATTACGCATGACAATAACAGTAGGCCTAACAGTTTGTTGTTTTTTGAGTTTTAAATCGATTTTGGAAAACACACACACACAACAAAAGAATTCCCCCAAAGGCATTCAATGGAATGGGTTTCTTATCATTTCAATCTCTTTCACCCCAAGCTCACTGTCCTAGGACACTTCTGAATTTTGAATTAGAATGAATAGGCTAGGGGCACAGTTTGGCGACCTTTGAATAAGTGAATAAGTTGCCTTAACTCTGTATCTTAGCTCTTCTCAAGAATAAGGACAAGGAATGAGACAGACGTCTTGGCTACAGTGGGATAAGTAGTAGGCCATAAGAGTGTCAGTACGCTGAGCTCCATTTCAAACAAAGCACAGGATGACTGGAGAAGCCATGCAAAGTTTGCTAATAGTTATATGCTTTTGAGTGATGCTGTCAACAGCTAAATAACACTAAATTGTATCTAAAAGACCAGCCTGGTCTCATAGACTAGACATAACATAGTAAATGTAAATCCAGGATATTCAAATTAATATGATTTGTTACGTTTGGTAAGGTTATATATGACAGAAGGTTACTTAAAGCAAAAACAAAAGTATGGGTGGGCATATAACGCAAAGATCTACAGTTGAAGCCGGAAGTTTACATACGCTTAGGTTGGAGTCATTAAAACTCGTTTTTCAACCACTGCACAAATTTCTTGTTAACAAACTATAGTTTTGGCAAGTCGGTTAGGACATCTACTTTGTGCATGACACAAGTAATTTTTCAAACAATTGTTTACAGACAGATTATTTCACTTATAATTCACTGTACCACAATTCCAGTGGGTCAGAAGTTTACATACACTATGTTGACTGTGCCTTTAAACAGCATGGAAAATTCCAGAAAATGATGTCATGTCTTTAGAAGCTTCTGATAGGCTAATTGACATCATTTGAGTCAATTGGAGGTGTAGCTGTGGATGTATTTCAAGGCCTACCTTCAAACTCAGTGCCTCTTTGCTTGACATCATAGGAAAATCAAAAGAAATCAGCCAAGACCTCAGAAAAAAATGGTAGACCTCCACAAGTCTGGTTCATCCTTGGGAGCAATATCCAAACGCCTGAAGGTACCACGTTCATCTGTACAAACAATAGTACACAAGTATAAACACCATGGCACCACACAGCCGTCATACCGCTCAGGAAGGAGACGCGTTCTATCTCCTAGAGATAAATGTACTTTGGTGCGAAAAGTGCAAATCAATCCCAGAACAACAGCAAAGGACCTTGTGAAGATGCTGGAGGAAATGGGTACAAAAGTATCTATATCCACAGTAAAATTAGTCCTATATCGACATAACCTGCAAGGAAGAAGCCACTGCTCCAAAACCGCCATAAAAAAGCCAGGCTACGGTTTGCAACTGCACATGGGGACAAAGATCGTACTTTTTGGAGAAATGTCCTCTGGTCTGATGAAACAAATATTGAACTGTTTGGCCATAATGACCATCGTTATGTTTGGAGGAAAAAGGGGAAGGCTTGCAAGCCGAAGAACACCATCCCAACCATGAAGCACGGGGTGGCAGCATCGTGCTGTGGAGGTGCTTTGCTGCAGGAGGGTCTGGTGCACTTCACAAAATAGATGGCATCATGAGGAAGGAAAATGATGTGGATATATTGAAGCAACATCTCAAGACATCAGTCAGGAAGTTAAAGCTTGGTCGCAAATGGGTCTTCCAAATGGACAATGACCCCAAGCATACTTCCAAAGTTGTGGCAAAATGGCTTAAGGACAACAAAGTAAAGGTATTGGAGTGACCATCACAAAGCCCTTACCTCAAACCTATAGAAAATGTGTGGGCAGAACTGAAAAAGCATGTGCTTGCAAGGAGGCCTACATACCTGACTCAGTTACACCAGCTCTGTCAGGAGGAATGGGCCAAAATTCACCCAACTTATTGTGGGAAGCTTGTGGAAGGCTACCCGAAACGTTTGACCCAAGTTAAACAATTTAAAGGCAACGCTACCAAATACTAATTGAGTGTATGTAAACTTCTGACCCACTGGGAATGTGATGAAAGAAATAAAAGCTGAAATAAATAATTGTCTCTACTATTATTCTGACATTTCACATTCTTAAAATAAAGTGGTGATCCTAACTGACCTAAGACAGGGCATTTTTATTAGGATTAAATGTCAGGATTTGTGAAAAACTGAGTTTAAATATATTTGGCTAAGGTGTATGTAAACTTCCAAGTTCAACTGTAGCATCCAAAAGGTTGCATTTTCAAATCTCATTACGGACAACATTAGCATTTGAGCTCAGTAGCATCTTTGCAACTACTTACTACTTTTTAGCTACTTTGCAACTACTTAGCATGTTAGCTTATCCTTCACCTAACACTAACCTTAACCCTTTAACCTAACTCCTAACCCTAACCCTAAACCTAAATTGTAATTCGTATTATATCATACGAAATGGCTGATGGCCATCCACAAATGAATACATACCATAGGAAAGGTAACATATCATACTAATTGAAGTGTTGTGGATTTACATTTACTATGTTACGTCTATCCCTCAATCCAGGTTGAAAAGACAGACCTGAAATGCCAAAAGACATGCGTGTTTAGGCACTTTAGTCTAAGGGTAGGGTTTATTGAGTGCCACCATTTCGCCTTGAGGGCAAGAGGGAGAGAGAAAAAAAGTATTGACTGGAGCCAATGAGAACGTAGCATCCATCCCAGAACTCTATAATTCAGTTTCACTGGGGTAGAGTGCTACCACAATCGAGTTACTACAGCTAGGAGCGTTTGAGAAGGACTTGCTCTCCAAGGACTTGCGTTTAGGGTGCACTACTGACTACATCTCTTCACTGCGATTTATTTGAACACTACTGCACAAACGTCCTGTGTTTAAGAATTATCGTGGACTCTATTTTCTCTGGAGGGCTGCGACCCATGATGAGCGGACAGACTTATGAGAAGAAGATAGCGAGCATTTTGACCGATCTCCCCGGATCTATGAGTTGCCATCCGAGCTCCAAGGACTCTCCGACTCTTCCCGAGTCCTCAGTCACGGACATGGGCTACTACAGTGGACAAACGGCTCACAGCCATCACGAATATTACCAGAGTCAAACCTACGGGCAACAAATGAATGCATACCATCACCAATTTAATCTGAATGGAATGGGTGGTGCGGGAGTTTATCCCACCAAGTCTGAATACCCGTACACAAATTCCTACAGACAATATGGAAATTACAACAGAGATCATCTGCAGGCTTCACCTCAAAGCTCAGGTAAATACTTAAACATATTTGAATTATTTCTGTGTTACATTTTGTCTCATTTCGAAGTTTACGCTCTGAATGTTTGCCTGTTTCCGTGTATGCGTAAAGAGAGAAAGGAAGAGAGAGAGACGAATAGGCTACATGCATACTATGAAAAAAACATTAGGGTAGTCTCTTGGGTAGTTTTATATTATATAGGCCTGCTCAATTGAGAAACATTTTCATTGGTGTAACCTATATTGGTTGACTATTACAGCTGAAATAAATAGAAGGAGATAGCAGAGATAGCAAAAACATTGTAAGGGTGAAAAGTAATATTTGTGTTTCAGACATATAATTCATTTCAATTGTTAAATTAATATTTTGTAAAGGTGGGATATATTACAAGTTCCTAGTAAAACTACAATACTGAAGTTGGAACCATGCTGCTAATTGATGGCCTTTGATGAAGAATAGACAGCTATTGACAGCTAGTCATAAAACGATTATGGTTAGTAATTGCACTGATAGCAACTGTCTGCGAATCACTGGGCAGATATTTAGGGTTATTATACAAAACATCACATTTACATTTTAGTCATTTAGCAGACGCTCTTATCCAGAGCGACTTACTGTTAGTGCATATATATTGAGGTTATTATTGCAGGTTGAGCATGATCATTACTTTTTCCATATATTTTAGCATTGCACCACTCATGAAAATATTGCTATTGCCACTTCAGCTAGCCTATAACACTGTAATAAAGATTATAATAATAATATATTAATTAACACAATAATAACATGACGTTTATCATGATGATGACTTATTATTATTATTATTATTATTACATTGTTTTGACATTGTTAAATGTTTTTCATAACTGATACTGAGAACTAATGAAACAATTGTTGGTTCTTTCTTTATAGTGAAAGAAGAACCCGAGCCTGAAGTTCGTATGGTGAATGGAAAACCAAAGAAAATCCGCAAGCCGAGAACAATTTACTCCAGCTACCAACTCGCAGCGTTGCAGAGACGTTTTCAGAAAGCGCAGTACCTCGCCCTCCCCGAGAGAGCCGAACTTGCTGCTCAAATGGGACTGACGCAGACACAGGTAAATATCCAGACGATTATACACATTTTAAGTGCAGTCACTCTTAATTCATAATAACTTGCTTTGACTTCCGTAGGTGGTCCTCAAATAGTGAAATGTCTCATATCTGGCATACCTCGCCAAATTAATAATAGGAAGCCGATATGCTGTTTTTCATTGACAAATGTTTGTATTGTCAAAAAGCATTGCTTATTATATTGCATTTGAAAATTGGCCACATTTGTTCACACAAAAATGTTGTTGATGTGTGTTCTTGGGCCAGATGTCCTTATAATGTAGGCCTATAAGCCTCAACTTTATATTCAGGCCTAGGCCTACTGATGTAGGCCACCATGATTATTTGACTATTTTAAATGCAGATGTTTCGTTGAAAATAATATTTTCCTCTTTTGACATGAAATTTTGACTAACAACGTTAATCTTTTCCCTAACAGGTCAAGATTTGGTTCCAAAACCGGAGGTCCAAATTCAAGAAGCTCTACAAAAACGGCGAGGTTCCCCTTGACCACAGCCCAAACGCCAGCGACTCCATGGCGTGCAACTCCCCGCCATCACCGACGGTCTGGGACAATAACTCTCTCACTACCCCGGCCAGCAGGCCCCAAATCCCGCAGCCACCCCTCAGCTCGTCGCCCCCCTACCTGGAGGATTATAACAACCACTGGTACCAACAGGGATCGCATCTACAGCACCCGGGCGCAGTGCATCACCCAGTAGTACCACAGCAAAGCGTTGGGGCTGCTTATTAACAAAGACTATAGAGTTTTAATACGAGGCCCTTCCAAATCAACTGAACTTTATAGAGCTCTAAATTTATAAACTGGCCGGTTTTGGACGTAGACCTGACAAAGGTGAAACATTGGCTATTTTGGATAATGTTGAGCGCAGTAGGTATTTCCCTGAAACGCTGGGTAAACCATTTTTACTGTAGGCTACCTACCACGGGAATATTTCTAAACTCAGTTTCAAATTCACAAGCACATAAGAGATGTCGAATCACTTGTACCCTATTTAAAGGAAGTCTGGCGTGGTTTTAAATTATTTATCACTTCCAATGTATTTCTTTTTTTCTTTTTGTAAATGACTATGCAAAATCATATTTTAACAAGATCCAAAACACAATCATGAAAAACTGTGCAGTTAATCCATATCATGGTTATGGGTTTGCAGAGCGCACGTCAGAAACTCAGGTCATAATTTATATCGATTTGTAGCCTACAAAATGTCGAAGGCTGTACATAGCTGTTAATAGAAAGCAGAACCACTAAGATCATATTTGTTTGGAATGGAAATACTGCACTGTGGTGCTGCAAACCTTTTTATATTAATGTTGTAATTAGTATGTTTTTATTGTCTTTCTGTCAAAACAAATAAAGGTATCAATTGAAGATTGTTTTTCACTTGTGTCAATTTTCTCCAACGTTTTTACTCACTTTTAATCACATACATGATTTGTTTCCTCTGTATTTGGCTTGTCCAGTCGACAGGAAATGTTAGAACAAACATGGCAGCTTAATTCTACATGTATTTGAGATTTGTTGATTGGCTATATCTCGTAAATGTTTCATTTAAATAACTATTTTCTTCATTGCTAAGTGTTGCACCAAATGGCCAACACCAGGAAAGGGTTAAATCTGTCTGTGTGACAGCTTGCCTGCCTCCCTGAAGGTTGATGCAGTCATTATCAGTCCAGGTTTGGTTTTTAGAGCTGCGTGCAAAGAGGCCATAGGAGGCGACAGGCAAGCAGACATGTTTGAGTCGCTTAATTTTATTAGTATTCTGTTGCCAGATAACAAGAAAGAATACAGCCGAGTGATGGGGGGAGTAGCAGAGTTGGGACGTCACTATTATTCGAGTCACAAGCAAGTCTCACAAGGTCCAAGTATCAAGTCGAGTCCCAAGTACAACCGGTCTAGTCTTGAGTCAAGTCCAAGTCGTGCATTCTAAGAGCAAGTCGAGTCGAGTCACAAGTTTTTTCAAGTCAAGTCTCAAGTCAAGTAAAAAAATAAATCTATAAGCTACAGGCAATGACTTGTTCAGCTACAAATCTTTGTCTATTTATTGAGGAACCAGACAGTCCTTTTCATTATTTTTACAACACATTTTGATTATGTAATAATTCATTTTAACAACAAATTCAAAATGCAATCTTCATAACTAAATTATCAATTTCAAGCAATTTTGACATATCAAAAGACCGGAAGACCTATGCTAGGGTTAGGGCTAGGGATAGGCCACATTGCTGGTGAGCTTGCAAAGTAAACGGTTCATATTCTTGATCACCAAACCATTTTTGGAGCTGCATATTTATTATTATGGCAATCCTCTCTCCCTACAATTTGACATTTGCGCTGCACCACCAAAAAGGAGTGGTTCAAAGCTTGCGTCCCCCGTGCATGCACACGCAGGCGCACACAGGGCGAACACGCGCGCACAATCGCTGCGCAAATATAGCCTGTCCTGACAGCCATAAACGATCAAGCATTTTCAAAACACAAGATACAGAAACATAAACTGCGTTTTACACCTGCATTTTGAGCTGAAAGTCATTCGTGTTTGCAGTCAATATCAACTAGGGATATTATGTCACATTGTCACTTCTCTGGAGTTCAGAGCAAGCAGGATCATATAGCCTACCTGTCTGTAGCCTTTTCCTTCCTCACAAATATTGTAATTAATTCGCCAGAATATGTTACATCTTCATCCCATAAGTATTGAAGGTAGTGCGATGTTACAGCTATCTTTAGACATATAGCCAGTACCACCACTGACGTAGGCCTATATAACCCACCCAAACTATCTGAAATATGAAAATGATCAATGAAATCAACAGGAGCCTCATTTATAAACGTTGCATATGCAAAAAAAAACATGCGTGAACCAATTTTCATGCAAAAGTTGGCATTTATAAAAACGGAACTTGACGTGAGGATGTGCTTATCCTCTCGCAAACCTTAAACCATGAGTACTCACAGTTTCTAGTGATTGAAGTCTTGCATTGCAAGAAGGCAAACAAAAGTAGCCTAGTAGCCTTGTGCAAATGGGGAATATATGATGACACTCTTATTCATAAAAAAAAAATAACAGGTAGGTCTAGCTAAATGTAATTACAAGGTGCAGTCATCTGCCATTAGTGCATTCTTTGCGTTCTAAAATTTGAAATAGGCATATATTTCCTATTATTTATTTAATTTCCATGATCATTGCAGAATACAGTCCTCACCTTTTCTGACTGTGATGGTTTCATAGGCTACTCGCAAAATAGCCTATAAGCCTACAACAGGTTTGGATAGACTACCATTCGTCCCATCCCTCATTTAATTGGACCCACTATTTCAAGTAGTCTATTTTGCTCTATGCGATCCTATCCTAAGCGCAGTTTAACCGTAGAACAGACGGTTCACCTTTTCCATTGACGTTTGTAGGCTACGTCTGAGTACTGTAATGTGACATTTCTAGCGTAGGCAATATTTAATTTATGAACATAATACATAATACATATATAATAACCATTGCAGAATAAATTCCTCTCTTATTCTGGCCATGATGAGTTTATAGTAGCCATACACCAAATTACGATGCGCATCTCTCATTTAATTGGGACTTAGTTAGGCTATTATAATTTCAAGTTTTTGCTGTATGCATCTGATAGGGTGCGCGGTTTTTTAAAACATATTTTGCATTGAAGTGTGTAGGCTACCGCTGTAAGTAGGCCCACTGTACATTATTGCATTCAAACGATCTGTTTACAGGTCCACAACAATTTGCAATTGTTTTTGTCTTTCAGAAACGGTCAGATACAGCAAATGTCACTGCAAAAGAAAACATTCTGCCAACACCTCCAAAGACATTTGATCAAGTTCGGCACTGCTATTTCCTTTAGATAGCCTACTGTCTTGGCCTAATTCCAATACTTCCAAACTACACAGCAGCAAATAAGGGCGTTATTGTCACCATAAAAGGTAAAATGATGGGCGTTTTTCAGGCGGAGTTATAATGCTCGTTCACATGTGCACAGTTAGAGGACAGATCTGATTTATAACGGGAAACATGCCTTTGTATGTGTAGTATACGTCAATCGTAGGTGTTACCATCAATTAAAGAGTCTGCTCATACTGAACGTTGATCATAAGGTTTATTCAGATCACAAGCTTCAGCATGAGTAACAGGTGACATGACACCCGGAGAGCGACGCCTCAGAATGGCTGCTTGCTCTCCCCTCTCCGTCGTTTTCCCCCCTATTTATAAACAATGATGCCCCCTCTTCTGGCCAATCACCAGTCTCCCCTGTCTACAACCCACCTCCTGTCTGTGGTATGTGGTATTACACCTAAAACATTCCCTCTTGATACTAACATAAACAACATTCCTTGTTCCTCCAAAACAGTCATAATCTCAATACACGACATATGGAATGTGCCAATTTGAAAAATCTCTATATTTGTGTGTGTGTGCAGTGTTTTCAAAAATGTCGCACACAGATATTTAGTGTTAAGTTTATGCAGCGGTTATAAATGAGGCCCCAGGTATTGTTGTGGCAATGATGCATCTATAGCAGATTGCTAAATGGTAGGTCTACTTTATATGGATAATATTAACATAGGTAGGCTACTCTGTTTTTGCCAGGCAAAACCCGAGACAATTAAACAAGGGCTTTCTGGTTGCTAGTCTGGAGATGTGTGCCCGCCTTTGCGCACCAAAGCTGATGACTGGTCACTGGTCAACAGTCAAGGCACGCAATGGTTTGGTTCTGAAGCACAGATTAGATGTTTTTGAAAGAAGAATTTGGTCCAATGCCATAAGCTTATGTTATTGACCAGATCGAACACGCAAAGGTATAAATATAAAATACAAATGGTATATGTAGCCTATAAAATATGTTTTGTGTTATTTTTCCCCATTCAGTTTCACACTAGCAACCCCCCCAAACCTTCTCAATGCTCTAGCTCACCCAACCTGTGTTGATTGACAGTTTGCTGGTCCAATCAGAGGGCCGAGTGTGCGTTTCACTAGTCAATCTGTTTTTTTTTTTGCAAATGCGATACTGTCTCTGGCTGTGTGGAGAGTAATCCACGGAGACTGTGCCACAAAATGAGTGACAAAACGCTACAAAACCTGTCCAGATCATTTCAAGGCATCAGTCTCAAGTCAAAGTCGAGTCCCGAGTCTTGAGGCTACAAGTCCAAGTCAAGTCTCAAGTTATTTTATTTTATATCAAGTCAAATTTGTGACTCAAATCAGACTCGAGTCCAAGTCATGTGACTCGAGTACACAGCGCTGGGGAGTAGTACGGAAGTAAGCCTGTTGCTTCAGGGAATTCAATAAACAGGCACAGTGATTTATTAGACATACAGTGATGATTAAAAACATACAATTACTAAAGGCTGCATACTTCATTATACATTCCAGGCGTGTGTGTGTGTTTGCATTGAATCAGTGCATCAACACAGACCTATAGGCTAATCAACCAATTACATCTTGAATTGTAACATTTTATTTTGAATAAAAAAGTTGAGGACTTTAAATAGTTTACAGTGATGATAATCTCATAAGCAAAATTCAACATCAATCATCACATTTTAAAACATTCACCAATGTAATATATTGATGAGATGTCAAAGGCATTTCCTAACAACTTTTGTGCATTGGGTGAGCTGAAAAGATTAAGTATTTTCCATAAGAAGAATTTGGCTTCATATCATAAACAACGATCATTGGTGCATATATGTTACTCCCAATCGATTTAGGCCTACCTTTCTCCTTCTCTAGACTATTTATTAGTGTTCCTGGCTCTGTTTTTCTTTTCATTTAAATTCGGACACAACCTGCATACCCTTAACACTGGCCACATAACCCCAAGATTATGAAGTATCTTGATAAAATCATACGATATACAAACCACTAATGCTGACCATGGACCACCAACTACATCTAAAAAGTAAAGGTTCCTGGAGGATCCTTTAGGGGTTCTTCAAATTGAAACTGTGCGGGAACCCCTATAAGTTCTTTGAATAACTTTTTTAAAGGGTTCTTCAAAGAACCCCTTTCAATGGATCCTCAAATAACCTTTTGAAGAACCTTTTGGGGTTAATTTTTGAACTATTCCCCCCTCCCCTATTATTATTAGTAGTAGTAGTAATACGCTTAACAATAACACAATATTTTAGTTGTCAGTGTTTATTAGATTTTAGTGACAAAGCAGAATAAAAAAATCTAAATATAAGGTAAATTCCCAGCAGAGCCCCAAGTCCAATGGGTATATCCTCTGGCATGTTGATATTAATGTGTTGATGTTCTCCGTATCCATAGCCAGAATTATTTTGCAGTGCATGGTGATCGAACAGGTTTCCTGTTATATTCATCAGAGGTGTAGGGAGGGTGAAGTCTGTGAATCCAAAAAATAGTAAAAATTATACAGATGATTAACAAAACATGCACACGACAGTATTCATACCTTGGCTTTTGTGGTAAATGTGGATGAATTAAACTATTTTGATGATGGTTTTCAAACACATACCTTGTCCATAATGTAGAGGCCTATGGGATTTCCGTTGAAGAGGTAAGGGAGGAGGATTGTACATGTGATCTGCATAACATACCAATACCAATTGACATACCTTTGTATGCCTCCTCGTCTGTAAACCTGCAGACACAGACACAAAAGTGAGCAGTTCAGCATTTGCACCCAATACAGCTAGACTTCAACATATTCTTATAGCATACATATTCGTACCTCTTTGTTGATTGATATCCATTGAATTGTATCCATTTTCTGTTTTAGAAAGATTTGCACAAATATGAAAAGATAGATGGTATCATCATGAAACAATATCAATTTACATCATACAAGGGACAAACCTTACCTTAAATTGTGGAGATCTTTACATTCTTCAGTTAAGTGCCTGCACCTGCTGTCCTTTCAAATCAAATCCACATGTTTTGTTGGGCAGTTAGGTTCCTGCAAGAACCCCCACCATCTAATGAGGTTCCTCGATGAACCCCACCTCCTATGGGGTTCTTGGAAGAACCTTTTGAGGGCAATTTTCAGCGCCAAGAACCCTAAGGTTCTTCAAAGAACTTTGAGGATCTTAGAAGAACCCTTGTTGAAGCCCACATTTTTTAGAGTGTATCCATTACTGCAATGCATGGGCGCCATTGGGCACAGATATAATTTACGCGTTGATCAAACTCACCCTGTGGAATCCAAAGGGCATAATATAATATTGACTATTCGGAGATTAGACTAAATGTATTTGAATGATGTATTTTATGTAACCTAAGACATCTTGAATGATAGGTTAGGGATATTTTCTCTGCAAGCGACCGCAACAGATGACTATTCAAAGAAATTCAACCTATACATATCTCTGCTATCTTTGACAGCTCAGATATACACATATGACATTCCCTCTGTGCCTCCCTCACCGTGTGTGGCCCATGGTCACGGCTAGCTGCTTACATGTCATCAGGGGATCAATTTCTGCTGAAGACAAATGCACCGGGTGGCTATGGGCTCTGGGCTGGTGTGTGTGGGCTGTAGAGGTCACAAAGGTCTCTATATCATCTCCAAACTTTAGCAAGTGTAAGTGCCCTGGCTGGTCGTGAACTGTTGAACTTGAATGTGATACGGCATGGCAACACATCAGAACAGCCCTAAATAGAGATTGTGCCAAAGATCCTGCGCTCTTCTCCTCCCCTAGCACAGTAACAGTCAACAGCATGGTGTCACAGAGGTCTCTGAGGTTCCGGGGTATGGGTTGAACTGGGGGTTGACATGTAATCAGGATAGCAAATGTAGCCATGGAAAGACTGTTTGCAGCTGTCCCACACGTATTCAAAGCCTCATGCCTCCCCCTTGCATTGGAATCACTCATCAGCGCCATTTTGCTACAAACGTAAATGAAATGAAATGAGAAAGGCATTCTTGACAGCTGTGGACTTGTGAGCCACAGTTCAAATCAAATCAAATCAAATTTTATTGGCCACATGCAACAGGTGTAGACATTACAGTGAAATGCTTACTTACAGCCCTTAACCAACAATGCATTTATTTTTTAATAAAAAAAGTAAAATAAAACAACAAAAAAGTGTTGAGAAAAAAAGAGCAGAGGTAAAATAAAACAGAACAGTCTATGATTAGGGTGGCTGGAGTCTTTGACAATTTTGAGGGCCTTCCTCTGACACCGCCTGGTATAGAGGTCCTGGATGGCAGGAAGCTTGGCCCCAGTGATGTACTGGGCCGTACGCACTATCCTCTGTAGTGCCTTGCGGTCGGAGGCCGAGCAGTTGCCATACCAGGCGGAGATGCAACCAGTCAGGATGCTCTCGATGGTGCAGCTGTATTATTTTTTGAGGATCTGAGGACCTATGCCAAATCTTTTCAGTCTCCTGAGGGGGAATAGACTTTGTCATGCCCTCTTCACGACTGTCTTGGTGTGTTTGGACCATGATAGTTCGTTGGTGATGTAGACACCAAGGAACTTGAAGCTTTCAACCTGTTCCTGTTAGGCTATGGTTCAACCCAGCACTCAGAGAAACAAACACGACAAAGGGAGTGGAAGAAACAAAAATACTTTAATAAAAGTTCAAATTGTCTTAGTCCAAAAACAACTGAAGTAAAGGAACAGAGTGGGCTAGTCGGCTCCGGAGGAAGGAGAGGCTGAGGCAGGCAGGCAGGCAGGCAGGCAGACCGGCAGGCAGGAAGGCAGGCAGGTTGGGAGGTATGTCTGAACTGAAGACAAAACAAACGACAGGTTAAGGAGAGTGGAGAGCCAGGCTGAAGACAAAGACAAAATAACTTTACTGGTGAGCCAAGTTACCGCTCTGGTAAGAACAACGATCTGGCGCCGGTGGAGAGCCATGCCCCGGAATTAGTAGTGCAGGTTGATGAGAGAATAGGATGCAGCTGCGTAGGCAGGAATCACTGGAAACAACCCGCAGCTGCACAGGAGAGGCAGATCCTGAGCACGCCCCCTGATCCACTCCAGACACACCCACATAAAGGGGACAAACACACATACAGAACAACAGACAGAGGGGACAAAACAAGGAGGAAGGGAAACAGAAAAGGGAGAGACAAGCTGCCCACATAACAGTTCCACTACAGCCCCGTCGATGAGAATGGGTGCGTGCTCAGTCCTCTTTTTTTTTCCTGTAGTCCACAATCATCTCCTTTGTCTTGGTCACGTTGAGGGAGAGGTTGTTATCCTGGCACCACACGGCCAGGTCTCTGACCTCCTCCCTATAGGCTGTCTCATCGTTGTCAGTGATCAGGCCTACCACTGTTGTGTCATCGGCAAACTTAATGATGGTGTTGGAATCATGCCTGGCCATGCAGTCATGAGTGAACAGGGAGTACAGAAGGGGACTGAGCACGCACCCCTGAGGGGCCCCCGTGTTGAGGATCAGTGTGGCAGATGTGTTGTTACCTACCCTTACCACCTGGGGGAGGCCCGTCAGGAAGTCCAGGATCCAGTTGCAGAGGGAGGTGTTTAGTCCCAGGATCCTTACCTTAGTGATGAGCTTTGAGGGCACTATGGTGTTGAATGCTGAGCTGTAGTCAGTGAATGGCATTCTCACGTAGGTGTTCCTCTTGTCCAGGTGGGAAAGGGCAGTGTGGAGTGCAATAGAGATTGCATCATCTGTGGATCTGTTGGGGCGGTGTGAAAATTGGAGTGGGTCTAGGGTTTCTGGGATAATGGTGTTGATGTGAGCCATGACCAGTCTTTCAAAGCACTTCATGGCTACAGACGTCAGTGCTACGGGTCAGTAGTCATTTAGGCAGGTTATCTTAGTGTCCTTGGGCACGGGGACTATGGTGGTCTGCTTGAAACATGTTGGTATTACAGACTCAGTCAGGGACATGTTGAAAATGTCAGTGAAGACACTTGGCAGTTGGTCAGCACATGCTCGGAGTACACGTCCTGGTAATCCGTCTGGCCCTGCGGCCTTGTGAATGTTGACCTGCTTAAAAGTCTTACTCACATTGGCTATGGAGAGCGTGATTACATAGTCATCCGAACAGCTGGTGCTCTCATGCATGCTTCAGTGTTGCTTGCCTCGAAGTGAGCATAGAAGTGGTTTATCTCATCTGGAGGTCTTGTGTCACTGGGCAGCTCGCGGCTGTGCTTCCCTTTGTAGTCTGTAATAGTTTTCAAGCCCTGCCACATCCGACGAGCATCAGAGCCGGTG
Organism: Coregonus clupeaformis; assembly: GCF_020615455.1. Classification (NCBI taxonomy): domain Eukaryota; kingdom Metazoa; phylum Chordata; class Actinopteri; order Salmoniformes; family Salmonidae; genus Coregonus; species Coregonus clupeaformis. The sequence continues at coordinate 23,790,152 of NC_059222.1, forward strand.
TAGTACGATTCAATCTTAGTCCTGTACTGACTCTTTGCTTGTTTGATGGTTCGTCGGAGGGCATAGCGGGATTTCTTATAAGTGTCCAGGTTAGCGTCCCGCACCTTGAAAGCGGCAGCTCTACCCTTTAGCTCAGTGCGGATGTTGCCTGTAATCCATTTCTTCTGGTTGGGGTATGTACGTACGGTCACTGTGGGGACGACGTCATCGATGCACTTATTGATGAAGCCAGTGACTGATGTGGTGTACTCCTCAATGCTATCTGGAGAATCCCGGAACATGTTCCAGTCTGTGCTAGCAAAACAGTCCTGTAGCTTAGCATCTGCGTCATCTGACCACTTTTTTATTATCCGAGTCACTGGTGCTTCCTGCTTTAGTTTGTGCTTATAAGCAGGAATCAGGAGGATAGAGTCATGGTCAGATTTGCCAAATGGAGGGCGAGGGAGAGCTTTGTATGCGTCTATGTGTGTGGAGTAAAGGTGGTCTAGAGTTTTTTTTCCTCTGCTTGCACATTTAACATGCTGGTAGAAATTAGGTAGAACTGATTTAAGTTTCCCTGCATTAATATACAGCTCATTCAGTGAAATCTTAATGCCAACATTGGTTTGTTGTGGTAAATAGACAGCTATGAAAAATATAGATGAAAAATATCTTGGTAAATAGTGTGGTCTACAGCTTATCATAAGATACTCTACCTCAGGCAAGCAAAACCTCGAGACTTCCTTAGTATTTGATTTTGTGCACCAGCTGTTGTTTACAAATATACACAGACCGCCACCCCTTGTCTTACCAGAGTCAGCCGTTCTATCCTGCCGATGTAGCGTATAGCCCGCTAGCTGTATGTTGTCCATGTCGTCGTTCAGCCACGACTCGGTGAAACATAATATATTACAGTTTTTAATGTCCCGTTGGTAGGATAACCGTAATCTTAGGTCATCTAATTTATTTTCAAATGATTGAACATTGGCTAATAGGATTGATGGAAGAGGCAGTTTACTCGCTCGCCGTCGGATCCTTACAAGGCACCCCGACCTACGTCCACAATATCTCTGTCTCTTTCTCATGCGAATTACGGGGATTTGGGCCTTGTCGGGTGTCTGTAGGATATCCTTCGCGTCCGACTTGTTGAAGAAAAAATCTTCATCCAATACGAGGTGAGTAATCACTGTCCTGATATCCAGAAGCTCTTTTTGGTTATAAGAGACGATGGCAGAAACATTATGTACAGAATAAATTACAAATCATGCGGAAAAACACACATAATAGTACAATTGGTTAGAGGGCTGTAAAACGGCAGCCATCTTCTCCGGCGCCATTCTACCTCAGGGCTATGGAGGTTGGTGGTACCCAAGCCAGTTGGATCCTGACTGCTGGTGGATTTAATAGAGCGTGATCGTGGAATTTACTTGGTAGGCTGCCAGCATACACATTGATGGAAGTGTTATCATATTTCTTACTTTTCGCTGTGTGCAAGCCTGTTGAAGTCTGCCTCTGTTTCTCTCTCTCTCTGTGTGTGTGTGTGTGTGTGTGTGTGTGTGTGTGTGTGTCATAACTCTGATCCCTCCAAAGTATAGCATTGTGCCCAGGAGTCAACCATTCCCTCAAATGAAACTGGGGCATTCTCTCCAAATGGGAAGCTGCACACAATTACACTAGATGTCAGATCACTCAAGTTAATAACAATAATCACCATAGAGCAGCATTGCTATTCGCCCACCACCGAAGCAACTGCAATAACATCCCCATTTTCCCTCTCACTGCAATTAAAATCCAAAAGACACCTCTGATGCTGATAAACCAGGAAAGCCTCCATAGCATTGTTCCATTAGAACTTATTTTATCCATATCATAACCCATATTGCACTCTCCCTTCCCCTTCTGCAGCCTACTCGGTCTGTCACAGGAACGGTCTTTTGAGTTTCCCTTGAATATTCCTGACTGCACTGTTTGAAAGACCCTACTCTGTCTGTCCAACTTGATTGCCCATTATTCTAATCTTGAGATGTGAAATTGCCTATAATTTTATCTGATGCCTTGATACTTCATTCAGCAACACCTCCCTCCTCTTCTTCTTCCCAGGGCCTGCATGTTAACAAGGCCCATTATCATAGCACATGGAGAAAGGGAAAGTGCAGACCCCTTGACTTTTCCCACATTTGGTTACATTACAGCCTTATTCTGAAATGGATGAAATAGTTTTTTTCCCCTCATCAATCTACACACAATACCCCTTTTTTTTTAGTTGAAGCACCTTTTGCAGTGATTACAGCCTCAAGTCTTCTCGGGTATGATACTACAAGCTTGGCACACATGTATTTGGGGAGTTTCTCCCATTCTTCTCTGCAGATCCTCTCAATCTCTGTCAGGTTGGATGGGGAGCGTTGCTGCACAGCTATTTTCAGGTCTCTCCAGAGATGTTAGATCGGGTTCAAGTACGGACTCTAGCTGGGCCACTCAAGGACATTCGGAGACTTGTCCCGAAGCCACTCCTGCATTGTCTTGGCTGTGTGCTTAGGGTTGTTGTCCTGTTGGAAGGTGAACATTCACCCCAGTCTGAGGTCCTGAGCGCTCTGGAACAGGTTTTCATCAAGGATCTCTCTGTACTTTGCTCCGTTCATCTTTCCCTCGATCCTGACCAGTCTCCCAGTCTCTGCCGCTGAACAACATCCCCACAGCCAGATGCTGCCACCACCATGCTTCACCGTGGGGATGGTTCCACGTTTCCTCCAGATGTGACGCTTAGCATTCAGGCCAAAGAGCTCAATCTTGGTTTCATCAGACCAGAGAATCTTGTTTCTCAAGGTCTGAGAGTCTTTAGGTGCCTTTTGGCAAACTCCAAGCGGGCTGTCATGTGCCTTTTACTAAAGAGTGGCTTCCGTCTGGCCACTCTACCATAAAGACCTGATTGGTGGAGTGCTGCAGAGATGGTTGTCCTAACATTAATTTCTCTGGCAACAGCTCTGGTGGACATTCCTGCAGTCAGCACACCAATTGCACAAACCCTCAAAACTTGAGACATCTGTGCATTGTGTTGTGTGACAGAACTGCTCATTTTAAAGTGCTTTTATTGTCCCCAGAACAAGGTGCACCTGTGTAATGATCATGCTGTTTAATCAGCTTCTTGATATGTCACACCTGTCAGGTGGATTAATTATCTTGGCAAAGGAGAAATGCTCACTAACAGGGATGTAAACAAATTTGTGCACAAAATCTGAGAGAAATAAGATTTTAGTGCTTATGGAAAATGTATGGGATTTTTTATTTTAGCTCATGAAAGATGGGACCAACACTTTACATGTTGCGTTTATAATTTTGTTCAGTGTATAAAAAAGAAAGCAGGGTGAGGACATGTAAAAAATGTTTTTTATTTAACCTTTATTTAACCAGGTAAGCCAGTTGAGAACAAGTTCTCATTTACAACTGCGACCTGGCCAGGATAGAGCAAAGCAGTGCGATAAGAAAAAATAACAACACAGAGTTACATATGGAATAAACAAAAACGTACAGTCAATAACACAATAGAAAATAGAATATCTGTGTTGGCAAATGTAGTAAGTTAAGGAGGTAAGGCAATAAATAGGCCATAGTGCAAAATAATTACAATTTAGTATTAACACTGGAGTGATAGATGTGCAGAAGATTAGAGATGCAAATAGAGATACTGGGGTGCAAATGAGCAAAATAAATAAGAACGTAAATAACAAGTCTAGCTCAGTTGGTAGAGCATGGCATTTGCAACGCCAGGGTTGTGGGTTCGATTCCCACGGGGGGCCAGTATGAAAATTTATGCACTCACTAACTGTATGTTGCTCTGGATAAGAGTGTCTGCTAAATGACTAAAATGTAAATGTAACAAAATGGGGATGAGGTAGTTGGGTGGGCTAATTACAGATGGGCTGTGTACAGGTACAGTGATCGGTAAACTGCTCTGACAACTGATGCTTAAAGTTAATGAGGGAGATAAGTGTCTCCAGCTTCAGAGATGTTTGTAGTTCGTTCCAGTCATTTGCAGCAGAGAACTGGAAGGAATGGTGGCCAAAGGAGGTGTTGGCTTTGGGGATGACCAGTGAGATATACCTGCTGGAGCGCATACTACGGGTGGGTGTTGCTATGGTGACCAATGAGCTAAGATAAGGCGGGGATTTGCCTAGAAGTGATTTATAGATGACCCGGAGCCAGTGGGTTTGGCGACGAATATGTAGCTAGTGAGGGCCAGCCAACGAGAGCGTACAGGTCACAATGGTGAGTAGTATATGGGGCTTTGGTGACAAATCGGATGCCACTGTGATAGACTACATCCAATTTGCTGAGTTGAGTGTTGGAAGCTATTTTGTAAATGACATCACCGAAGTCAATGATTGGTAGGATAGTCAGTTTTACGAGGGCATGTTTAGCAGCATGAGTGAAGGAGGCTTTGTTGCGAAACCGGAAGCCGATTCTAGATTTAACTTTGGATTGGAGATGCTTAATGTGAGTCTGGAAGGAGAGTTTACGGTCTAACCAGACACCTAGGTATTTGTAGTTGTCCACATATTCTAAGTCAGTGCAAGGCGGGTGCAAGCAGCTTTCGATTGAAGAGCATGCATTTAGTTTTACTAGCGTTTAAGAGCAGTTGGAGGCCACAGGAGTGTTGTATGCCATTGAAGCTCGTTTGGAGGTTTGTTAACACAGTGTCCAATGAAGGGCCAGATGTATACAAAATGGTGTCGTCTGACTACCAAAAACGCTCAAATACAACGACCATATGATATTCTTTAAATGATTTATAACAAAAACAACTCTGAATTTAATTGTTAATTCAAGTAAAATAATTTGATATTTCGCCTACAAGTAAAGTCTAAAACGAATTCCTTATGGCGAAAATGCAAATGTTCATAATGGATTTTACATAACTGAAATATTTTTGCCAAGACACGTTTTCATCTAAAACGCATGCATTAGATGTCATTAAGCAAGCTCACTACAAAGCAACTTGCACCATACTGAATTAACATCAGGTCGCTCCAATGGATACTGTTCAAGGTAATATAAATAGCTTGTTCACGATATTTAAATAGTTTAAACGCCAGAATGTGCAAATCAGTAGGAAGTACTATTAATCAGAAACTGCTTCGTGATCGAATAATGCACTCATTTATCATTTTATTATGACAACAGACAGTTTTATTCCTGGATTTACTGAAAGAGAGGGAGAGGTGGGGAAATACCGTTAGAAATGTGTCAATGCCCGCTCGCTCCCTTCTACTCACGTCATGAAAAAGGCAAACAACGCAAAAAAAAGTGAATGAAAAATTGAATGAAAACCTCATATCCTTCCTTTATACGTCCCTTGCAAAATGCAAAACAGAAAGTGTGCTCTTAAAATTCCACGTTGAAAACAAAAATATTCAGTAAAATATTCCTCGTCCATTGCAATTAAATGAACATGCTTTAATTGTGTTTTCTAATAGGCTGCTACACGAAAATGTCGACTCCTTATTGGAAAAGCTTTATTTACCGGTGTCATAACTATGTAATGGCTAGTCATAAACAATGAAAAACACATATAATGTGACATGTTAGCACTAACCCTGCTGGTATGGCCGAACACCTGTTCCATGTCCCCCCAATAGGACTATTTATCCTCTCATGGACATTCGTCCTTTCTTCCACTTATGAGGAGGGATATTTAGTAGACTTTGACTAGCTTTATCCCGCACGAATAAAAGCTTTATTCAACAAACACTGTCGAAATTACCTTAATAGGTGGGCCCATTAAACGAAGCACCGACGATTTCTCACTCGTCCAAATATTCTGAGAGTAGGGCTTTGACCTCCTTAGTTGTAGGCCTATCGAGATGGGATAGCTCCGTGCAAGCAAAACAAGCATACCCTGTACATTAATAAGCAACACAAATACAAATGTTTGATGTTTCAAAACGAATATTTGATTGTTTGGATAGAACCAAAAAGGTTATATGCTTGCTTCATATATAGCACCCCTTAAGGTTCTATATAGGACCTAAATTGATTCCATATAGAACCCTATATGGATCTCAAGGGTTCATATAGAACCTTATATATATGGTTCTGATCAAAGACCCCTACAAAGGGTTCTATATAGAACCTTTAGGGGTGCCATAATATATGAAGCAAGCAATAGAACCGTTTTGGGTTCTTTTTTTCTAAGAGTATAGATTCGAATTGTTGATAGAAGTCATTTTGCAATTCAGATTTAAGATCAATAGCACGGATCTTGTCATATTCATAATGTCAATAAAATACAAATCTAACGAAATGCAATATTCTGAACAATGATGGGTTCCAATATTGTAGTTTTAACTAATCTGAAAGAATCCCTATATCTTTAATGACGAGATAGGCCTATCATAGGCCTACCCACGCGCGTAAACATACTTGTTTAATCATAGACCTCACCTGCATATGAATTGTTTGGAAATCTGACTATCACTCACTGTCACAGGCCTTTAAACTAAATTACAATTGCTCTAGAAGAATGCTTCACTGGTAGGCCATACAGCATAGGCTATATATAGCATATATAGGATGGTAGACTGTATAGCATATATGCCTACTATAGTGTTAAGAATGATATGCTACTATGAAGACAATAGAATATCAAGACAGAATCATTTGAACTTAGACTCGAACAGCTGCCGATATTTGCATGCGTGTCGACGTCACTGCAGGCTCGAGTTAAATTCCCAGTATCTCTCAACTAGGATCCACCTCTAGTAGCTCGCCGTGATCTTATAGTGTTTAGTGCTCTGCGTTGTGGCCGCAGCAACCTCGGTTCGAATCCGGGTCACGGCATTGCGAATACAATGTTACGGCAAAAGGGTTTCTTTTGACTTAATAGTGTAAACTATTAAATACAGTATTACCCCACCTTGGCTTGCGGTTGATGTATTTTAATTGAAATAAGTGATTATAGGCCTACTAACGCATTTCATGCATTGATTAAATGACATTTTCATACAGGTTTGCATTATCATATTTTCACCATGCAGAAAGTATTCATACCCCTTGATTTATTCCACATTTTGTTGTATTACAGCCTGAATTCAAAAAATCCCACCCATCTACACACAATACCCTATAATGACAAAGTGAAAACATGTTTTTAGACATTATTGAAAATGTATTGAAAATTAAACACAGAAATATCTAATTCACATAGGCCTAAGTATTGACACCCCTGAGTCAATACATCGTATAATCACTTTTGGCAGTGATTAAAGCTGTGAGTCTTTCTGGGTAAGTCTCTAGGAGCTTTGCACACCTGGATTGCACCATATTTGCACATTATCCTTTTAAAAATTCTTCAAGCTCTGTCAAGTTGGTTGTTGACCATTGCTAGACAGCCATAGATTTTCAAGCCGATTTAAGTCAAAACTGTAACAAAGCCACTCAGGAACATTCAATGTTGTTTTGGTAAGCAACTCCAGTGTATATTTTAGGTTATTGACCTGCTGAAAGGTGAATTTGTCTCCCAGTCTGTTGGTAAGCTGACTGAACCAGGTTTTCATCTAGGATTTTGCCTGTGCTTAGCTCTATTACATTTAATTTTATATTTTAAAAAAACCTCCCTAGACCTTGCCGATGACAAGCATACCCATAACATGATGCAGCCATCACCATTCTTGAAAATATGAAGAGAGGTACTTAGGACATAAAGTTAATTTCTTTGCCACATTTTTTTGTTGCAGTTTTACTTTAGTGCCTTATTGCAAACAGGATGCATGTTTTGGAATATTTTTATTCTGTACAAACTTCCTTCTTTTCACTCTGTCAGTTAGGTTAGTATTATGGAGTAACTACAATGTTATTTTCTATCACAGCCATTAAACTCTGTAACTGCTTTAAAGTCACCATTGGCCTCATGGTGAAATCCCTGAGCGGTTTCCTTCCTCTCCGGCAACTGAGTTAGGAAGGACGCCTGTATCTTTGTAGTGAGTGGGTGTATTGATACACCATCCAAAGCCTAATTAATAACTTCAACATGCTCAAATTGATATTTAGCGTCTGATTATTTATTTGTTTGCCAATCTACCAATAGGTGTCCTTCTTTGCGAGGCATTGAATAACCTCCCTGGTCTTTGTGGTTGAATCTGTGCTTGAAATTCACTACTCGATTAAGGGACCTTACAGATAATTGTATGTTTGGGGTACAGAGATGGGGTAGTTATTCATAAATCATGTTAACCACTATTATTTAGCACAGAATGTGTCCCTGCAACTTATTATGCAATTTGTTATGCACATTTTTACTCCTGAACTTATTTAGGCTTACCATAACAAAGGAGTTGAATACATATTGAGTCAAGCCATTTCAGCTTTAAATGTTTAATTAATTTCTGAATGTTTCTACAAACAAAATTCCACTTTGACATTATGGGGTATTGTGTGTAGGCCAGTTACAAAAAATCCCAATTTAATCCATTTTAAATTCAGGCTGTAACACAACAAAATGTGGAAAAAGTAAAGGGGTGTGAATACTTTCTGAAGGCACTGTATGTCAAACAAATCACTTTAAAATTATCAAAAACTATTGACACCTTCACAATAATTGATGCTGAAATCCATCAGATTATATCAAACAATTCTGACATGTATTTGCACAATAAATTCATATTTGCTGAGACGAGGCTATCCAAACATGGACTGTCTGGGACACTCCTGTTAATCACATCAATAAAACGGTCATAACGAATTGACACACATATTCAGGTGCATGTACCTTGCTGGAATCAAACCATAAGCATGTTGCCACCTGCCAGCACAATTCTCACCAAAGCCGTTCCAAACTAAAGAACATTGCGTAAAGTGGACACAAGACATAAGCTAACCATACATACAAATCGTCATCCAAAAACATAGGCTACATTGCAATGAAAGAAAAAATACACAATTTACATTTAACACACGTTTACACACAATTCAAACTTGATAAGCTAGATGAAACGCGTTCGGGTGTGGGGTAGGCAGCTATAGCCTTAAGGCCCTTGAAAAGTTTGAAATGGCCGGGTGAGTTTTACAGCACCCTGCAGTGTGTTGAGATGGTCCGCTCACATCATTTGAGGTCTGGACATAGGATCCTGGAGATGGTTTGGGTACCAGTGACCAAAATTGTTCATGTAATTGTTGGGGTGCATAGGGGTCCCTTTGTTTGCCATTGACACCTCCCAATGTTGGGGCATCCCGGGTGAACAGGGAGAAATAGACGTACTGTGGAGATGTTCCCCCTCAGGTCCGCTGCCATGCTTCATTATCTTCTTATATTTTGAGCGCTTGTTTTGAAACCATATTTTAATCTAAAAAGATAAAATAGATGTTTAGAAAGGGAAAATATGAGGGGAAAGCAACACATTACAGAGTATGCGATCACATTCCTCTCTCCACCACCACCACAATCATTAAACAATTATCTCCCACACAATAGAAATGATTTACATTCGTAATGGCTTGCAAGCTCGTAATGGCTTGTCATATTCACATTTATAATTTCGAAATTACATTGAAAATTGGGACAATTTTATACGTTTAAAGGAAAATGGCCCGGAAAATGGCATTCGTTCTTAAACTTCTTGTAATTTTAACACATTTCTTTGACTTTGCCAGTCAGTGCATGGATCCAGAACCATTAGGCCTTTTGCAATTAAGCAAAATGGATGAGCGACACTTCACTAGTTCATTAAATGCTAGTTCCCCCATTGTTCAACATTTTATGAGGCCAATGATGCATGAGTCTGACAACAACAATCCCATGCTAAAAATATAGTAAAATAAAATAGCCCCGGCGAGCTTGAATATAACACTGTAAACAAGGAGGGAGGTCAGATACATTTCTATGTATGATGTATTCTGCTTAGTCAGAACAAGATGCTATTCTGATCGATTTTAGGACTGAATAAAATATTCATAAAAAGCCACAGAGCCCGACGTGGTCATGGTCAAACCGTTCTCATACATTGCAACAGGACACAAAGCCAAATCAGACTCAGATAGGATGGTCAAACCGTTCTCATACATTGCAACAGGACACAAAGCCAAATCAGACTCAGATAGGATGGTGTGCTTCAGAGATTTTGCCAGGGAGTGTTTTAAATGACAATTTAACTCAGTTAACCAGGGATTGCCTATCATTTAAAAACATATTAATGTTATTGATTTTAGATCTTGAATAGAAGTGCTGCATATACAATATAACTAAACTATATTGAGAAAAACAATGTTTAAAGGCTTGAAAATGTATTCCATAAAAGACAGATGTGCATGGTGAGATGTTAGCCCCAAACATTATGCTCACCACCTGTTTAAGTGCTTTCCATTATGTTTACAGATCCAAGGGAAATTGTTGCCATAATCTCTATTTCACCCTTAGATTTCATAATTTTACCTGACATAAATGAATAATGCCAACAAAGACTTAGGATGGCCTACTTGTCCAATTTTTTTCCAGTTATAATCTGTAAACTGTGTGTGTGTGTGTGTGTGTGTGTGTGTGTGTGTGTGTGTGTGTGTGTGTGTGTGTGTGTGTGTGTGTGTGTGTGTGTGTGCGTGCCTGTGCCCACAGCCTTCATTGTATTGTTCTATGCCCATTTCTGCGGTAATGTATAAGTCTGCTTTAACATTACTTTGACCAAAAGATTGTTGGTAATTAGGCACTGTTGTTTATAAAGACAACACATAGGCCCATACATTAGAGTGGCAGCATGTATTTCTGTCCAATTTGTACTGGCAATATTGCAATTGAGCTATGTTTGCTTTAAGTCACAGAGAGCTCTCAGAGAATGTTTTAGCCACAATGGACAATAAGACTGAGAATAAAGCTGCATTAAGAAATTGACTTAACAAAGCTCTCAATTAGCCTTTTCATTTGGTCTTGAGCAGTGCAGAAAGCCACAATAATACCCACAGATCTGTGATCTATGTAAACCCTCCCCATACAACCAAGGGGGAAGGTTGTTTTGTGTTTTTCTTCAATCAACCACAAACAGCTTTGCATAATATTTAATTCTCTGTCACTTCTGTCAACAAGACTAGTAATTTGATCTGTGCACAAATTCACAAATAGTCCAGTCTCGCAGTAAGGTATGTGAGGCCTTTGGATCTTTAATTATACTTGAAGCAAATTTGACCTAATTTGATATTACAAGATTGAAATTAATAGGGAAAAAGTGAAATAAATACAATGTATATTTAAAACCATTAATGAGGTGTTTTGTACCTATGTAACTTGTCTGCACTCCACTCGAATTGTTATAAACTATTTGGTTTCTTAGGCCTACTTAATCTAATGTAAATTAGGCTGACTATATAACACAGAAATAAAACACTGCGCAAATAATTTACTATAATTTGGTAATTAGATATAGTTTGAAATCAGATATAGTTTTAAAATCACATTTCCTACTGTTGATGGCTATTATGTCCAATTTAATTTAGCCCACCTGTGTTTGGGTCAGCCCTAATTTTGCTGCCAAATCCGCGCGCTCGGGTAAGGCCAGGTACTGGGTCTGCTGGAAACCTCTGCTGGAGCGCCTGTAGCTGAAGACTGGAGTAGATGGTCCGAGGTTTACGTATTTTCTTTCCTTTACCATTCAGACGAATTTCCCCGTTCTCAATCACTGTAGACTTCTCATGGTCTGTGGATAGAATAGAGAATTTCAGTCAAACTGCGCTGAACAGTAGCCTAATCTGGTGTAGCCTAATCTGTCGTAGCCTACATTCACTTTGATTTACAACTTTCCACTTTACATCAGGGCAGAAGATAATATACGATTTAGGCCTACATGAGAGTTGATATCGCATGCTTGAACTTGGATAGGCAACTCGTATTATCGTAAAATGAGATCCTAGGCTATTTCAAACATATCATGAGGACTCAAGTGAGGAAGACGGATTTTTATATCCCAAGGACTCTGAAGTTAATTGTTTATATAGTCTAGTCTGAAATGGTCCATTTTAAATGTAAGCAAAACCCATTGCCTATAGCCTACGAAACAAATTCACGAGAAGGCCTAGTATCTATGTAAGATATAAAAGCCCACCTGCACAACAGGTATGTGGTTTCAGACCTATTCAATTTCATAAAATAGGCTATTCTTCTTTTGTTCAAAGCCTATGCGCTGCACTTATTCATCTTGAGAGTTCTAGGCTACTTGAAATTCACGGCCTGGAATTCAGGCTGCATGTCCAAATGTCAGGCTATCTCCTATGAAAATGGCACAATAAATAGACACACCCATAGTGCTATGCATGGATGACATGGTTCTTATTTTCTGGAATTGTTTTGTTAATCTGGACTAATAATTGGAGTAAACGACTGTTTCTGAGGTACTCTTGCATAATCGCGCTAACCCACAGAAAATGATGGTTAATAAAATGAATGACACCATCTGTGTTCATTATGGAACATGAGTAGTAAAGATAACCCCAAAATGCCTGACATGCATTCCAAGTTGGAAAACATTTTGATTACCGTAGCACTGACTGTAAATTGCTTTTGAATGTATTGCCTTTAAGCCCAAATTTGATTAGGACAATATTTTGTCATTTTTTAAAATCAACAAAGATGTACAGACTCACAGCTATTATGCATGTACATCTGAGGTATAGGCCCACCGTAGCCTACAAAGAACTGTCTGATAATGCAGCCTACATCTGATAATATATAGCCTACAATTGCAATAGGCCTACATTTTAAAGCACAGTTCCATACAATCCATACTCCTTTTATGCTCAATTTGCCCATTGCACACTTTAAAAAAAATAGTATGATAGGCTTAGAGCTGTGAGGAACAGCCAGATATTGATATTACACGTACCTGTCTCCTCTAATCTGGAGTGCGCCAAACTGTGATTGTTGTGCTGGTAGGACATGTAGGCACTTGGTTGATGAGTGTTCACCGCTCTGGGGTAGGCGTAGCCCAGGGAGCGGCCATAGGAGGAAGCGCTGCGGGAGAAGGGAAGACAGTGTTGAGAGTGTCCGGCAGATTGTAAGCCATTAACAGGGTAGATGTGAGAGAGTCCTTGGGAATGTTGCTGGTGCGCAGGGTGCCCGTGCCCAAACTCGAAAAAGGCCGATTTGGAGGGGTCTGAAGCATTCAAACTATCAGGCATGAAACCCATAGACATCATTAGCTAATACAGAAGTCCATAAAATCGTCGGTCTAAAAAAGGATGCATTGAGCAATGTCGGATAGCGAGGAAAAGTTTAACTGGATCCACCATCAAGTCAATAACATTGCCTGTATAAAAAAGGTACTCCAAGCGAATAAAATGTATATACAGAGCTCTGTGAAACAAAACAAAAATAACGAAATAAAAGGCAATCCTTCTTTACATCATTGGTAAACCTCACAATATCCTCCAGACACCCATGTAGATCCGGTGTGCCTCAAACCCCACTGCCTTCCATAAGCGCGCGCTCTGATTGGTCTTGAATACCTACGATGTCACTCGAGCGTGCGGGAAAGACTCATGAAGTTAATTAACATATGTTTTGTGAATGCACTCCTTCAGCCACTAATATAATGTCACTCAAACGATTTGATAAACAATAATTTGCGCACAGTGCGCCGCTCAATTTAGGTAACCTAATAAATAACTGATTTTGAAACAGAAGGTCCAGAATGACATTACTGAATAATTAAAATAGAACCTAATGGCATTTAGAACTATTTTTGCAGAAGACGTTTAGTTCTATAAACTCATAGTGGAAATAACATTGATTAATCACATACTTTTAATAAAACATTTTTTTGCAATATAAATCAAAGCAAATCAATTAGGTGGTCTAGAAGTATACGTAATTGGCCATTCTTTATATGATTGATTTAGATTAGGCTACCAAAACTGTTTGATCCACAAAACAGCACAACATTTTAGAAGCATTCATAATAGACACCTAATGAAGTTGGTGCATGGGCCCTGAGACAAGCAGTATTTTGGGGTTTGAGCGGTCACTTGGTGACAATAGGCTTATAGCCCGCTAACTCCAAAGGATCAGATACCAAACACAAGTAGTACTAGGCCTAGGGCTATTTCTATTTCACTCTCATTTGAGTAGATGCAGAGAGATAGGCTATTTGTTTTTTTATGTTGACAACACATGCCTACAATGGAAATTGGCCAAATACTGGCATAATCAATGTAAAGACTTCATTGAATTAAAAACGTTGACGGTCAATTTATAAACCTCAGCCATGGGCTATTTAAAAAGCGTATAGACATGGACAACATGGCAGGTGGATTGTTGATCTTAATTGGACTAACACAATAATATAGAATGACACATGCGTTTTCAACCATGTTGCACACTAGCTTATGGTTCGTTATCCAGTATTTTATAATCAACAATAGACCATAATTAACCATCAATAATAAACGTTATAACTGTAATATTCACTAATGGAAATATTTTCCAGATAGGGTAGACCTGTAGGCCTCCTTGGTTTATTATAAAGGATCAAATTCCCATCAGAACGGCCAATTCTAACTCAATCGAATGAACGATATAAATATCTGATCCTGGTGAATTAACTGCCCCCTATGCAAAACAGTTTCTTAATCACATCTCAGCAGTTTGACAGCTATTTGAATGTCAGTGTCTGTAAATCTCACCTTGGCGCCAGTTAAAGTATGAAAGCAACTCAAGCACTAGCAAAGCCTTTCTTGCACATCAAGGTGACACTTAATCGCATGTGTAAGGTCTAGTTTTTGAATGGCATACAATCACTTACTGTTTTCTATTGATTTACCTATCTTTTGCATTCTATTAATTATGTTGTCAACATGATAGTATCAGGAACAATAAAATAGCCCAGAACGTCCCTCTGTCATCTCTCGCGGCAAGTGTGAAGAAAAAAAGGAACTAAAGGGGCGCAACTTGACAGTGATGTTTACATGCGTGCACTAATTATATCATTAGATATGAACCTACATATAACAGTTTGGCTCAGTAGGCCTATGTAGAATACAAGGTAAAGGTTCACTCGTTGCTAACCGGTAACTGCTGCAGAGCCCGCTTTAATGAGGGGCAACCTGTCAAGGATAAGTTTTGCCCTTTTATCAAGTGCCAAGAGTCAGCCAACATTTATTGAGCCTAAACTTTAATCAATTGTTGGAAATGTGCTTATTGGTTATTTTCACAATGTAAAAAATATAATGGAATTACTTTAATAAGATAGGGAATAAAATAATTATGTCTGAAAAATATATATATTTTATCCTTAGATCGTTAAACTATAACAAAAAAAAAAAAAAAAAATTCGAACACACATGATCTAAAACATGGCAGGGACTATTGGCTTGTTGCATAGGCATAATCAGTGCACAATCAGCAAAACACATTCACGTACACTATATATACAAAAGTATGTGGACACCCCTTCAAATAAGTGGCTTCGGCTATTTCAGCCACACCCGTTGCTGACAGGTGTATAAAATCAAACACACAGCCATGCAATCTCCATAGACAAACATTAGCAGTAGAATGGCCTTACTGAAGAGCTCATTGACTTTCAACGTGGCACCGTCATAGGATGCCACCTTTCCAATAAGTCAGTTCGTCAAGTTTATGCCCTGCTAGAGCTGCCCCGGTCAACTGTAAGTGCTGTTATTGTGAAGTGGAAAGGTCTAGAAGGAACAACGGCTCAGCCGCAAAGTGGTAGACCACACAAGGTCTTACAGAACAGGACCGCCGAGTGCTGAAGCATGTAACGCGTAAAAATCATCTGTCCTCCGTTGCAATACTCACTACAGAAAGAATTCATACCCCTTGACTTTTTCCACAATTTGTTGTGTTACAGCCTGAATATAAAATGGAGTAAATCATTTTTTTTTCTCTCACCCATCTACAAACAATCACCCATAATGAAAACGTTTTTAAAAATAACATTTTTGCTAATTTATTTTAAATGAAATACATAAATATCTAATTTACATAACCATTCACACCCCTGAGTCAATACTTCTATTCTATTCAAAATTCTTCAAGCTCTGTCAAATTGGTTGCTGATCATTGCTAGACAATCATTTTCAGGTCTTGCCATAGATTTTCAAGTAGATTTAAGTCAAAACTGTAACTCGGCAGGAACATTCACTGTCTTCTTGGTAAAAAACAGCTGTAGGTTAATGTCCTGCTGAAAGGTGAATTCATCTCCCAGTGTCTGTTGGAAGGCAGACTGAACCAGATTTTCCTCTAGGATTTTGCCTGTGCTTAGCTCTATTCCATTAATTTTTTTCCTGAAAAACTCCCCCAGTCCTTAACGATTACAAGCATACATAACATGATGACGCCAGCACTATGCTTGAAAATATGGAGAATGGTACTCAGTAATGTGTTGTATTGGTATTGGCCCAAAAATAAGACTTTGTATTCCCGTTTAGCTCAGTTGGTAGAGCATGGCGTTTGCAATGCCAGGGTTGTGGGTTTGTTTCCCATGGGGGACCAGTATGAAAAAAAAAATGTATGCAGTCACTAACTGTAAGTCGCTCTGGATAAGAGCGTCTGCTAAATGACTAAAATGTAAATGTAAAATGTATTCATGACTAAAAGTGAATTGCTTTGCCACATTTTTTTGCAGTATTACTTTAGTGGCTTGTTGCAAACAGGATGCATGTTTTGGAACATTTTTTATTCTGTACAGGCTTCCTTCTTTTCACTCTGTCAATTAGGTTAGTATTGTGGAGTAACTGCAATGTTGTTGATCCATCCTCAGTTTTCTCCTATCACAGCCATTAAACTCTGTCACCATTGGTAAAATCCCTGAGCGGTTTCCTTCCTCTCCGGCAACTGAGTTAGGAAGGACGCCTGTATTTTTGTAGTGACTGGTTGTATTGATACACCATCCAAAGTGTAATTAATAACTTCACCATGCTCAAAGGGATATTCAATGTCTGCTTATCTACCAATAGGTGCCCTTCTTTGCGAGGAATTGGAAAACTTCCCTGGTCTTTGTAGTTGAATCTGTGTTTGAAATTCACTGCTCGACTGAGGGACCTTACAGATAATTGTATGTGTGGGGTACAGAGATGAGGTAGTGATTCAAAAATCATGTTAAACACTATTATTTTTCACAGAGTGAGTCCATGCAACTTATTGTGTGACTTGTTAAGCACATGTTTACTTCTGAACTTATTTAGGTTTGCCATGACAAAGGAGTTGAATACTTATTGACTCAAGACATTTCAGCTTTTCATTTTTAATACATTTGTACATTTGGTGTGTAGGCCAGTAACAAAAAATCTAAATTTAATCCATTTTAAATTCAGGCTGTAACACAACAAAATGTGGAAAAAGTCAAGGGGTGTGAATACTTTCTGAAGGCTCTGTAAAAGCAAATATAAGGATGCTTTTGGAAACATAGTTTACCCTGCTTATTTTGTCAAATTTCAACACGTTTCATCAATATTCAAGAAAAATCTGTGCTGATGAGAAGTGTAATTTATTTATGTTTATAGCAAAACAAAAACTGCACATTTGTCTTGAACCTGAACTCAATCATATAGTCAAAATGTACACAGACGGTGTTGGTAAAATGTAGTGTCAAGCTGGTGTACAACCCACTAATTTTGGTCATGTTTGAACTGATGTTACACACATTTTATTTTATTTCAGATACCTATTTTTAGCCACCATGAGAGATATTTATTTTTAGCCACCACAAGGTGCAATTTTGAAATTTGTTTGTGCATCAGCAGTTTTTCTCTTGTTTTGTCAGTCACTGATAGTCAGTCAATCAGCCCATGTCAGCGTAAATTTTTTAGATTGCTAAACTAGTTTAGCGGCCAGCTATTTAGAACTTGTTATCATGGTCGAATTACCGGCCGGGGGGGTCCACATTGATTTTGTTAGTCAGTCTCACTCAGATATCATATTAAAAACTGCAAACATTTCTTTCCACTCTATAGCAAAATGTGTAGAATTGCAGGAAATTCGCTGTAAAACATGGATGTGGGCACGCAGGCCCACGGGCAACTGCGGCCCCTCATGATTTCAGTTTTTTTGTGGCCCCCACCCCATCAAAGTTGCTCGTCACTGTTAATAAAAAATGAAGGAAAATTGAATTTGTAGTATGTAAACCAAGATTTTTTCTGGATCAAAAAGGGTCTTAGGTGTTGGGTATGGCAATGGGTGTGGTCGGCCTGTCAGTGCAGCTGAATTCGGTCTGGGACCTTGGCAATAACATTTTAGAGCCCCCATCTTGGCAGGGGAGAGCAACATTAGCTGTTTTAAATCTAATTTCCTGCACATTTTGCCATGGAGCTGAGAGAATTTTGCGGTTTTAAAGGGTAACTCTCAACCCCAATTTCAGCCTTTGCCCAACCACTTCAAAGAAAATAAATGCATTCAGTTGAGAAGCCTACTTACCAGAAGTCCACTGGCACGCTCTGATAATTGCTCTGATAATAATGTTATGTGCATCGCTCACAAGTATGGCTCTGTTAGCTCACCTTGGCATGGCACCGAGTTCCTGCGTTAGTTCGAATCTCCCATTGGACGCAAAACATATCTTTGAAATGTGGACTCACAGTATTTTGTTGGGATAAAAGTGCAATCATCACCTTGAAAATGAAGATTAGGGGCTTAATTGAATCCAACCCGCATGGAAATATTTATGCAGTAGCTCTTTTTCCAATGACCAAATTAACTCACAGATTGGGTTTGGGTACTGTATAAAAACCTACAACTACCACCAGGGTGAACCCTCTCCCAGGTATGCTTTCACTTTTCAGAATTAGAAATGTGTGGGAACGAGATGAATGTTGTAAATTAAGGATTTGCAGGAAAAAAAGATATCTGCCCCATGTGGGATTAGAATTCACAACCATTGAACTATGAGCCAACTATTATAGCGCACTGCACAACCAATCAGTCATAGTGGTTGGGAGAAAACACAACGATTTGACATTACCACCAGTGTCATCTATTTCTTGTTACGACGGACGTATCTACAAATATAATTGTCTAATCTTCATAGCCTTCATGTTTTTTTTTCTTTGTGAAAACGATAAGCAAAAACGTTGAATTTGGGCATATGCAGAAATGTGCCTGATGCCGCCTTCAAAACAACTGGGAACTCGGAAATCTCAGACTTCCAACTTCAGTGCGTTCAAGACAACTGGGAACTCTGAAAAAAACTAGCTCTGACTGGGAAAAATCCTTTTGAACGGTCATCCAACTATGAATTCCAAGTCAGAAACTCTGGCATCTTTCTAGAGCTCCGACTTTCCGACCTGAAGATCACTGACGTCATGATTTGACCTAGTTTTTTCAGAGTTCCCAGTTGTCTTGAAAGCACCATCACTGCCTTTTGAATTTTGTGTAATGTCAATGGTCTAGTCAAGGAAGCATCATGCACAATATATTGGCACCATTCCACTTAGCAAGACCATTGCCAAATAAGGCGCACTCTCACCTGCTTTTATAATAAGTCTTGAGGTGTTACCACCCAGCACATCTTTAAGGGAGCATATTTCATACTGAACCCATCCCTTGAGATGACGTAGAGGACTCTACATAATGATTTCAATGATAGAGTTGAACCGCTACGGGCAAAAAGAGCTAGTTTTACTACTAGAAGACGAACTGTCAAAATGAAGACCAGAATTGGCGTGTTTCACTATAACTAAGCCTAAAACATCTGGTGTTCAATGAAAAAAATGCAAAGTTAGTCTTTAAAGCTGATTTCCTGCAATTCTACACATTTTGCCATGGCGCTGAGAAAAATTTGCAGTACTTATGCTGTGTTCTTATGCTCAAACATGATAAGAAAATCAATGGAGTTACTCCTGAATGCATCATTTTTGTCATTTTTTATTCTCCCTGACAGTCTAGCTTTTATTTAGGTGATTTCTAGTTCTCAAAGGTTATCTTATAAAAAAAAACATATGGGTCCAATATCTTTCGACATGCTTTCTATCTGGTTTTAGTCATGTAGACTTGCAGTCAACTGACCAAATCACCCTCTAGTGGCCTCATGGGTGGAATGTTATTAATATTTTTCATATTTTCATAATTCATAAACATTATTTTTAAAAACCAGTTGAAAATCCGGTGTTAATATGGCAAATGTTTTTTTTTTTTTTTATATTTCAGTCTTCTGTGATGTATATAAAGTGTAATGCAAACTCAAAAATGAATACATTTCAAATCTATATCTGACATGGTACAGGTGTCTTCTTTTTTAAAGTCCATAACCATGTGTGTGAGGTGTATACTTGTGTTTCAAAGTAGATTTGTTTAAGACTACCAAGAAACACTCTGTGTGACCCTAATTTAGCCCATTGCAGTAAAAGTTGAAGTCGGAAGTTTACATACACTTCGGTTAGAGCCATTAAAACTAGTTTTTCAACCACTCCACAAATTTCTTGTTAACAAACTATAGTTTTGGCCAGTCGGTTAGGACATCTACTTTGTGGATGACACAAGTAATTTTTCTAACAATTGTTTACAGACAGATTATTTCACTTATAATTCACTGTATCACAATTCCAGTGGGTCATAAGTTTACATACACCAAGTTGGCTGTGCCTTTAAACAGCTTGGAAAATTCCAGAAAAGGATGTCATTGCTTTAGAAGCTTCTGATAGGCTAATTTACATCATTTGAGTCAATTGCAGGTGTACCTGTGGATGTATTTCAAGGCCTACCTTCAAACTCAGTGCCTCTTTGCTTGACATCATGGGAAAATCAAAAGAAATCAGCTAAGATTTGTAGACCTCCACAACCTGGTTCATCCTTGGGAGCAATTTCCAAACGCCTGAAAGTACCACGTTCATCTGTACAAACAATAGTACGCAAGTATAAACACGATGGAACCACGCAGCCGTCATACCGCTCAGGAGAGAGACGCATTCTGACTCCTAGAGATTAACGTACTTTGGTGCAAATCAATCCCAGAAAAACAGCAAAGGACCTTGTGAAGATGCTGGAGGAAACAGGTTCATAAGTATCTATATCCACAGTAAGACGAGTCCTATATCGACATAACCTGAAAGGCCGCTCAGCAAGGAAGAAGCCACTGCTCCAAGACCGCCATAAAAAAGCCAGGCTACGGTTTGCAACTGCACTTGGGGACAAAGATCGTACTTTTTGGCTAAATGTCCTCTGGTCTGATGAAACAAAAATAGAACTGTTTGGCCATAATGACCATCGTTATGTTTGGAGGAAAAAGGGGAAGCTTGCAAGCCGAAGAACACCATCCCAACCGTGAAGCATGGGGGTGGCAGCATCATGCTGTGGGGGTGCTTTGCTGCAGGAGGGACTGGTGCACTTCACAAAACAGATGGCATCATGAGGAAGGAAAATTGTGGATATATTGAAGCAACATCTCAAGACATCAGTCAGGAAGTTAAAGCTTGGTCGCAAATGGGTCTTCCAAATGGACAATGACCCCAAGCATACTTCCAAAGTTGTGGCAAAATGGCTTAAGGACAACAAAGTCAAGGTATTGGAGTGGCCATCACAAAGCCCTGACCATAAGGTGAATGCACCAATTTGTAAGTCGCTCTGGATAAGAGCATCTGCTAAATGACGTAAATGTAAATGTAAATCCTATAGAACATTTGTGGGCAGAACTGAAAAAGTGTGTGCGAGCAAGGAGGCCTACAAACCTGACTCAGTTACACGAGCTCTGTCAGGATGAATGGGCCAAAATTCACCCAACTTATTTTGGGAAGTTTGTGGAAAGCTACCTGAAACGTTTGACCCAAGTTAAACAATTTAAAGGCAATGCTACCAAATACTAATTGAGTGTATGTAAACTTCTGACCCACTGGGAATGTGATGAAAGAAATAAAGCTGAAATAAATCATTCTATCTACTATTATTCTGACATTTCACATTCTTAAAATAAAGTGGTGATCCTAACTGACCTAAGACAGGGAATTTTTACGAGGATCAAATGTCAGGAATTGTGAAAAACTGAGTTTAAATGTATTTGGCTAAGGTGTATGTAAACTTTAGACTTCAACTGTATATACGCACATAAACAGTGCATTCGGAAAGTATTCAGAACCCTTGACTTTTTCCACATTATGTTACGTTACAGCCTTATTCTAAAATCTATTAAATTGTTTTTTTTTCCCCCTCATCAATGTACACACAATGCCCCATAATGACAAAGCAAAAACAGGTTTTTAGAATTTTTTGCAAATGTATTTACATTTTTTAACTGAAATATGACATTTACATAAGTGTTCAGACCCTTTACTCAGTACTTTGTTGAAGCCCCTTTGGCAGCTATTACAGCCTTGAGTCTTCTTGGGTATGACGCTACAAGCTTGGCATACCTGTAATTGGGGAGTTTCTCCCATTCTTCTCTGCAGATCCTCTCAAGCTCTGTCAGGTTGGATTGAGAGCGTAGCTGCACAGCTATTTTCAGGTCTCTCCAGAAATGTTTGATCGGGTTCAAATCGGGGCTCTGGTTGGGTCACTCAAGGACATTCAGAGACTTGTCCCGAAGCAACTCCTGTGTTGTCTTGGCTGTGTGCTTAGAGTTGTTGTCCTGTTGGAAGGTGAACCTTCGCCCCAGTCTGAGGTCCTGAGAGCTCTGGAGCAGGTTATCATCAAGGATCTCTCTGTACTTTGCTCCGATCATCTTTCCCTCGATCCTGACTAGTCTCCCAGTCCCTGCTGCTGAAAAACATCCCCACAGCATGATGCTGCCACCACCATGCTTCACCATAGGGATGGTGCCAGGTTTCCTCCAGACTTGACACTTGGCATTCAGGCCAATTTTCTTTCTTCTAAAAACCTGTTTTCGCTTTGTCATTATAGGGAATTCTGTGTTGATTGATGAATTTTAGAATAAGGCTGTAACGTAACAAAATGTGGAAAAAGGGTAGGGGTCTGAATACTTTCAGAATGCGCTGTATATATGTACACTACCAGTCAAAAGTTTGCACACACCTACTCATTCAAGGGTGTTCCTTTATTTTGTAAAATGTTTTACATTGTAGAATAATAGTGAAGACATAAAAACGATGAAATAACACATATGGAATCATGTAGTAACCAAAAAAAGGGTTAAACAAATCAAAATATATTTTATATTTGAGATTCTTCAAATAGCCACCCTTTGTCTTGATGACAGCTTTGCACACTCCTGGCATTCTCTCAACCAGCTTCATGAGGTAGTCACCTGGAATGCATTTCAATTAACAGGTGTGCCTTCTTAAAAGTTAGTTTGTGGAATTTCTTTCCTTCTTAATGTGTTTGAGCCAATCAGTTGTGTTGTGACAAGGTAGTGGGGGTATACCGAAGACAGCCCTATTTGGTAAAAGACCAAGTCCATATTATGGCAAGAACAGCTCAAATAAGCAAAGAGAAACGACAGTCCATCATTACTTTAAGACATGAAGGTCAGTCAATACTGAACATTTCAAGAACTTTGAAAGTTTCTTCAAGTGCAGTCGCAAAAACCATTAAGCGCTATGATGAAACTGGCTCTCATGAGGACCGCCACAGGAATGGAAGACCCGGAGTTACTTCTGCTGCAGAGGATAAGTTCATTAGAGTTACCAGCCTCAGAAATTGCGGCCAAAATAAATGCTTCACATAGTTCAAGTAACAGACACATCTCAACATCAACTGTTCAGAAGGGACTGTGTGAATCAGGCCTTCATGGTCGAATTGCTGCCATTAAACCACTACTAAAGGACACCAATAATAGGAAGAGACCTGCTTGGGCCAAGAAACACAAGCAATGGACATTAGACCGGTGGAAATTTGTCCTTTGGTCTGGAGTCCAAATTGGAGATTTCTGGTTCCAACCGCTGTGTATTTGTGAGACACCGTGCGGGTGAACGGATGATCTCGGCATGTGTAGTTCCCACTGTAAAGCATGGAGGAGAAGGTGTTATGGTGTGGGGGTGCTTTGCTGGTGACACTGTCTGTGATTTATTTATAATTCAAGGCACACTTAACCAGCATGGCTACCACAGCATTCTGCAGCGATACGCCATCCCATCTGGTTTGCGCTTAGTGGGACTATCATTTTTTTTTCAACAGGACGATGACCCAAAAGACACCTCCAGGCTGTGTAAAGACTATTTGACCAAGAAGGAGAATGATGGAGTGCTGCATCAGATGACCTGGCCTCCACAATCACCCGACCTCAACCCAATTGAGATGGTTTGGGATGAGTTTGACCGCAGAGTGAAGGAAAAGCAGCCAACAAGTGCTCAGCATATGTGGGAACTCCTTCAAGACTTTTGGAAAAGCATTCCTCATGAAGCTGGTTGAGAGAATGCCAAGAGTGTGCAAAGCTGTCATCAAGGCAAAGGGTGGCTACTTTGAAAAATCTCAAATCTCAAATATATTTTGATTTGTTTAACACTTTTTTGGTTACTACATGATTCCATATGTGTTATTACATAGTTTTGATGTCTTCACTATTATTCTACAATGTAGAAAATAGTAAAAATTAAGATAAACCCTAGAATGAGTAGGTGTGTCCAAACTTTTGACTGGTAATGTAAATACATATACACACATATACATGCATGCATGCATGCATACATACATGCATGCATACACACACATATACATACACAAATACATACTCAAAGACTCCAGTCACCCAAGTCATAGAATGTTCTCTCTGCTAGAGCCAAGTCTAAGTCCAAAAGGCTCCTTAACAGCTTCTACCCCCAAGCCATAAGACTGCTGAACAATTAATCAAATGGCCACCCATACCTACATGTACAAATTACCTCGACTAACCTGTACCCCCGCACATTGACTCGGTACCGGTACCCCCTGTATATAGCCTCGTTATTGTTATTTTATTGTGTTACTTTTTATTAAATTTTGTATTAAAAAAAAATATATATAATAATTTGTTACTGTTTGGACTCGGCCTGCCCAATACCTTTCTTTGCAGAAAAAACCCTGTAAACTTAACATGATGAACAGGAATGACATTTACTCTCACGGGTGGCCAATAAGATCTAGCTGAATGCCACGGCCCTAATACGCCACACCTCCTGAAAATAACCGAAGGATTATATTCAAAAAGTCCCAGCTGCTAGGTCAACCCAGCATGAGAGTAAATATTACCTAACTAAAGGTTAAATTACCCATGTTTGGGTAATCCCAACAACCCAACTTCTTGCGTTATTCACTTAACCCAACTGGCTGGGTCTAAATAACTCAGCATGTGTTCTGTCCAATATTTACCCAGCGCTGGGTTACCAAATAACCCAAATTGGGTTGCTTTTAACCTAGCAATTTTTTTGAGTGTATCTGCCTACTGGGAGTACTCAACCACTGGGTTAGGGCTGGAACAACTGTGTACCTCCCTGTACCCACCGACACAGCAAACCAGCCTGAACAAAGCCACAAATTATTGTCAGAGAAATTACAGTTAGAAAAATGACCGCCAAGCTGAAATGCATGTAGGCTTTGATACCGAGCACTGCTATAGCTCCATACAAGGCTTCAGCTGCATAGGCTTTCGAATTGGAAAGCTTGGTGAAATTACCTGAGGCATGATGTAAAATTGAGCAATAATATGGCAAACTATTATACTGTTACCTACAGTATCTGTTCAACCTGTTACTGGAAATTGTGCATTATTTTTGTTGTGACAAAAACAATAGGTAGTCATAAAAAGGAACCTAGACAATGGTAGACTTTGGGATCAGTACACATTGGGTTACTCCTAGACTCTTAATTCATCACAGCAAAACAACCATTATGGAAATCCTGCACATGAAACTGACAGCTTGACAGATGAATGGATCAATAGGTCAAATGAACAGAAACAGAAAATAAAGGCTTTGGGACTGAGGCCTATGGGCGTGTATCTCGCTGCTTATAAGGCACTTGGTTGCTCAATCCATAGGGCTGAGCCCTGATCTGAATGTCTGTCATAACCGTACAGGGTGAGGGCCAGGGTGTGGGGCAGACGTGTGAGTGAGAGGAAAGGAAAGGTTAAGGCTTGTAATTATGTCTGCATTACAGGAGAAGAACAAAGGCGAGCCCTGCAGTCAAAGCACTGGGATGAGTCCTCACTGTGGCTGCCTTAATACACGCAAGGGAAAATGTTCATAACAATACTCCTGAGCAAGGCCCAGACTCATTGGCGTCTCCCTGGTCCACAAGGTGTGCACGAAGATGTGTGTGTGTGTGTGTGTCTGTCAGTCCGTTTTGTCCATCACGCTGCACTGATACAGAATGACAGCATTCCCCATGTACAAATCAAATGTACGTTCTCATGTAACTGCTGTGGCTGTGATCTTCCCCATTGGCACATCATGTTTTACAAGCAGGGCTCTGTTAGAATAGTGAGGCCTGGTGTTCGACTGACTGACACTCCACTGCCCCTGAGAGAACATCATGAAGGCATGGGATCAGATCACAACAACAACATAGAAAACTATGCAGATTATGCACATCATGTGTATCAGTTTTCAACATGAAGTTGAAATGCTAATTGTCGTAAATTAAAGCTTTTTAGTTTTTGTAGGCTATTCTCCCCATCCAATGGTTAAATTACACCCAAAATACATTTGCAATTGTATAACATCTATGGTAAATACCCCACTTCATTTTAACAGTTAATATTGTGTTTTTGTAGTTTTACTTGAGGCAAGGATATCAAAGCTTCTATTACGAAACTGGACTATTGTACATACTGTACTGTACAGTGCACACACCACTTAACAGGATTTGCTCTTTTCCATTCATGTTCTCGCCTAGGAGTGAAAACCAAACAGAAGAAGAGTTTATGCCACAGAGGATGAACTCTCTAATCTCTCCTTCAGGCACCATTTGACTGAGCAGAACACTCATGTCTGCCTGCTTAGCCCATCGCTTTCATACAATGCAGCCAAGATGTTTCTGATGGGTCCTTCCTCTGAGGCTGTTTGAGGACTGGGGCTATTCTGTGAACAATAAATAGATCTGGTGTGCATGGTTATTTCTCTCTTAGCTATTCAAAGTCTTAAGCCAATTATAAGTAACACTTAACATACTCATATGACGTTACAAAAATCTACAGTATTGAGAATTGGATACATTAATTGAAAGGACTATTATTTGGCTAATACAATGTGGTCCAAGCTTATGGGAAACAATATTTTCTTTAACTTTTGATTGTCTTTATTAAGACATCCTCTATATCAAATGTCAGCCAGACCGAGCAGCCAGCCCGAGCCGCCTGCTCGCCGACCCCTGCCAGTCTAGTCAATAACTCAACTCTCTCCCCAACAACTTCCCTCCCATCTTTTTTTTATGTCTCAAGAGAAAGGTTTGGAAAACAAAAGTTGAATAAAAACACACATACACATACACCTACACATTAACACACAGAAACCGTACATCCTCCATATAATTCATATCATAGGCCTAATAGTACTGTAGAGCACTTTTTACTTGCACACAATATAGCTGGATCACCCCGTCCAACCCATAAGGGGCCACGGCCCTGCAGCGCTCCAACACACCCCACTCAGCTTTAGTATCTTAGTGAAACATTCATTATTGGTTTTAGGTGTTAGGCCAAGGCCAGAGTGACAACCCACAGTACAGCAGACCCCCAGGGACCGGACTGAGCAGCCCAGCAGCTAGGGATTGCCTTAATAGGTATCTCCTCTGATGTGGGCATGTTTTCAATACAGACTCCTTTTGTCATACAGTATTCCATATAAGGCACCCAGACCTTATGAAAATTGCACAGTATACCCTTAATCTTGTAATAAATCAAATCTAGTGATACATAACTTGACATTTCTGCTATCCATTGTGGGATGATAACCAACCTTCCAATTAATGGCAATTCATTTCTTAGCCGCTATAAATGCTAGGTTACACAGTTTCTTCTGAAAACAATCTCCAGTATCAACATTTTCAAGCAAACAAAAACAGGGAGAAGGGAGAGTATGTAGACATGCTGAGATAAAAGAACATACTCTTTGCCAGAATTCAGCCAGCCTTCACAAGCCCATAACATGTAAATATGTCCCCTTTTGTGTTTTACACCTCCAGCAGAAGAATTACATTTCTGAGTGCATGATATTAAGTTTCACTGGCATATAGTACATTCTATTGATGGTCTTAAACTGCAGTAATTTATGTCTGAGATTATACGAACATGACTGGGCATTCTAACATATATGTATCCATTCATCATCATCAATAGAGTCTCCCAAGTCTTCCTCACATTTTGTTTTACATGTTTTGTGTCATTGGGAAAAGCCTCTCAACCCTTGATACAGTTTGGCAATCAACTTTAGAGGTTTGTCAGACTGCCTTAAAATAGTTTCAATCTTTGAAGCTTCTGGCTTGTCCAGTGTTTGCTCCACAGAGAGAATAAAGTGTTGCATCTGCAAAAGTTCACCTCTGCGCCGTCACAGACTGGTCTTCCCTGGCTACCTGACCCTGATGTGACCCATCACCATCAGATCCTGCCCAGGTGAGGCATGACAAATAATTACCTTGGTATACATTTATACATAATAATATCCAAAAATAGAATCAACGGTTCAATAATTGAAATTACCATTATTCCCAGATCCCAGACTGTAGCCTATCAACTCAAGATGGAACTTTGTATCCATTCACTGTTTGTTATAAAAAATTCACCTGACCTCCGTAGACTGGTCTTCCCTGGCTGTCTGGCACTTTAGGGACACCTGTCACCATCTCATCCTGCTAAGACATGATGAGCATTATGTTGTGTACTGACTGTGCACCATGACAGTGAAGCCTGTAGAGCTGTTTATACCATGCCAGTGTGAAAAGTAGGGAATTAGCTAGGGAAACTGACAGATCAATAACGTTACATTGTATACTGACTAATAAAAACTCACATTGCGCCGAAAAAACGTCAGAATATCGGTCTTCAATCGTTTGGCCACTGGTTTCATCATTTGATTCAGGTCTAGTGTGATTGAGACATAAATAATAGCCAAAGCTAGCTAACGTTAGCCAACTTTTGGCTAGCTCTAGCTAATGGTACAGTGGTACATCACCAAATGTATTTATGTTGAAAAAAAACAAAGGCTACAAAACATTTCCATACACACAACAGCTGTTAGATACTGCAACCTGACAGATAGCTAGCTAGAGGCTAGCTAGAAATGAACTGGCTGTGGTAGTTACTAGCTACCTAACTAGCTGCTAGTCGTTCATTCACTTCAGTCGAGAGGGGATGAAACATTAGCTAAAGTAACATGTCAGTTACACTACTAGCTCAGCACTGGGAATAAAAACAATGTTTTCTGTCAAACAACAGTTACCTTGCCAGCTAGATCAGTCAACTAAAGAGTAGCCAGTTTATGCTCTGCTTGCTTTTACAACTCTGAGAAAAAGTGCAACACAAAGACAGCAGCTGCCTCTCCTGTGCTGGTCCTATACGCCAGCCTTTCAGAAGCTTTGCTTTCACACAGCCTGTCCGCACACTCTGTGGTGTCAGTGTGATTTGCATTTTAATGAGGGAAATAAGTATTTGACCCCCTCTCAATCAGAAAGATTTCTGGCTCCCAGTTGTCTTTTATACAGGTAACGAGCTGAGAGTAGGAGCACACTCTTTAAGGGAGTGCTCCTAATCTCAGCTTGTTACCTGTATAAAAGACACCTGTCCACAGAAGCAATCAATCAATCAGATTCCAAACTCTCCACCATGGCCAAGACCAAAGAGCTCTCCACGGATGTCAGGGACAAGATTGTAGACCTACACAAGGCTGGAATGGGCTACAAGACCATCGTCAAGCAGCTTGGTGAGAAGGTGACAACAGTTGGTGGTCGATTATTCGCAAATGGAAGAAACACAAAATAACTGTCAATCTCCCTCGGCCTGGGGCTCCATGCAAGATCTCACCTCGTGGAGTTGCAATGATCATGAGAACGGTGAGTAATCAGCCCAGAACTACACGGGAGGATCTTGTCAATGATCTCAAGGCAGCTGGGACCATAGTCACCAAGAAAACAATTGGTAACACACTACACCGTGAAGGACTGAAATCTTGCAGCGCCCGCAAGGTCCCCCTGCTCAAGAAAGCACATATACAGGCCCGTCTGAAGTTTGCCAATGAACATCTGAATGATTCAGAGGAGAACTGGGTGAAAGTGTTGTGGTCAGATGAGACCAAAATGGAGCTCTTTGGCATCAACTCAACTCGCCGTGTTTGGAGGAGGAGGAATGCTGCCTATGACCCCAAGAACACCATCCCCACTGTCTAACATGGAGGTGGAAACATTATGCTTTGGGGGTGTTTTTCTGCTAAGTGGACAGGACAACTTCACCGCATCAAAGGGATGATGGACAGGGCCATGTACCGTCAAATCTTGGGTGAGAACCTCCTTCCCTCAGCCAGGGCATTGAAAATGGGTCGTGGATGGTATTCCAGCATGACAATGACCCAAAACACATGGCCAAGGCAACAAAGGAGTGGCTCAAGAAGAAGCACATTAAGGTCCTGGAGTGGCCTAGCCAGTCTCCAGACCTTAATCCCATAGAAAATCTGTGGAGGGAGCTGAAGGTTCGAGTTGCCAAACGTCAGGCTCAAAACCTTAATGACTTGGAGAAGATCTGCAAAGAGGAGTGGGACAAAATCCCTCCTGAGATGTGTGCAAACCTGGTGGCCAACTACAAGAAACATCTGACCTCTGTGATTGCCAACAAGGGTTTTGCCACCAAGTACTAAGTCATGTTTTGCAGAGGGGTCAAATACTTATTTCCCTCATTAAAATGCAAATCAATATATAACATTTTTGACGTGTTTTTCTGGATTTTTTTGTTGTTATTCTGTCTCTCACTGTTCAAATAAACCTACCATTAAAATTATAGACTGAGCATGTCTTTGTCAGTGGGCAAACGTACAAAATCAGCATGGGATCAAATACTTTTTTCCCTCACTGTATATGACCAAAAGGGGTAATGTAACTTTGTTGAAATCAAATAAATCAACCTTCAAATATGAATGACTGACTCCTGCGGCCTGGACCAAATGGACCTAGCATGGCATAATTTTACGCACATCAATATGACAGATTCGGAGCTCGCTTACCAACAGCAGGACCAACGACCAACACCTGCATCGAGAGGAAGAGGGGTAAATGTACCTATAATTAGCCTCCAAACCTAACTGACTGACGAGTGCCGGAATACCACAATACATGGAAAATACCAGAGTGTGTCTGGTTTTTGGCCAAAGCTTTGAATTCATCATTGGAGTAATTGTTGCCAGAAAGCACCTCGACCTCGCCACTGACAGACTTTATGGTGCTTTAAAGACAAATGAAGTCGGTGATCTTCAGGTCGGAAAGTCGGAGCTCTAGAAAGATGCCAAAGTTTCCGACTTGGAATTCCGAGTTGGATGACCATTCAAACTATTCTTTCCCAGTCGGAGCTCGTTTTTACCCGAGTTCCCAGTTGTATTGAACGCACTGAAGTCGGAGATGTCAAGAGTACAGAGTTCCCATTTCCCAGATGTTTTGAACGAGCCATTACAGCCTACCCGAATATCCGTCTGGATTCCGTTAGGCGCAACGGCTCTCATGCAGAGGCCAAACATCTACAACACACAAGCGCAAATACAAATGCATGCACATAAGCAAATGTATTTATAATCTATTGGAATAGGCGCATGGAAATAACTAATTGCAATAGGCTATAGAATAGCCACAGTATAGATAATCTAGCTGTTTTTAGAAGAGATACTACCCAACGTGACTTAAAATAAGGCTAGAGTAGTTTATTGCAAATTAATTGACATTTTTGGACATATCATACCATGCGTTTGTCATTTGTTTCATGTTATCGTAGGGCCTTCAGAAACCCCACAAATACAAAATAAATGTAAAGTCAAGACAAATTGTTAATCAGAAGCAATAACTCAGAATGTGGGATGTCTGTCTCCATAAATCCAAACAGAGAGAAGGAGGGAGAGATGGAAAGAGAGAGAGAGATAAGAGAGAGAGATAGGTGATGGACTGCCAATGTGACACCCAGTAGCTCTGGATTAGGTTACAGCAGTCTTTTCTCTCCAGTCTCCACGCCTGCATTACATCTGGAACAGAGATTGGGGCTGGGGCTACCCTCAGTGTTTACAACACTATGTTG
The DNA here is from genome assembly GCF_020615455.1 of Coregonus clupeaformis. Taxonomy (NCBI): domain Eukaryota; kingdom Metazoa; phylum Chordata; class Actinopteri; order Salmoniformes; family Salmonidae; genus Coregonus; species Coregonus clupeaformis. The sequence continues at coordinate 23,822,233 of NC_059222.1, forward strand.
TTTTCTCACACCCCTCGCAAAACTCCAGTCCCAACAAACATTCCAGACTTTCCAGGTATATTTTAATATAAGGGGAGGGGTGGTGGTCTAGGTGTCTAGCTTGAATCAGCGGGGCATTGGAGGGTGGCATTAGCCTGGAGTGTTCTTAGAGAGACATGTCTGTCTGAGAAACTGAGAATCCATCCCGGCTCTGTGGCGGCAGCGCAGTTTAGCTAAGGTCACGCCAGCAGGAAGGGTGGCATGACTATTAAATGTTTGTTTATAGACATTGAGAACAATGACTGACCGAGGGAACTTGGACTGAGGGAACACATGCAGACCCAATCAACAGACAATACTGCACGGCTTGAGGTTGCTCGGTGTTGCCTGTTAAAGACAGTAGGCTCTGTAAAGGATTATCCTTCTGAAGTTACCTAGCTAGCTACACCTCTGGTAATGTGACTGCCCCCTTTGTGGTCCACAGGGCACAGTAGGTGTTCCATAAGCGTTGATGTAAACGTCTGGCATGATGGGGCCTTGCAGGATGGAGGAAGACATCTGTCTGGATGAAAAGGATAGGTCAACCTGTCTCACCTCAAGGGCTGCTGGCTATGGGGATAGATGACAGCACCAGAAAATAGATAATATTTTCCTCAAAATATATGAAGTTCTATAAAGCTATCAAGCACTATTGTATGTGAAATTATGTTTAGTCAAGTTACTTTGGAAATCCCCACTTCCTGTGTTTAGTACTAATGTATGCAGTTGTCTAGCAAGACACAACTCTTTAGATCTCCTAAATGTGATCATCTTTCTTACTGTATATGCAGTATTACCGTGTTTAGAGTCAATGTGATATGAAGACTAACTGCCACAGGGTCAAATCCCTCTCTTTATAGCTCTTCATCTGGAACAAAACAATAGGATCAAGTTCAGCTGCTGACAAGAAACCCCAGCTCTGTCAAGTGTTAAGTTCCATTGTGACCTACAATGGCACACAATGGTCCCCACAGCACATGGCCTGTCCCTACTGCCTAATGAATAAAACACAGCGTTGCTCGGCGAGGAGACAAGGAAACATGTCAAACGGATGTCAAAAGGGTTTCTGCATGGTAGTCATGTCATTGTCACGTATATTTTAGGAGTGATAAGCAACAGGAAGGTAAGTTACTGTGAACTCATGAACCAAATGATGTCACTTTGGTCAACATAAAAAATACACCACAATACAATCAGTGTCTCCTGTGTTATAATGATGTGGAATAAAATTATGATAACAGGTGGAATGATATCTGTTGTCTTGCACAACCAGAAATACACTACAGAAATGTTATAATTATCTTTAATTATCTACTGCAGATTAAACATTGAAATGCTGATAGTTATTATGGCTCTATAGATCCATATTATCTGTGCATATATGTGTAAACTGTGTATGAGTGTGCATATGCTTTATAATGAAATGATAATGCCCGAGAAGCCATTGTTTGGAGAATATATTGGCACGGGTGTTGTCTATTCAAATAATGATTTACATATTTTCATTAAAAACTTAATTTTGATTAATTTATTCATACTATTTCATCCTTCCACAAGATGTAGTCCGACACAAATCTAGGGTTGCTACCCAAGCCGGCTGGCCGTTCATTCTATCGGTTCGGTTGCCAGAGACGCGACCCAGTCGTTCAGACTTTTTGTTCTGTATCTATGGACAAGACCCAGTCGTTCGTTCTAAATGTTCCATTGCCATACTGGCTGGCAACGTTCTTATCCCTTGCTTGCTAGCCAACTACTGTTAACTTAATCACGTCAAAAAGTGCAGCCAGAATAACAGCAAGGTAGCTGCATTTGCATAAGCTGTTTTCTAGTGACATTTATTTGGATACAGTACATCCATAACAATGAGCTAATGAGGTGTGATTTCACCTGGCATAGAAAATGTGCTCACTCGTCAGGACACGGTTGTTCAGAGAAGCTAGCCAACAACACAGCTAACACAATCACTTCAAGCTGAAGCTAGAAAGACTGCAAACTATTTTATTTTTTTATTTAACTAGGCAAGTCAGTTAAGAACAAACGGCCTACATGACTGCCTACACCGGCCAAACCCAGACCAATTGTGCGCCGCCCTATGGGACTCCCAATCACAGCCGGTTGTGATACAGCCTGGAATCGAACCAGGGGGTCTGTAGTGACGCTTCAAGCACTGAGATGCAGTGCCTTAGACCACTGCGCCACTCGGGAGCCCTAAACTAGCTGCACTTCGTTTCGTTTGACCTTTTTTCAATTGACATTTCTTTGTATATATCCATTAAAATGATGCCAGCTGATTCATGATTTTGTTCCGACTCCCGACATGTTCATTACTATGGGACAGCTGGAGACCAAATTTGAATATTGAAACAATGTTGCAAATGTCAGAGAGACAGCAGGGTTAATACAAATCTCCACTGTAGAAAACTAAATGTTAGTCTAAAATAAATTAGACACTGTCTAGATGCTTTTTATAGTGGAGACCAAGTTTATACAGTGCCTGACTGGGCTGATGAGACAGTGGATTGCACAGTCAGATGGAACAGAGTAAATAGGCATTTTAACTTCATAGATTTAGCCGGTGGTAACTTGTGGAATAGACACCGGCTGGAATGCGGTTTTAACCAATCAGCATTCAGGATTAGATCCACCAGTTGTATAATATCAAATATTCCCCACACAGATCAAAAGTAAAACCATTTAGACCCATGCATGACCCTAAAAGGTCCATAACGGGCACAGTGTTACAAGCTGCCCTCCTGACCTCTAACCCCTGCAGCAGCCATTTTGCTGAACTGCTTCAGGTGTTTAACCTTGTCATATTAAAGTGCTTGTTACTGGAGAGTGAGAGACTACTGGGGCCAGGACGGTAGAGGGATTTAAAAGGGGTGTGGTGCTCCTGATTGTCAGATTGTCTACGGCTGTCTGTCTAAAGGTCTAGCTGCCAGAAGACATCAAAGGCTCAGTCATTCCTTTATACCATCTTTGAACCTAAAACACGCCCTCTTCCCCCCCCCTCCTGCATTCTTGACCTACATCAGTTGTAGTTTTCCTTTCATGATGTTCACTATTGTAGGCCTGTACTATGTTCTTAATTGGCATAGTTTACTTGAAGCAAAGTGTGTCCTTTATAGTCTTTTGAAGAACCTCAAACAAACCCATTTTTGGGGGACAGCCCACAGCAGTCTAAAACATTCCCTTCCACGAAAAGCATGACTAACAGCTAAGTTGCATCTGATTATCATTCTATGAACTTGAGTTAAACACCATTCGCTAGTTCAGAGGAGTCATAACATATGACCTCACTATTTCCTCAAAGAGAGAAGTGGAGGTGTTCTTGGTCTGAGCAAGCCTTCTGACAATAGCCGCCCATCAACTGTCAGTCTAGATTGATGGGTATGAAAAAGTTACCTGAAGGAGAGATCAAAGTCCCGCAGGAGACATACGCCTCACCATTTAACTCTTTCATCTCAGCCCATCTATGTTGAGTCACTACCCTTCACTGTCGATCTGGTTGACTAATAGAGAAGGCACCTGTGCGTTAAAATTCTAACAGTGTTTGATATACCAGCTAGACGTAACAGTGTTACATTCCCACAAGACAAACTCAAAATGTTGCTCACAACAAAGGGAACTAAAAGAAAATAATTGACAACTAAACAAATCAGAAAAGGATTCAAAAGGGGTTCTGAAAGGTACCCATGTGGGTGCCCACTGAAAGTTGGCAAAGCCACTAGTAAGGGGTTCTAAAACACGCCCACTAGGTTTGCCTCCAAAAAGACAACCTTAAAGAAAAACCCACAACAACTTAAGCTTGGTAGTAAAAAGAATATGGAGCAAAACAAACTTAGGAGTGATAAGCAACAGAAAGGTAAGTTACTGTGAACTCATGAACCAAATGATGTCACTTTGGTTAACATAAAAAATACACCACAATACAATCAGTAAACTTTCAAACTTATATACAGTTGAAGTCGGAAGTTTACATACACCTTAGCCAAATACATTTAAACTCAGGTTTTCACAATTCCTGACATTTAATCCTAGTAAAAATTCCCTGTCTTAGGTCATTTAGGATCACCACTTTATTTTAAGAATGTGAAATGTCAGAATAAGAGCAGAGAGAATTATTTATTTAAGCTTTTATTAATTTCATCACATTCCCAGTGGGTCAGAAGTTTACATACACTCAATTAGTATTTGGTAGCATTGCCTTTCAATTGTTTAACTTGGGTCAAATGTTTTGGGTAGTCTTCCACAAGCTTCCCACAATAAGTTGGGTGATTCCTCCTGACAGAGCTGGTGTAACTGAGTCAGGTTTGTCGGCCTCCTTGCTCGCACACACTTTTTCAGTTCTGGCCACAAATGTTGTATAGGATTGAGGTCAGGGCTTTGTGATGGCCACTCCAATACCTTGACTTTGATGTCCTTAAGCCATTTTGCCACAACTTTGGAAGTATGCTTGGGGTCATTGTCCATTTGGAAGACCCATTTGCGACCAAGCTTTAACTTCCTGACTGATGTCTTGAGATGTTGTTTCAATATATCCACATAATTTTCCTTCCTCATGATGCCATCTATTTTGTGAAGTGCACCAGTCCCTCCTGCAGCAAAGCACCCCCACAGCATGATGCTGCCACCCCCGTGCTTCACGGTTGGGATGGTGTTCTTCGGCTTGCAAGCGTTCCCCTTTTTCCTCCAAACATAACGATGGTCATTATGGCCAAACAGTTCTATTTTTGTTTAATCAGACCAGAGGACATTTCTCCAAAAAGTACGATCTTTGTCCCCATGTGCAGTTGCAAACCGTAGTCTGGCTTTTTTATGGTGGTTTTGGAGCAGTGGCTTCTTCCTTGCTGAGCAGCCTTTCAGGTTATGTCGATATAGGACTCGTTTTACTGTGGATATAGATACTTTTGTACCCGTTTCCTCCAGCATCTTCACAAGGTCCTTTGCTGTTGTTCTGGGATTGATTTGCACTTTTCACACCAAAGTATGTTCATCTCTAGGAGACAGAACGCGTCTCCTTCCTGAGCGGTATGATGGCTGTGTGGTCCCATGGTGTTTATACTTGCGTACTATTGTTTGTACAGATGAACGCGGTACCTTCAGGCATTTGGAAATTGCTCCCAATGATGAACCAGACTTGTGGAGGTCTACAATTCATTTTCTGAGGTCTTGGCTGATTTCTTTTGATTTTCCCATGATGTCAAGCAAAGAGGCACTGAGTTTGAAGGTAGGCCTTGAAATACATACACAGGTACACCTGCAATTGACTCAAATGATGTCAATTAGCCTATCAGAAGCTTCTAAACCCATGGCATTTTCTGGAATTTTCCAAGCTGTTTAAAAGGCACTGTCAACTTAGTGTATGTAAACTTCTGACCCACTGGAATTGTGATACAGTGAATTATAAGTGAAATAATCTGTCTGTAAACAATTACTTGTGTCATGCACAAAGTAGATGTCCTAACCGACTTGCCAAAACTATAGTTTGTGAACAAGAAATTTGTGGAGTGGTTGAAAAACGAGTTATAATGACTCCAACCTAAGTGTATGTAAACTTCCGACTTCAAATGTAGGTTGAGCTTGAAATTGCACCTCAGCTGACATGAAGTGTAGCTCTCCCAACATCTCTCAAGCTGAACTGGAACACTGGGCCAGCCACTCCTAAATAGAACTTGGGCCAACACAGGTGAAACCCCTTTCTTCTAACGAAATGGCAACCAGCACAGGTATAACACATAATGACTGATGAGGTGACACCAATCTGTGCGCCCTAAGTGCGAAAATGCTCTACGTGCTAAAAGTCCAACCTCAAAACATAAATGGAAAAACCAAAACCTATAACAATAGTAAACTAAAATCCAGGACACTGAAATTAGTATGATATGTTACATTTGGTAAGGTTATATAAGACAGAAGGTTACTTAAGGCAAAAACAAAAGGAGGATGGCTGAGCGTATAATGCGAACGTTGTTTGAATGTCATCATGGACAACTTGCTACTTTTTAGATACTTTGCAACTACTTGGCATGTTATCTAACCGTTCCCCTTTAACCTAAATCCTAACCTTAACCCTAACTTTAACCTTAACCCTAACCTTAACCCTTACCCCTAGCCTAGCTAACGTTAGCCACCTAGCTAGCGTTAGCGTTAGTCACCTAGCCAACGTTAGCCAAAACAAATTGGAATTCGTAAAGATATCATATCTACCGCAAATTCGTAACATATATGAATTTCAATTCGTAACATATCATGTGAATTGTAATTTGTAACATATCATACAAATTGTAATTAGTAACATATCATATGAAATGGATGATGGACAACAACAAATTAACTCATACCATACCAATAGTAACATATCATACTAATTTGGGTGTCCCGGATTTTTGTTTATATGTTATCCAGGTAGGATATACAGGGTTAGAAACAGCAACCGTATATATTGAGAATTCACATCATATTAGCAGATTCTACACTCAATTCAATGTAGAGCCAAACCATAAGATAGGACAAGAGGCAGTCTTATACACCACATATTTCACACCTATTGTACCACAACAAATAGGCAATTTCAGGTTATTCGGTGTGGGGCTCTCCTCCTCACATTGGAGGCCTGTATTAGTAGTGGAGGGCTATTTGCATTCCAGCAGTGAGAGTGAGGGCAATTAAGCCATTTCCCCTCCAATCTATCTCCTTCCAGCCAACCAGGATCAATGGAGGCTCATGCTGCAGCTGCACAGCCCCATGTGTGCCAGGCACAGGCATACAGAGCAGAGGAGAATATTAGGGTTAAACCCAGGACTGGTCCTCAGACTGGCCCCATATCTGAGTCACTGCACAGAGGTTGGGCCAGACCACAGCTAGAGGGGGGTTCTCCCACCCCATCTGTAAAAGCACTACCTGGTCCTGCAGTGCAGCATTTGTTTTCTTAACGATTCGAGTAATGACGCCTGTGTTTTGTATCAATCGAGATGTATTTGTGACCAGGCCCCTCAGTAAACATCTTCATTGCTGAGAAGGGAAAACACCTGGAGATTCAGACAAGGGCTGTTTTTTCCACCTGTGTTGCCTTTGTTTTTTGATTTTTTCCCCAAGTCTTTATTTGCTTTGTAATTTTTTGGTTGGATGGCTACATGTACAATATTCATGTCAATTTACACAGTTTATACCACATGTACCCATAGGCTGCCAAAAAAAAGAAAAAAAAAAGAAATGCATAAAATGATCATATTGATCACACTTGATTTTGCAACAATACAATTGCTATGTAAAGAAAAGAGAAACAAAAAGAGGTGGGCCTACACCACCAACTCCCCACCCATTCCCCCCAGCCCAACATGTCTCCGTCCAATGTTTTACACCACTTCCCACCCCACCTAGCAACATAGGTTGTTTGTCAGTCCCCACCCCCCATATCGCTAACCCCTCCCCCCTCTACATCCAGGGTTGCTTATCAACTGAGGATGCTTTTACATCCACCCACCCACCCCCCCTCCCGGCTTCCCACCTGTGTTGCCTTTTGAGAGAAAGCAGTGCTTCCCCACAACCACCACCTTCCATTGCAATCCATCTGAACCTCTCCCCAGGCTCTCAGACCAGCCACTCCAAACTCAATTAGCCAAATCAAATTTCACAAAAGTAGCTTGAGTTCACCTTCCACTAGACTGCCTCCTTTGGATGTGAAAGAGCCTGGCTTTTACCTGGAGGCCGTGGGCTCCAGTCTAATAATGGCGTGAGATTAGGCCTAAGAAAGAGCAACAGATATCCTACGACACCTATGCAGCTAGGGTTTGGAGCACCTGCAAATTTGGTCCAATTTGCAGGTGCTAAGAACTTAATCTCCCTGCTTTCGGGCCATGTAGGTATCTGTTTTCTCCCCTCTGTTTGGCGTCGCAAACCTGAACACAACATGTGACAGGTATTAGGGCTTCGCAACCATCCAACCTCCGCAGCCAAATCCAGGTGATCACATTTACATCTGTAATTAGATGTGAATGTCAAAACAGAAACTGTACACTTGAACAGGGACTGTGTGTGCAGTGGGTCTGGCATCATATTTGGCATGTAGTAGGGGGGGCAAACAGGACAGGTGGGAGAGAGAGTGTTACGAACCCCATGGCTTTAAACGTCTAGGGTGGATGGACAAGAGACCCGTAACATAATTCATGCAAATTAGAATCGTGACATGGAACAGTGAGAACAAAAACTACACGACAACCATAAACTACTGTCAAACATAAAATGTTTATTTTTGAACACACAGTAAATGTTTGGGAAAAAGGGCTGAGCAGGACCCAAGAAATGAAACAATAGTGTAAAAAAACCTAAACTGATCTTGCCTGCCTCAAGAACCGCTAAGCTACTGCTAATCATACAAAAAAAAAATACAGTGGGTGGTCCGCTCAGGTCTAACTAGTGTTTTTAGACAGTTTTCTTCCTACGGGTAATGTATGCCCAAGGGCAACTTGCTTAAATTCCCCTTTTCCCAGAAACACACAACAAAGTTACCAAACAGAGTAACCAGCAAATGAGTGAGTACACAAAACACAGGACACCACAGTATCCATACTCACATACGGAAAATAGTCTCTAACAATATCATCTGACTGTCCGTCCGTTAAATGAATCAGGCTTGACGGGAGAGACAGCAGCATCTCTGAATTTGGCAATCTAGCACACTGCTGCTGAGTATTGCGCAACTCCAAACCATCTCCGTCCACATCATTAAAATGACCTCCCACTACAGCCATGGCAGCAATAGAGACAGCCGACTCGGCCAGTTTCTCTGGACTGTCTATCTGAGTGACGGGTCTGGTGTGGTATGTCTTCAACATGTTAACGTGGCACACACGAGATTGGCGTTTTCGATCAGGAGTCTGTATCACGTAATCAGTTTCACTTAGTTTATTTTCAATTACATAAGGACCAGAGAAACGTGCTGACAATGACGCTCATGGCACAGGCAACAATACAAGAACTTGGTCACCTGGCTGCAGTGAACGAGAAACAGCCTGGGTGTCATAGTGCCGTTTCATCCGTCTCTGTGAGGAAGATAGCGCTTCCTTTGCTAGAGCACAGGCACCATGTAGGCGCTCACGAAAGCGACTAACGTAGTCCAACACATTTTCTTTCACACACAACTCTTGTGATAAAAACTGATCCTTAAGGACTTTCATGGGTCCTCTCATGGTGTGTCCAAACACCAGTTCAGCTGGGCTGAACCCTAAGGATTCCTGTACTGTCTCACAGACAGCAAACAAAACTAGAGGAACTCCCTCATCCCAATCCTTCTCAGATTCCAAGCAATATTTACGGAGCATAGACTTCAGTGTCTGATGCCAACGTTCAAGCGCACCCTGAGACTCTGGGTGATATGCGCTTGACACACGGTGTGTAACTGACAAGGATTTTAACACTTGTTTGAAAAGTTTAGAAAGGAAATTCGTACCCTGATCAGTTTGTATCACCTTAGGTAACTCAAAAGTTGAGAAGAATTTGATCAACGCTTTACTCACCACCGGAGCAGTAATCCTTCGCAGAGGAATGGCCTCTGGGCACCTGGTGGCCACACACATAATCGTCAACATAAACTGGTTACCAGATTTTGTCTTTGGTAATGGTCCAACACAATCAACCATCACATGTTCGAATGGTTCACCTATGGCAGGTATGGGACAAAGAGGCGCGGGAGGAATAACCTGGTTCGGTTTCCCAGTTACTTGACAGGTGTGGCAAGTCCGACAGAACTGAGCCACATCTTGTTTTAAACCAGGCCAAAAGAAATGTCGCAAAACTCGATCATAAGTCTTGGTGACTCCCAGATGTCCGGACCACCGGTGATCATGAGCAAGGGATAAAACATTTTGTCGAAAGGCTGTAGGAATCATTATTTGGTAAACAGCATTCCAATCTCCGCCAGCGTCAACATGGGATGTCCATTTACGCATGAGGAGATTACCATCAATGAAGTATGCCATGTTTTTCTTCTTTATCTCCTCCTCTGAGACAACACTAGAAAAACATTTAGCCAGGCTAATGTCAACCTTCTGGTTAGCGATCAGCTGCTCACGAGTGACTGGTAACTGTGATGCCTCAGCAACAAGTTCCACATCCTTCTTCCTTTCTCTGGGCTGTTGGTCAGACTGCACCAGCTTACCAGAGGTAGCACCCAAACTATCCTCTGGGTCACACTCTCTGAATAGAATCGTGTTCGACAAATCTATCACGTCACCCACTTGTCGTGCTTGAGCACGTGTGACAGCACGTGTGACCACATCTGGATAACCCTGTGCCAGCTCCTCGGAGAGAGACTGGTCACTTTTATCCAATACCTCCAATACGGGTATCACCTTTCCTCCGGCAATATCGTTGCCCATTATAAATGTCACACCTTTTACTGGCAACATAGGACGTACTCCAACTCTGAACAATCCACTGACTAACTCAGAGTGTACGTTCACAAAGTGCAATGGCCCTGGAACGAATCCCATTTCAATTCCTTGTACTAACACACTGGAACCACAATATGTATTATTGGACAAGGGCAACACATCAGAATCTGAGGATTCTTAACTGGATGCTGAGACGCGTCGTCATCTGATATGGAAACAAACCCCTCAAAAATGAACGGTTCAAAACTGTGATCTGGGACTGGGACAGGGACTTTCAAACCACATTCCCTATGAGGCCTCTGTCTTGACTCCGGCCTTGCAACCGTATGAATCAGCCCAACACCCCTTGGCGGCCTGGCGTGCTGAGGCATCCCCTGTTTGCGTTTTAGCAGAAAGCAATCATTAACCATATGTCCCACCTTATGACAATAGAAACAGTGACGCACATCTTTTGAGCGTGCTGGATGTACTGCTGGTCGACTAGGACTAAAAGTAAGCAACTCCGCGGCCCTGCTCTCCGTACGAGCCGAAAACACGCTCTTATGCGTCAACACAAACTCGTCTGCCAATACAGACGCTTCCGACAGTGAGGATACTTTCTGTTCGTTCAGATAAACTACAATGCGTTCGGGTAAGCAATTCTTAAACTCTTCTAACAAGATTAACTCCCGTAGAGAGTTAAAATCAGTTACCTTACTAGCACTGTGCCATTTGTCAAACAGATTTCCTTTGTCTCTAGCAAACTCCACATAAGTCTGAGTAGGATACTTTTTATGAGACCTAAATCTCTGTCGATATGCCTCAGGAACAAGCTCATAGGCACGAAGAACAGTAGCTTTGACCACGTCATAATTCAAGCTGTCTTCAAGAGGTAGCGCTGACAGAACCTCTTGGGCTTTACCGGTTAATTTACACTGAAGTAATAGGCACCATACCTCTTCGGGCCATTTCAATGCTACTGCCATACGTTCAAAAACACTGAAATAGGAATCAACCTCTGACTCCCTAAACACAGGTACCAAGGTGATCTGTCTACTAATATCAAAAGTAGCAGATGACACAGCTGGTGAGGATGGCTCACTAGCAGGCATAGTATGAGCAGAGACTAACCTCGGTGTTTCTGCCTCCAGTTCCATTTTACGCGTCTCCAGTTCTTGATCAAGCCTACGCGTCTCCTGTTCTGCCTCTAGCTTACGCGTCTCCTGTTCTGCCTCTAGCTTACGCGTCTCCTGTTCTGCCTCTAGCTTACGCGTCTCCTGTTCTGCCTCTAGCTTACGCGTCTCCTGTTCTGCCTCTAGCTTACGCATTTCCAGCTTGTCTTGCCTGATTTGTGCCCGCTCTTCCGCCTCCATTTGGAGCCGTGTCGAGCGGACATCCATCCTGGCATCACTGTCAGACAGTGGGGAGAGTGGGTCAAAACGGGGCAATGTGGCTGGAGCCTTAGCCTCGTCCTCAGACACCGACGGGCTTACAGGAGCAGCAACCACATCCCCTACAGGAGCAGCAGGGTCAGGCGGCGGTAACTCAAGCACTCGCTCGTTCAATAATATCTCTAACACTGCTTTCCTAACTTCTGCTTTCACTAAAACCCTTGATATGGGTACAGAAAAGTGGTCAGCCAAAGCCTGTAGATCCACTCTACGGCAATTCCAAAAATGCATCCAACTCAAAAGTAGCCATCCTAAACTAACACGAGCCAACGAATACTGAACAAAAAAACAGGTAGTTACAGCTGCCAAGCTCAACACTGAACCAGACACTACACTAATTTGCATGAGTAACACAGGTATCAATGAGAATGATCCCGGACGAACCCCCACATTATGTTACGAACCCCGTGGCTTTAAACGTCTAGGGTGGATGGACAAGAGACCCGTAACATAATTCATGCAAATTAGAATCGTGACATGGAACAGTGAGAACAAAAACTACACGACAACCATAAACTACCATCAAACATAAAATGTTTATTTTTGAACACACGGTAAATGTTTGGGAAAAAGGGCTGAGCAGGACCCAAGAAATGAAACAATAGTGTAAAAAAAAAAAACTGATCTTGCCTGCCTCAAGAACCGCTAAGCTACTGCTAATCATACAAAAATTACAGTGGGTGGTCTAACTAGTGTTTTTAGACAGTTTTCTTCCTACGGGTAATGTATGCCCAAGGGCAACTTGCTTAAATTCCCCTTTTCCCAGAAACACACAAAGTTACCAAACAGAGTAACCAGCAAATGAGTGAGTACACAAAACACAGGACACCACAGTATCCATACTCACATATGGAAAATAGTCTCTAACAACTGACCGGCTTTTAAACAATGGGATGTGTGATTGAAAAACCAGAAACAGGTGGTGCAATGCAGAGGAATGTCCACTGATTGGTCCACCTCATCAATCAGCACCCAACGACCACCAATCAGGAACATACAGGACACCTGTGATTAGGGCAGAAGGAGAGGAAAAACACAAAAAGACACAGGACACCTGTATCCGTAACAGAGAGAGTGGGAAAGATGAGAAGAAGCTGAAACTTTGGTCTTTCTACGTCTTTCTATCCCCAGGGGTTGAGCAATTATATAAGATATAAAATGATGTAAGAGCATATTTATATTTTCTTGCATAAGTGAATTAATTAAGTGATGTGCCATAGTGAATACATTTAACACAACAGAGGAAAAATGCAAATACGCTTTCTGATTATAAGGACTTTTGAAAATGATCACAGTGAGTGGGTATCAAAGTGACAAGCCAAAACAATTGAGTCTGGAACATGTTGAGAATAAGCTATGTGTCATAGCTCGTCTGTTAATTGAATTCTCACTGATCTTTGCATGCACTCACAAATGATTGACCTTAATTGATTGCTGATTGCCCTTAATTGATTGCATGTGTGCTGTGACTTGCAGATTTGCTGTGCTTAATTGTATGAACTTTTTAAATAACCCTCCTCCTGTGATTGGAGCATCCCCTAACTACGGTCTTTCATTGCGGTTCATGCCCTCTGCCTCCTTTATAACCTGTGGTGCGCATGTGTTTGGGGTCGAGCACCCCTGTTAGGGCAGCGCGGGGAGCAGGAGTGTGGTGTGCAAGCTGTCGGTCCAAACTATAAAGGTCTGAGTTGCGGAGCTCTGGTTGGAGCTAGCTTGTAGTGGCGTCCATCTTAAATGTAGTTCAGGGTTGTCGTTATTTGTTTTCTGTAGGTCTTGCTCCAAGCGCCACTCCCTCATGATCGCTGTGATGGTGGCTCCGCCAGGTAGATTTGTTATTATGAGGAAATTATGTATGATTTAACTTTTTGCTCTTAGAGGGACTGTAATGTGATTGTAGTCCTGGGTGTTATTGTCTTGTAGTGCGCAAGCCACCATCCGGGTATGTAATGATTGTTGCTATTTATGCTGGTAAAATAAATGCAAATTGCCAGTTGGGTTTTAATCTTGTAACTGCAAAGATCTTTGTAATGAAATTGTATAAAGCGTTGCCTAGTCCATTGCATTGCTCATGACCCAATCCAATAGGTGGCGTGTCACGAACCTGTCTTATACTGATTGAGGTGTTTACCTTCACTAAACTGGTGTAGTCTGGTAGTTGAGCCGTTTTAGGCACAGCCACTCTCTGCCAGGTTGTGACATTTGCATATCTTAATGACCAACTCTGGTAACAAGTCACTTAACCTCACTGTTGTCTTCCTACCATTAGACAAGTGGGTCAATTGGCTCTCAACCAGCCATACTCTCCACTTGAGGCCAAAACAAGGGATTACATAAATGAACAACAAAGCTTGAGTGTCTGATAAACTGCTTTGAATATAATCCCAATAATTGGTTGCAAGGTTTGCGGTTATGTGACCCATGATATTGGCGATTTTAGTTGAATTACACCTTCTCTGAATAGTTGACAAATGCATCCAGTGATGTTTCATATCACTTTTTGCATTTAGTCAAATTTTTATGATGTATTTGAATAGGGGCTTGATTGGACATTTTCTGAATTCATTCCAACACTTCATTTGCCTTAAATAACTTCTGACCTTTGGTAATATACCAGACGGTGCAAACTTTCACACTAATGCCCTAACATTCCCCCCAAGGAGGTGGGCGGGGGAATGCAGACAAGCCAACGAAAAGTAGGGACAGACAGGGTCCAGTAATGAATTTGTGTATTGTCTGCTGGGAGGGAGAAGAAGCCCCTGGGTGGGGCATCGCATCAAAGGAGTTTCCACTTTATTGCCTGCACCTTCAGTTCAGGTATTCAACTGGACAGAGCAGAGGGTGGACACACTGCCCCCTCTGGAGCTGCTCCAGCTTCCAGAGATGGACCAGTTCTGAAATAGTGTTTTGTACACTTGTAATGGCAGAGTTGTTAGAAGCAACTTTGAGAAAAACGATCCACTTCATGAGAAATATTGTCACGTCATTGGTGATGTAATGGGCGTCATTAGCAAGGGCACCTGAGCTTCAAAAGTTATGCACTGTTAGACAATGCAAACTACTATATTGCCAACTTCCTCTATATATTAATATTACAACCTCCAGGACACCTACAGCACCCGATGTCACAGGAAGGCCAAAAAGATCATCAAGGCCTGTTCACCTCTCTATCATCCAGAAGATGAGGCATGTACAGGTGCATCAAAGATGGGACTGAGATTTCTGAAAAACAGCTTCTATCGCAAGGCCATCAGACTGTTAAATAGCCATCACTAGCCGGCCTCCTCCCAGTACCCTGCCCTGAACTTAGTCACTGTCACTAGCCGACTACCACCCAGTTACTCAACCCTGCACCTTAGAGGCTGCTGCCGTATGGACATGGAATCACTGGTCACTTTAATAATTGAACACTTGTCACTTTAATAATGTTTACACACTGTTTTACTCATTTTATATGTATCTACTGTATTCTGGTCAATGCCTCTCTGACATTGCTCGTCATAATATTTATATATTTATACAATTCCATTCTTTTACTTGGAGATTTGTGTGTATTGTTGTGAATTGTTAGATACTACCGCACTGTTGGAGCTAGGAACACAAGCATTTAGCTAAACTCGCAATAACATCTGCTAAATATGTAAATTAAGTTTTATTTGATTTGAACTGAGTAATTTACATGGCAGGCTTCTACCACCAGTTGGAGTCCCCCACTAGGCAGACCAAGCTACAGTCCGCAGCTCAGGTGTGATTGGGGGTCAAGCCGTCAGACACGGTCTGTCCAGTCCCTTCCACTGAGGTCGGTTTTTACAGTGGGGACTGGACTGTGGAATGCACTGATTTGAGCACTCCTATCCTCTCAGGCGGCTCTACACTGTCCTAGGGCCAGAGTGGCCTCTCTCAGGGTCATTCTCCCATGACACCCAACCCTGAGTGGGAACACCCCCTGAGCTTTGATGTTAGAGTGGCCAGTTTTGAATGTGGCATTGATGCAGGTAGACGCAAAGGGCTGTACACCTGAGTGGAACTAAAGGGGGGAGGGTCAGAGTGTTCGCACTATGGAATGTCTGGAATGTATTAAACAAAACAATATTATAGTATGACGCACATGGCACATTTTCAACAATCGTTCCTAGTAAAGACCTGTCGTGAGTTTGATGGAGCCTTTGACATGACATCAAAATTAGCCTAGCTAACAGTAACATTACTGCATTTTTGTTATTTTCATGCCATGAAACTTAACCTGCATCATCAATAACTGGATAGCATCAAGGTAGTCCCCCAAACCCAAAAACACAGAGACACTTTGAGAAAGCCTCCCAACAGATGACTATATTCCGTAATAGTAGTGACAGAAAAATGGAGAGAGGAGATGATAAACAGATGTGAGCCATAGTGTGGTCTGACTAGTCTCTGTGCTGGATTACTTTTTCCTGTGAGAACAGAGCAGCCTCTCTCTGGTTCTCCTTCCTTTTTTCCAGCCCTGTCTTTCTCACTAGCTGGAATTTCTGCACTGCTCTGCTCAGCCACAGGCTTCTAATGTTATAATCGTCCCTGTGCCACTGTCCGCCACAAGGGAGGACACAATGGGTAGCAGCTTGTCAGACTAATGGTGAAAAAGAGGCCAGGCGAACTGGGAGGACTTCTAGAATCTAGATGATTCCCACACCTGCTGTTCTCACCGAGGCACTATGAATGGCCATCTGTGACTTCCACTGTGGAGGAGGGCAGGTAGGTAAAGACTGTGGGACTGGGCATGTTTTTCACGAACACAATCAAACATGGTAGTGTACTGTAAATATAGACAGAACACAGTTGAGCTGTTGAAGGGACTTCTGAATTCAGACTGGGAAGATTTTGAATATGAAAATATATATTATTTCCCTCAAGTTGTATGTGAATATGTAGAGATGTAAATATATCTATCAAAATAACTATTCCATACGGGAGATATGATGCTAATGTCATTAATGCAACATCCCACAAAGCCACAACACCTAACCACTAGGAAACCACCACTATATGTAGCTCAATTGGTAGAGCATGGCGCTTATAACGCCAGGGTAGTGGGTTCGATCCCCAGGACCACCCATACTTTAAAATGTATGCACACGTGACTGTAAGTCGCTTTGGATAAAAGCGTCTGCTAAATGGCAAATTATATTATTATTATTATTACTATGTCCTAAGAGAGGGAGCGGAGCCAGGCTCCCCAAGTCGCAATTAACCTTGATGACTTACCTAGTGGGAGCAAGTGTTGAAATCACTCACAGAAAGTATTGTCAGGGAAACATAATAATACGGAACCACAAAACAATTACTAATGACTTCGATCATCTGCCTGTCGTGTCAGCTATTACAACAGGGGGTACAATACAGCAAGCAGGAGGGGAAAACAAAATCAGTACACTGGGGGACGTGGCCACAGCTGGAAAGGTGGCTGGTTGTATATTAAACATTGTAGATAAAACTTGGAGGCAGTTGTGATTTACCTATAGCAACATTTGTGGCAAATAGAAACCACAAATTGCTGCCTCTCTATTCAATCTGGAGGATCTTAATTAATCACCAATTTATGGTAATCATATTGAAATCAACAGCAATGCTGATGAAAAAGGGACTTGGAGTCAGCATGGAAATCCAGTGAACATAACGATCAAAATATATTGTACAAACCCATTTTACAATACCAATTATTCACCAATCCAAATCACATCTCCAACATTTCCATATTTTCCATATGTGACTAGGCGCTGAGCCTTTGTCGTGGACGTGACCAGGGTCAGTCAGTGATGATGTATTTCCTGTGGGTTTGTCCCTTCTAATCTCCCTAGTCTGTCTCAGGAGAGATTGGCTGATAAAGTATAGGGTCCGACTACTCCTCATCCTCGCCAGCTGCCTACTCTGGTCACGTTAACATGGCCCCATTAGTCATAATCTTGTCCCCAGGGCCGGGCTTGGAAAACCCTGCCTGGCAACGGCAAAATAGTGCTGAATGAAAAACGAACTATGTATTTACCTTTATTTCAACAGGGAAGTCATTTTGAGACTAAAGTCTCTTTTGCAAATGAGCCCTGCACAATACAAAAACGAACACATCAATAGGCAAGTATAGATCAACATAAGTATAGACAATATACATATTAAAATACTAAACACAGTCAATTAAAACAAACACATTCTTCATTATAAAAATCCTCTGTCAGCTGTCTGAATTGCCCTAGGGACACCAAAGCATCCAATCGAAACATATTTTGGAGATTATTCCAAACAGGGTGCAAGGAAGCTAAAGGCTGTTTAACCTAACTATATAGACACCAAATTAATCTCCAGAGTTAACCAACCCTTAACAGTGAAGTTAGGTAAGTTGGAATCTTGTGGTGCAGGGCTTTGTAAACAAAAAGAGCCTAATGATGTGATCTACGTGACTTTATGTGCATGACCTAAAGAGAAAAAGAGAACAAAGTTTTATCTGATTGACTGACTTAGCTTTGGCAGTTCCCTGCACTGACTGCTGGGCCGGAAAAGAAAGTCACTCTCGCGAAGTTGAGCTTATGGTGTCAGAAATAGCTACTAAAATCTGTGGCGTTAACAAATATTGTAGATTGAAATCAGTGGCTCCCTACAGTACTGTATGTGCAGCACATCATCCAACTCATTAACTTCATAAACGTTTTGTGTGTGTGGTTTTTGTGCTTATGTATGAACAACTACACCTACAATTGGTTGAATAACTGGTATACTATTAACATATTCATTTGCTAGCGCACCAGTGCACAGTTATGTATCAGCATTTTCAAGATAGCCAAAGAGCGCAAAAGGCAAGCAATGACCTGAGGATAGCAATCTAGGCAGACTGACTCTGAGCGGAGGAATTCTGCTGAGGTTTGGCAGACATGATGGAATGGGGTTGATAACACTAGCAGACTGACTGATCTCCCTCATACCCCAAACATGTTACCTCTGCGTAGGGGCTAGCTACTTCAAATGGCATCCATATTTCAGTGACCTGTAATATGCTTTAAAAGCCATAAGACTCCTGAACAGCTAATCAAATGGCTACCCGGACTATTTGCATTGTCCCCCCCACCCCCTCTTTTACGCTGTTTATTATCTATGCGTAGTCCCTTTAACTCTACCTGCATGTACATATTACCTCAATTACCTCAACTAACCTGTGCCCCCGCACATTGACTCTGTACCGGTACCCCCTGTATATAGCCTCCCTACTGTTATTTTATTTTACTGCTGCTCTTTAATTATTTGCTATTTTTATTTTTTTGTTATCTATTTTTTTACTTAACACTTATTTTTCTTAAAACTGCATTGTTGGTTAAGGGCTTGTAAGTAAGCATTTCACTGTAAGGTCTACACCTGTTGTATTCGGCGCATGTGACAAATAACATTTGATTTGATTTGAAGTATGAGGAAGTGGTCTGGAATAATCAGGTAGCTAGCAGGAGAGACCATGTCAGTGACCAAGAAGAGAAGACAGAAAAAGGGTAATTAGCTGAACCATAGGTGAACCATAGGTGAACCTTCAATTGACCAAAAGTTGACCTCTTTTGTTTTTGACGAGTCACCTCTCACTAACTGGTGGATTGACTTGAGGACTTTGGAGGAGCCTTGGTTCATTCACACCTGTGTAGTAAAGGTCAGGCTCTGCAGCCTCATGCCTTGGAGATGAACAGAATGGCCCAAGGGGAGTTAACCAAGAGCTGGTGAAGAATGCACAGACAATACCTGGTATTAACATAGCCTGTTTGGTCCTGTAACATCCTCAGGTAGCAGTCAATACATGATCTCCAATTCTAATGCTGGTGAAGCATGTAGCTAAGCATTGGCTCTCATCTGGCATGGGTACAAAGGAAGGGACTTGTTTCTAGAAAGTTATGGTCACAACGACTTGGTAAAAACACTGATTCTCAACTTCACATCTTAAGCTAGGACTGAGGTTGACACTTGAATATGCTGCATTGCAAGTGTACACCTTTGTGCCACTGCACTCATAACAACAGTTTAGACTAGTTCTCTTTTTACGCAGATTATTGTTTCATCATTGTCTGCACTGTCACAATACATTTCAGGACTTGTTGAAGGATAACCTTTACATCAAATAAATCTATCTGTGGCACACACCTGAGGATACTTTGTCTACTCTACCTCTCTTGGAACTGACTCATTATCATGCACTGCTCAGCTCGGGGCCCTAAGGGCCTCTAAGGGCCCACATGGCTCAGGGAGTCACCCGCTATTGTCTCCCCCAATGCCTCAGAGATTTACAAACCCAACTTCTTCTCCTTCCCCCTACCATCCCACCACCCTGCCAACCCCCTTACAGCTACCTAGCTCCAAGGTACCCTCATAGTGCCGCCAGAATGGAATGTGTATTAAGCCCA
Source organism: Coregonus clupeaformis (assembly GCF_020615455.1). NCBI lineage: Eukaryota > Metazoa > Chordata > Actinopteri > Salmoniformes > Salmonidae > Coregonus > Coregonus clupeaformis. Next base: position 23,842,471 of record NC_059222.1, read on the forward strand.
GTTGACAATGACAACAAAACACATCGACAAAAGGAATGGACCCAGCCCAATTGAGTGGCCACCCCTCAGCAGACAATGCTACTGGCTAAGCTCAATGCTTCACCCTGCCCTCCATCTCGGCCCAACGCTTGGCCCCCTGCGGACTTCAGAATGCTCGGAGACATTGAGGGAATAGCGACCTTTCCCCCAACCAGCATCCCACCTTGGATTTCTCAGGAAGATTATCAGTTGGAATAGGGGGAGTGTCCCAAGCTGCTAACCGTAGTTCCCTCCCAACACTGTTTGTTTGAGAGGATTTCAGTAACACATCAAGACAGAAGGACCAGATGCTTGGTTTAGCACAGGCACATCTAGAATTTCATGCCAGATTGCAAAAACTTTTCAGGGTTTTAACTTCTCATTGGTCTGTCTATTATTCAAATGTGAAACCAGACGACGTTACAGCATTTTCCTATTGCTTGGGGTTACATTTCAAAAACTCAACAGAGACTGAGAACTATAAGAAAGTCTGTACTAAACATCAACACCAGGCTGTCAGCAAACAGGAATATGTAATATGGGTTTAGTGACTTTATTAGTTGTACTTAGCAACACCCATCCCTTCTGGTTGACATCCATAACTTATTGCCGTGACGCCCAGAACCAGTATGCCACTCACCTGTGTGTGTCCCAGTGGTTTACACCAGAGCTCTACCCAAGGAGTGCCATCAGGTGTGTTGATCATGGTTAAGTGCCAGTCAGGCGCCCAACGCTCCAAAACAGCTGTACTATGGATGGTAACAGTGGCCCACCAGCTGGTGACATCACCAATTAGAAAGATAATCAACATTTTTTATTGGCTCTTGATTGCCAGTGAGCTGGTGACCATCATCTGTTGGGACAACAGAGACCCACGTCAACACAAATAAGACCTGAGCATGTGAATACAATGTACAGTGAGTGAAAAAAGTATTTGATCTCCTGCTGATTTTGTACGTTTGCCCACTGACAAAGAAATGATCCGTCTATAATTTTAATGGTAGGTTTATTTGAACAGTGAGAGACAGAATAACAACAAAAAAATCCAGAAAAACGCATGTAAAAAATGTTATACATTGATTTACATTTTAATGAGGGAAATAAGTATTTGACCCCCTCTCAATCAGAAAGATTTCTGGCTCCCAGGTGTCTTTTTATACAGGTAACAAGCTGAGATTAGGAGCACACTCTTAATCTCAGCTTGTTACCTGTATAAAAGACACCTGTCCACAGAAGCAATCAATCAATCAGATTCCAAACTCTCCACCATGGCCAAGACCAAAGAGCTCTCCAAGGATGTCAGGGAGATTGTAGACCTACACAAGGCTGGAATGGGCTACAAGACCATCGCCAAGCAGCTTGGTGAGAAGGTGACAACAGTTGGTGCAATTATTCGCAAATGGAAGAAACACAAAAGAACTGTCAATCTCCCTCGGCCTGGGGCTCCATGCAAGATCTCACCTTGTGGAGTTGCAATGATCATGAGAACGGTGAGGAATCAACCCAGAACGACACGGGAGGATCTTGTCAATGATCTCAAGGCAACTGGGACCATAGTCACCAAGAAAACAATTGGTAACACACTACGCCGTGAAGAACTGAAATCCTGCAGCGCCCGCAAGGTCCCCCTGCTCAAGAAAGCACATATACTGTCACACCCTGGCTCTGGGACTCTATATGTTGAGCCAGGGTGTGTTCATTCTATGTGTTAGATTTCTATGTTGGTAGTTCTAGTTGTGTTTATTTCTATGTTGGCTAGAGTGACTCCCAATCAGAGGCAACGAGTGTCAGCTGTCGTTGGTTGTCTCTGATTGGGAGCCATATTTAAACTGTCTGTTTTCCCTTTGTGTTTGTGGGTTCTTGTTCCGTGTTGGTCATTGCTACCGTGGACTTCACGAGTCGTTTCTTGTTTTGTTGATTGTTGTCTATTATCACTAAAGATAATAAAGTTAACCATGTTCGTTCATCACGCTGCGCCTTGGTCTATTCAATACGACGATCGTGACAGAAGAACCCACCATAAAAGGACCCGAGGCAACCCCAGAAATTTTTTAGGGGGGTGCACACGGCATGGACGACGGGGCTGACGGAGGCAGAAAAGGGGCGGATTCAGAAGGCCACCAGGTTACGGGGGCCACTGGTCAAAGCAGGGAAGGAAGGTGTAGAGGCACGGCGAGAGGTACTGGGGTGTGTTACCAGTCCGGTCCGGCCCGTTCCAGATCCCGAGGTAGAGCCAGTGGTGTGTGTCCCCAGTACGGTCCGGCCTGTTCCGGCCCCTCGCACCAAGTGTACGGTGCGCGTCGCCAGCCCGGTCCGGCCTGTCCCTGCTCCTCGCACCAAGCCTACGGTATGCGTCGCCAGCCCGGTCCGGCCTGTCCCTGCTCCACGCACCAAGCCTACGGTGTGCGTCGCCAGCCCAGTCCGGCATGTCCCTGCTCCTGCGCACCAAGCCTACGGTGTGCGTCGCCAGCCCGGTCCGGCCTGTCCCTGCTCCACGCACCAAGTCTACGGTGCGCGTCGCCGGCCCGGCCTGTTCCTGCCACTCGCACCAAGTCTACGGTGCGCGTCGCCAGCCCGGCCCGGCCTGTTCCTGCCACTCGCACCAAGTATACGGTGCGCGTCGCCAGCCCGGCCCGGCCTGTTCCTGCCACTCGCACCAAGTCTACGGTGCGCGTCGCCAACCCGGCCCGGCCTGTTCCTGCCACTCGCACCAAGTCTACGGTGCGCGTCGCCAGCCCGGCCTGTTCCTGCCACTCGCACCAAGTATACGGTGCGCGGCGCCAGCCCGGCCCGGCCTGTTCCTGCCACTCGCACCAAGTCTACGGTGCGCGTCGCCAGCCCGGCCCGGCCTGTTCCTGCCACTCGCACTAAGCCAGGGGGTGCGAGACGTCAGCCTGGTAAGGCCCGTTCCTCCTCCACGCACCAAGCCAGGGGTGCGAGTCGTCAGCCTGGTAAGGCCCGTCCCTCCTCCACGCACCAAGCCAGGGGTGCGAGTCGTCAGCCTGGTAAGGCCGTTCCTCCTCCACGCACCAAGCCAGGGGTGCGAGTCGTCAGCCTGGTAAGGCCCGTTCCTCCTCCACGCACCAGGCCAGGGGTGCGCGTCGTCAGCCTGGTAAGGCCCGTTCCTCCTCCACGCACTAAGCCCGGGGTGCGCGTCGTCAGTCCAGCAAAACCCGTGCCTGGGCCACCGGTGCCTGGGAAGGTACCGGTCAACTGCTCCACTACGGAGCTGAAGCTAACCGCTCCTGCTACGTCCAGTTCAGCTCCAGCCAGCGGGGCCAGACTGGACCAGGGGCGCTATGGGGGGTTTATTGGAGGGTGGTGGTCAAGGCCGGAGCCAGAACCGCCGCCGAGGAGGTATGCCCGCCCAGCCCTCCCCTGTTTTGCTCTAGTTGAGGCGCGGTCGCAGTCCGCGCCTTTAGGGGGGGGTACTGTCACACCCTGGCTCTGGGACTCTATATGTTGAGCCAGGGTGTGTTCTTTCTGTTGTGTTTATTTCTATGTTGGCCAGAGTGACTCCCAATCAGAGGCAACGAGTGTCAGCTGTCGTTGGTTGTCTCTGATTGGGAGCCATATTTAAACTGTCTGTTTTCCCTTTGTGTTTGTGGGTTCTTGTTCCGTGTTGGTCATTGTTACCGTGGACTTCACGAGTCGTTTCTTGTTTTGTTGATTGTTGTCTATTATCACTAAAGATAATAAAGTTAACCATGTTCGTTCATCACGCTGCGCCTTGGTCTATTCAATACGACGATCGTGACATATACATGCCCGTCTGAAGTTTGCCAATGAACATCTGAATGATTCAGAGGAGAACTGGGTGAAAGTATTGTGGTCAGATGAGACCAAAATTGAGCTCTTTGGCATCAACTCAACTCGCCGTGTTTGGAGGAGGAGGAATGCTGCCTATGACCCCAAGAACACCATCCCCACCGTCAAACATGGAGGTGGAAACATTATGCTAAGGGTGTGGCCAACTACAAGAAACGTCTGACCTCTGTGATTGCCAACAAGGGTTTTGCCACCAAGTACTAAGTCATGTTTTGCAGAGGGGTCAAATACTTATTTCCCTCATTAAAATGCAAATAAATTGTAACATTTTTTACATGCTTTTTTCTGGACTTTTTTGTTGTTATTATAATATAATAATAATAATATGCCATTTAGCAGACGCTTTTATCCAAAGCGATTTACAGTCATGTGTGCATACATTTTTACGTATGGGTGGTCCCGGGGATCGAACCCACTACCCTGGCGTTACAAGCACCATGCTCTACCATTTGAGCTACAGAGGACCACAAAATCTCTCACAGGGGATCAAATACTTTTTTCCTTCACTGTATGTCATATTTACACAAACACATTAATTAATAGGCAATTGGCATAACACCACTACATTAATCGTTTTGGGAAATTGTCAACATGTTCAATAAAAAAACACATTTGGATAGCAATACTGAATTTTGGCAGAGGTGAGTTGATTTTAATGTGCTAATAATATTGCATGTATCCATTTCCCATTAATTTTATATGCTCATAAAATATTTTCTTGAATACTCTTGCCAAGACATCTCTTTAACTGTATTGAGAGAATATCTGATTATGAATGGTACACACTTTGAGGGGCTACTTAATATCCAACAAAACTATTTGTATATTGCAAATATGAACAAATTCGTCTTAGGAGAACATGAGACCCATTTAGCAAATTAAAGTCTTTGAGCTACAAACTGTGCTAGAGCCTGGAGCACTGTACCATGCTGTACGTACATGTGCACAACATATTCTAAGGACTACTCTAACCATTAACCATCATAAAGTCTGACCACGTCACAAAGGGAAAAACAAAAACCAACAACAAAAGTGACAACAAAGAATGCCAGCCGCACAAACACACAGGAAATTAAACACGTCTGCGTGTACAGCGTTTGGGAGCTACTCCAACAGAACAGACCAAAAAAAAAGAAAAAACTCTGAATTTTCCACAATTAAGGGTTTTAAATGGCAGAAAGTTTGAAATTCCAAGCCAAAGATAAAAGAGGAATATACGGAAAACACACTCCTGATAACCAGGGTGAACAGCCATTATTCTAAAATGTTACCAGATGGTTCAATAGCATGGTCACAGAGAGGTTATCGTATCTTTACGCTTTATTTTCCACATATCACATCTACCTCATGCTCCATTGCCTTCAATGGGCAAGTAAATCATTATTAAACCCAAAATATTTTAGGCAACTCATTTTAGCCTTACTTTCATACTTTTCATACTTTAATTAAAATTCTGACTATTGTGGATGCTATGCATTTTGCTGGTGGATGAATCCTAGACTCTCATTTAACCTTTGCATAGCTCTAGTTCTATATTTGAGAAGAGTAATCTCTGATCCCATTTCACTCTATTTATATTGTAAACAGACCGGCAATGTGGCTGAGGCTCTCTACCTGCCTATCAGTTTCCCTATAGGGAGCATTTATTGTACCTCCCTTTGTTTACGTGCCTAACAAATGGATCCTCAATATGACAATCATATAGAGACTTTGCAAGAGGATCTTCCTTCTGATCTTTCCCATTATTAGCATTATGCATATAGCAAACTGACAGCGGTGAAAAGATTTAAACAACTCAAGTAAAGACATGGTTGTGACAGGGTTGTTTTAAGTATGACTATCTATGCTCTTCCCATGGGAGATGTTGGTCACACTCTGTTGAATGGGGCCCACATGTGACTGACCAATCGGGGGATATTGTTTGTATCAAGCTGACTGACAGTTGGGTAGGGGCACAGCCCAGGGGAAGGGGAATGACAAGGTAATAACAGGGTAATAACAGGGTAATAACAGAGTAATAATAGGGTAATAACAGAGTAATAATAGGGTAATAACAGGGGAATTACAGGGGAATTACAGGGTAATAGGGTAATAACAGGGGAATGACAAGGTAATAACAGGGTAATAACAGAGTAATAACAGGGGAATGACAGAGTAATAACAGGGTAATAACAGAGTAATAACAGGGGAATGACAGAGTAATAACAGGGTAATAACAAGGCAATAACTGGCCTAAAGCCCCCCCGTCCTCTATCGCTAAAAAAAAAACACTCCAAGGCATCTAGAGGCCTCATGTCTTAAGCTGTCAGGAAAGAGGACTGATGAATGAACAAGGGAAGGGAACAAGTTATTTTTTAGGCAACCAAGCATGAGAGGGGGATAGTGCCTTCTACCTCCAATGAAGAAAGGGTACATAATCTAAAGCTGAATTTAGAAGATTACATTTGACCAATGTCGATATAGAATGTTGGAAACAAAAGGATTCCTGTAGTTTAAGTGGTCAGTTAGCTGTCAATGCCACGATCCTGTTTAAAAACATTTCAATTGGTCATGTGGACTCTACAGACTTGGCCAGGTTATTTAATAGCTTGTGCATTGGAGAGCCCTGCTCATGAACCAATGCTGTAATACTTAATTAAGTATCTAGACAGGGCCATACAGGAACAACACCATACACTTTCTCTCCTTACACATGAGCTACAGCTGTAGATGGATAACATTACACTGTGGACAGGGATCTGGATTTCAAGGTGTATGGATAGGGTATTTTCCTGTGATGTGGTAGCTGTTCTGAAGCTATGTTTATATGCAAACAATGGTTAGAGAATAACTCAGCATATCCTTTGATGAAATATTAAGACTTGTAGCGCATAGTATGTTTTTCCAGTATCTCTCAGAAGCATTACACAAAGAAGCTAATGAAAAACATGATTTTCAAACCTTTCTTGGAGAGCAGGTTCCAAGCCAGTGATATGACCACCATGGCCTTTCATAAAGATATTGATCAAGAACAAGGTTGTCAAATACATTTTGCCAAAGGGGGCATACTGTGCAAATGTCCGTTTTTGCCATAGGAGGCTGCTGAGGGAAGGATGGCTCATAATAATTGCCAGAACGGAGCGAATGGAATGGCATCAAACACATGGAAACCATGTGTTTGATGTATTTGATACCATTCCACTTATTCCGCACCAGCCAATACCACGAGCCCGTCCTCCCCAATTAAGGTGTCACCAACCTCCTGTGGTTTTTGCATATATATTTTTTTTATATGTACTGAGTGTACAAAACAGACTGACCAGGTGAATCCAGTTGAAAGCTATGATCCCTTATTTATGTTACCTGTTAAATCCACTTCAATCAGTGTAGATGAAGGGTAGGAGAGAGGTTAAAGAAGGATTTCTAAGCCTTGAGACTGTTGAGACATGGATTGTGTATTTGTGCCATTCAGAGGGTGAATGGGCAAGACAAAATATTTAAGTGCCTTTGAATGGGGTATGGTAGTAGGTGTCAGGCACACCGGTTTGAGTGTGTCAAGAATTGCAACGCTGCTGGGTTTTTCATGCTCAACAGTTTCCCGTGTGTATCAAGAATGTTCCACCACCCAAAGGACATCCAGCCAACTTGAAACAACTGTGGGAAGCATTGGAGTCAACATGGGCCAACATCCCTGTGGAACGCTTTCGACACCCTGTGATCCATGCCCCGACGAATTTAGGCTGTTCTGAGGGCAAAAAGGGGTGCAACTCAATATTAGGAAGGTGGTCCTAATGTTTTGTACACTCAGTGTACATAGAACGTTTTTTTCTTACAACCTTTTTGCGTTAATTCATTGCTGTCTAGTGTCTATTTTCTTCAAAGCTAGTGATTCATGAAGTTGGAGGAACTAGTGAGGAAGCTGCAGGATGGTTGCTGCTCTGCTAGGTGGGGAGGGAGGAAACCCAATCCATCAGGTCAGTATTAGCTGCTAGCTAGGCGGGTGGCCCCGAGGTGTCTGAAGATAACCAGAAGCCTGCCTGACAGATGACATTGCTTACACACACACACACACACACACACACACACACACACACACGTTACCAAAAACACAGGATAGGACAGAGGATAAAGGAAGCATATAGAAAGCCAAAGTAGAAGGCTGGGGATACAGACAGTGCCTTGCGTTTGGATTTTGAAATAGATCTGGTTTGATTACATCGTTTGAGAAAGAAATGGAACAAGATCACATTATCTAAGGGGTTCCACAAATATGACAAAATCCAAATAGGAAAACAATAACTGATGACCTACACAGAAACTATCGCAACATATTGTATCTCAAGCAAGATGTACTTTACCAGACAGAAAACGGCCATCAATACTATGCAAATGAAAGATGGACACCTAAGCCACATATATTCTCCAGCATCCTGGCTGGTGCAGTGAGTGGGATATCTCTAATTGTCCCGATCAAATGTCTATAACACCTCTAACACTTTGTAAGACTAAACAGAGCCATGCATACGTTCAACACAGACTCTAACCGTTAATCCTCAAGCGGCTTCCTACTCCAATCAAACCACTGTAAACCAGACAAACATGGCCACCACCACCTCGCTGCTTTTTCCAAGCCCCTCGTCTCTGACCACAAATAGGCCCAAATAGACCCAATTACTTACTGCTTTCTTAAGCGCTCTAACCAGATTCTCACTGATACTCCCCAGCAACGGTCCAGTGATAACTGCTCGTTTGGTTTGTTTGTTTATCTACTGGTCTTCCTGTGTAGCCACATCCACATGTGACCTGCAAATATTTCAATGACTTTTGAAGACACTATTTTTGGACGTTTCGTATTGGATTTTGAGACGTTTATGAAAATCGTCAGAGCTCTTCCTCATTCTCCCATGGGCCTTATCATTTGTAAAAGAGATGTTTAAATTTTCAAAGACAGTGACTGTATATGCATTTTTTATTTTCAGTTAGCAAACTGATAAACATGACAACAGAAGTGTCTATTAATTAAAAACTAACTTATCTTCCAAGAGATACCCCAGATAGTGAGTAGAGTCCAAAAGACACAAGTGGGAGACAGTGGAGGTGATAGGGGAGACAGGGTAGACTCTCTCTGATAGCATGTGTTAACAATCGGAGGGAAAGAGAGGGGTCTGCCTGGCCAGTGGTAATTAGACGGCAGTCCTCATGTTCATGTTTCTTTTAATAGCTACACATGGCCCCGTTTGGACTAAAAATAAACAGGCAATTAGGGGGCGGCGAGGAAGCCCGTCATTTTACTGGTCCGACCTTTGACCTTTTGGTCAGAACCCCATAGAGGTGTCCGTGTGGGCCACCTGCCCCCAACTAGGACCCAGTCACAGGGGAATGGATCCATGTTGTGTTTACGCTAGGGGTCATGGCATAGACTGGGGCATTGTAAGGAAAGATTTCGCAAGTGTCAATTAATGTCTAAAGATCGAAACGGGAGTATACTTTGAAATAATTTACCCAAGGTGCATTGCTGGGACCTTCACAGTTTTCAGGAGACCTTGGTGATTGGCTGGGAAGGAATACAAGTGCCTTGGTGGTTTCCCATCATATTTCATCCTCCAAATAAGAAATGTGTTTCCTCAACCTTTTGGTGGGTCTCCAACAGCATATCAAGTTGTATGAAAAAGGAAAAAAAATATGGAAGGAAAATATGAGACGTGTTTCAGATAGTGAGGTTGAATTGGGAACCGAAAACCTTCAATTCATAACACTGGGCCATTCAAGTCCCCAATCCACCTCCCCACCCAAAAAATCTTACTTTTGCTAAATTACTCTCCTTGTTTGACTGGAATTTGCAGCCAGATTCAGCTTGAATCCATTCCACTGAGCTGGCTAGCGGTCCGGCGCAGATGTTCAAATAAGCCCAAGAACAACAAGGAGACCCTTTCACACCTGGCAACTCTCAACACAGAACTTGGCACCAAAGGACCTGCAAGGTTGTCCTAGATCGACCTCTCACCCCTGGTGATGTCAATGTATCTGCCAGCCAATCACGTGGCTCGAAGCTGCCCTTGGATTTGCCTGGTCCAGACACAAAGACAAATGATTGGTTGAGATTATTACATGTTTTTTAATGGCAGGCACAGAGACCAAATGTGGGCCTTGCTGGAAGAGAAGCCATATGTGCATTTCTCTGAGTATTATTCCATATTAGACTAATTTATAGCCAATCTGTGAATGGAGGGTTAAGCTCCGGCTGAGCTGGGCCAATATGAGGCATAGTTGTTAGTTGGTCCAGGAACAACACATACACAGACCCACAACATAGAAAATATTATTGTCAATGTTGCATGACCATAAACTAAATGGAGCCAAAGCATGTAAAATAATTGTTAATTTAAAACGTGAATTCCCCAGATAAGCTAGAAGGACTATGAATTATATAATGTCATGTAGCACACATGAAGCGGATTATGAGCAATATGTTCTGACCTCAATCCTCTAGAAGAAACAGCAAACCAACAGCGACCAAAACTACATATCCAAACTGCATTGCTATTTTCAACTCAACTTGGACTTGGAGAGCTTGGCACTAGCCACAGCAAAGGCCGCTGAAGCCTTCATCCAACCACACACAAAGAGATATTCATGTAGCTGAGGTTAGCTGAGGCTTCAAAGGACCACCAAGGTCAAGTTCTGTATTTATAGTTCTGGGTGAACTAAATCTAGTAGACGCTGTCTAGCCAGACTGGTATCGTTAGGACTACGCACTCAACAAGCAATGACTGGTGTGTCTTCATTAAAAAAGCTCACGTAGCTGTCTCTCTCACTCTCTCATGCCCTCACTCTCGCACACACGCACAAGCACGCACCCATGGCTGGCTTGTTGTGGCTTTTTAATTGGACATTTCTGTCAGTATTACAAAAGTATTGTAGCCTCACGAAGGATGGGAGTTTTTAGCCGCACACACACACACACACACACACACGCACACACCTATCTTACCTATGATCACCCAGGCATAGCCCAACTATTTGGGGAAGGGGCTGGGGGTTACAGGGGGCACCTGCACCCTGGCCATTAGTTGACTTGGTCACTCATCCGTCCCCATGTGTGGACCCTGTCCCTGGCAAGCAGACCCCCATGCCACTTATTAAATGTTTGTTCTTCCTGGCAGGCCCCAATTGAGGATAATTGTCTCCTTCAGATGCTAGGGCTCTGTGATCTCCCATCCATTGAACATGAAGGAGGTAACAAGTCTCTTTGGGGAAGGGCCTGAGGGGGTTTGGATTGTGTAAAAAAATAAAATAAATAACGTACAGATTAAAAACTGTCCATTTAGACTTGATTTAGCAATGTCAATATGTGGATCTAATGTCATAGATAACGCTTAACCTTGAGAGTTTACAGTTGAAAGGTTGTCACGATCGTCGTAAGAACCGGACCAAGGCGCAGCGTGATATGCGTACATCTTTTAATGAGTACTTAAACACGAACAACAAAACAACAAAACGATACGTGAAGTCCTAAGGTTAACAAACACAAACCTCTCCGGAACAAGATCCCACAAATGACAAGTGCCAAACAGGCTGCCTAAATATGGTTCCCAATCAGAGACAACAAGCCACAGCTGCCTCTGATTGGGAACCACCCCGGCTAACATAGAAACACATGAACTAGAACATGAACATAGAACACTAAACATAGAAACTAACACCCTGGCTCAACGTATAAGAGTCCCCAGAGCCAGGGCGTGACAGTACCCCCCCCCCCCAAAGGCGCGGACTGCGACCGCGCCAACTAAACCCAACAGGGGAGCGGCCGGGTGGGCATTCCGCCTCGGAGGCGGATCCGGCTCCGGGCGTGACCACCACTCTCTAGCTACCCCCCCCCGTAGCGCCCCTGGTCTGGTCTGGCCCCACTGGCTGGAGCTGGACTGGACATCGGTGGAGCGGATTGCTTAGGCTCCGGTGTGGAGCAGCTGACCGGTACCTGACCAGGCACCGGTGGAACAGGCACGGGCTGTGCCGGACTGACGACGGGCACCACTGGCTTGGTGCGGGGAGCAGGAACAGGCCGGACCGGGCTGGCGACGCGCACCACTGGCTTGGTGCGGGGAGCAGGCACAGGCCGGACCGGGCTGGCGACGCGCACCACTGGCTTGGTGCGGGGAGCAGGAACAGGCCGGACCGGGCTGGCGACGCGCACCACTGGCTTGGTGCGGGGAGCAGGAACAGGCCGGACCGGGCTGGCGACGCGCACCACTGGCTTGGTGCGGGGAGCAGGAACAGGCCGGGCCGGGCTGGCGACGCGCACCACAGGCTTGGTGCGAGGGGCAGGAACAGGCCGGGCCGGGCTGGCGACGCACACCACAGGCTTGGTGCGAGGGGCAGGAACAGGCCGGGCCGGGCTGGCGACGCGCACCACAGGCTTGGTGCGAGGGGCAGGAACAGGCCGGGCCGGGCTGGCGACGCGCACCACTGGCTTGGTGCGAGGGGCAGGAACAGGCCGGGCCGGGCTGGCGACGCGAACCACAGGCTTGGTGCGAGGGGCAGGAACGGGCCGGGCCGGGCTGGCGACGCGCACCACTGGCTTGGTGCGAGGGGCAGGAACGGGTCGGGCCGGACTGGGAACACGCACCACTAACTTAGTGCGGGGAGCAGGAACGGGTAGGGCCGTACTGGGAACACGCACCACTAACTTAGTGCAGGGAGCAGGAACGGGTCGGGCCGGACTGGGAACACGCACCACTAACTTAGTGCGGGGAGCAGGAACGGGTCGAGCCAGACTGGGAACACGCACCACTAACTTAGTGCGGGGAGCAGGAACGGGTCGGGCCGGACTGGGAACACGCACCACTAACTTGGTGCGGGGAGCAGGCACGGGTTGGGCCGTACTGGGAACACGCACCGCTAACTTAGTGCGGGGAGCAGGAACGGGTCGGGCCGGACTGGGAACACGCACCACTAGCTTAGTGCGGGGAGCAGGAACGGGTTGGGCCGTACTGGGAACACGCACCACTAACATAGTGCGGGGAGCAGGAACGGGCCTGACCGTACTGGGAACACACACCACTGGCCTTGTGCGGGAAGCAGGAACGGGTCGGGCCGTACTGGGAACACGCACCACTAACTTAGTGCGGGGATCAGGAACGGGCCGGACCAGACTGGTGACACACACCACTTGCTTAGTGCGAGGAGCGGGACTGGGTTTCCTCATAAACCTCCGCTCCCTCTGCTGCCTAACAAGTTCCTCTCGCCGTGCCTCTACACTCTCCTTCACCCTTATCGCCTCCAGTAGCTCCTCCCTCTGACCAACTAACTCCTGCTCCCTCATGACCAATAGCCCCGTAACCTGGTGGCCTCCTCTCCTATTCTACCGATACGTCCTGTAGCTGCCTCCAGCATCCCCGTCGTCCATGCCGTGTGCCCCCCCCCAAACATTTCTTGGGGTTGCCTCTCGTCTGTCCGACGACGACCCGGTTGGCGCCGCTTCTCCTCTCCTGCCTGGACATCCTCCCTCATCGCCCTCCGGTAGCGGACGGCCTCCTCCTCGGTGATCTTCCCCCAACCGAGGAGGACATCCACTAGCGTTACCTCCGGCGTTTGCTCCTGGACACGCTGCTTGGTCCTTAATTGGTGGGATCTTCTGTCACGATCGTCGTAGGCAAAGGACCAAGGCACAGCGTGATATGCGTACATCTTTTAATGAGTACTTTTCAACAATAACAAAACAACAAAACGATACGTGAAGTCCTAAGGTTAACAAAACACAAACCTCTCCGGAACAAGATCCCACAAAAGACAAGTGCCAAACAGGCTGCCTAAGTATGGTACCCAATCAGAGACAACGAGAATCAGCTGCCTCTGATTGGGAACCACCCTGGCCAACATGTGGGAACCAACTAGACCAAACACATAGAAAACAAAACATAGACACTACACACCCTGGCTCAACATTTAAGAGTCCCCAGAGCCAGGGCGTGACAGTACCCCCCAAAGGCGGACTGCGACCGCGCCACACAAACTTAAGAGGGTAGGGGCTGGGTGGGCATTCCGCCTCGGAGGCGGATCCGGCTCCGGGCGTGACCACCACTCTCTAGCTACCCCCCCGTAGCGTCCCTGGTCTGGTCCCGCTGGCTGGAGCTGGACTGGACATCGGTGGAGCAGATTGCTTAGGCTCCGGTGTGGAGCAGCTGACCGGTACCTGACCAGGCACCGGTGGAACAGGCACGGGCTGTGCCGGACTGACGACGCACACCACTGGCTTGGTGCGGGGAGCAGGAACCAGCCGGACAGGGCTGGCGAGGCGCACCACAGGCTTGGTGCGGGGAGCAGGAACCAGCCGGACCGGGCTGGCGAAGCGCACCACTGGCTTGGTGCGGGGAGCAGGTACGGGCCGGACCGGGCTGACGACGCGCACCACTGGCTTGGTGCGGGGAGCAGGAACATGCCGGACCGGGCTGAAGACGCGCACCACTGGCTTGGTGCGGGGAGCAGGAATGGGCCGGACCGGGCTGATGACGCGCACACTGGCTTGGTGCGGGGAGCGGGAACAGGCCGGACCGGGCTGACGACGCGCACCACAGGCTTGGTGCGGGGAGCGGGAACAGGCCGGACCGGGCTGGCGACGCGCACCACTGGCTTGGTGCGGGGAGCAGGAACAGGCCGGACCGGCGACGCGCACCACTGGCTTGGTGCGAGGGGCAGGAACAGGCCGGGCCAGGCTGGCGACGCGCACCACAAGCTTGGTGTGAGGGTCAGGAACAGGCCGGGCCGGGCTGGCGACTCGCACCACAGGCTTGGTGCGAGGGTCAGGAACAGGCCGGACCGGGCTGGCGACGCGCACCACTGGCTTGGTGCGAGGGGCAGGAACAGGCCGGGCCGGGCTGGCGACGCGCACCACAGGCTTGGTGCGAGGGGCAGGAACAGGCCGGGCCGGACTGGGAACACGCACCACTAACTTAGTGCGGGGAGCAGGAACGGGTTGGGCCGTACTGGGAACACGCACCACTAACTTAGTGCGGGGAGCAGGAACGGGTTGGGCCGTACTGGGAACACGCACCACTAACTTAGTGCGGGGAGCAGGAACGGGTCAGGCCGGACTGGGAACACGCACCACTAACTTAGTGCGGGGAGCGGGAACGGGTCGGGCCGGACTGGGAACACGCACCACTAACTTAGTGCGGGGAGCAGGAACGGGCCTGACCGTACTGGGAACACACACTACTGGCCTTGTGCGGGAAGCAGGAACGGGTCGGGCCGTACTGGGAACACGCACCACTAACTTAGTGCGGGAATCAGGAACGGGCCGGACCGGACTGGTGACACACACCACTTGCTTGGTGCGAGGAGCGTTTCCTCATAAACCTCCGCTCCCTCTGCTGCCTAACCAGTTCCTCTGGCCGTGCCTCTACACTCTCCTTCTCCCTTATCGCCTCCAGTAGTTCCTCCCTCTGACCAACTAACTCCTGCTCCCTCATGACCAATAGCCCCCGTAACCTGGTGGCCTCATCTCCTATTCTGCAGATTCGCCCTGTAGCTGCCTCCTGCTGCCCCGTCGTCCAAGCCATGTGCCCCCCCCAAAAAAAAATGTCTTGGGGTTGCCTCTTGCGTGTCCGACGTCGGCACGGTTGGCGCCGCTGCTCCTCTCTATGGCGCGCCTCCACAGTCTCCTCCCACGGACGGCGATCCATTCCGGCCTGGATTTCCTCCCAAGTCCAGGATCCCTTCCCCTCCAGGATCTCCTCCCAAGTCCAGGCTGTCTGCTCCTGGACACGCTGCTTGGTCCTGTTATGGTGGGATTTTCTGTCACGATCGTCGTAAGAACCGGACCAAGGCGCAGCGTGATATGCGTACATCTTTTAATGAGTACTTAAACACAAACAACAAAACAACAAAACGATACGTGAAGTCCTAAGGTTAACAAACACAAACCTCTCCGGAACAAGATCCCACAAATGACATGTGCAAAACAGGCTGCCTAAGTATGGTTCCCAATCAGTGACAACAAGCCACAGCTGCCTCTGATTGGGAACCACCCCGGCCAACATAGAAACACATGAACTAGAACATGAACATAGAACACTAAACATAGAAACTAACACCCTGGCTCAACATATAAGAGTCCCCAGAGCCAGGGCGTGACAAATGTTCTGTTCTGTAATATCAGTCACTGACTAACAGTGCAAAATCAGTGGGTTCAACAGGGTTCAGTCATGCAGGTATTCAGGTCATAGCATATTTCACATCACAGTTCAAACGACTATATGCAAAATCAGTGGGTTCAACAGTGTTCAGCCATGCAGGTATTCAGGTCAAAGCATATTTCACGTCACAGTTCAAACGATTATATGCAAAATATGCTCCACTCCATTGTGATGGGAAATGTGTGGGATATTCTCTTCTATTTTTTCTCTCTGTCACTCTCTCCTTCTCCTTCTCGCACACAATCACACACTTGCATATGCACAACCACACACACACAGGAGCAGATTAGACAGGCTCAGAGAGTACACACACACACCATTCGCAAGCGCACACTTAGCACATGCATGCACACACATACACATTCACACACACACACACACACACACACACACACGCACACACACACACACAGGGCCAGCTCTAGCCTTTTGGAAGCCCCAAGCGAGATTTGGTTGTGGGCCCCCCCACTTCACGGAAAAACATTTTAGTGGCCCCCCTTCTTGACAATGGAGAGAAGTGTTTTAGTTTTAAAGTTAATTTCCTGCAATTCTACACATTTTGCCATGAAGCGTAGAGAAAATGTTGCAATTTTATTAAACATTTCATGCAATTCTACTTATTTTGCCATGGGGTAGAGATAATTGTTTCGCAGTTTTAGAGCTAATTTCCTGCAATTCTACACATTCTGTTATGACTTATGCCATGTTAATATGATATCTGAGTGAGAATAACTAACAAAGTCATTATGGGTTTCCATTGACTCAGGTTAATTTGACAAAAGCAATGTCGCAAAAAAAATATTTGCGACAACATTTTTTATCTGTTCGACAGGGGCGGATATTTTGGGGGTCAAACTTTCCTTATTGCGACAAATGATGATGGAAACTGTTGTTGTTTTTTATTGATGATGATTGTCTAAAAAAATGTAAGGTATGCAGGGCACGTGATGTCATCACGTAAATATAAACTCCAATCCACATTTAATTCTAAATGCCTACTGCTTGCGGAATCTATTTTTTCAACTATGTCAATGTCTGTTTCTTTGCAGGACTGTCACGTTCGTTGAAGGACGGGTCAGACCAAGGCGCAGCGTGATATACGTACATGTTTATTTACTGATAAACACCACGACAAAACAACAAATAAAACTAAACGTGAAGTCCAAGGTAGCACACACAACATACCTTACACGGAACAAGATCCCACAACTAGACAGTGCCAATAGGCTGCTTAAGTATGGTCCCCAATCAGAGACAACGAGCGACAGCTGCCTCTGATTGGGAACCACACCGGCCAACATAGAACTAGACATACTAGATCCTCCTACATAGAACAAGCACAACAAGGAATATACACACCCTGACTCAACATATAAGCGTCCCCTGAGTCAGGGCGTGACAGTACCCCACCCCAAAGGTGCGGACTCCGACCGCACAACATAAACATAACAGGCTAGGGGCCTGGTGGGTATTCCGCCTCAGAGGCGGATCCGGCTCGTGGCGTCACGACCTCTCACTCTCCGCCTCCCTGTTGCGCCCCTGGTCTGGTCTAGACCTCGGCGCGTTGCTTCCCCTCTCCTTCCTCCCACGATACGGCAGGCCCTGTCTGGACCCTGGTGTGGGAGACCCCAAACCTGGAGAGGAGCTGACGTCATGGTCTGGACTGGAGCCACTGACCGGAGCCGGACTAGGCACCGGTGGAGCGGACTACTTTGGCTCCGGAGTGGAGCCGCTGACCGGAGCTGGATCAGGCACCGGTGGAGCGGACTGTCTCTGGCTCCGGAGTGGAGCCGCTGACCGGAGCTGGATCAGGCACCGGTGGAGTGGACTGCTCTGGCTCCAGAGTGGAACGGCTGACTGGAACTGGATCAGGCACCAGTGGAGCAGACTGCTCTGGCTCCGGAGTGGAGCAGCTGACCGGAACTGGATCAGGCACCGGTGGAGCGGACTGCTCTGGCTCTGGAGTGGAGCAGCTGACCGGAGCTGGATCAGGCACCGGTGGAACGGGCACGGGCCGTGCCGGACTAGACAAACGCACCACTGGTCTGGTGCGAGGAGCAGGCATGGGCCGGACCGGACTAGGAACACGCACCACTGGCTTGGTGCGAGGGGCAGGAACGGGCCGGGCCGGACTGGCGACGCGCACCACTGGCTTGGTGCGAGGAGCAGGAACAGGCCGGGCCGGACTGGCGACGCGCACCACTGGCTTGGTGCGAGGAGCAGGAACAGGCCGGGCCGGGCTGGCGACGCGCACCACTGGCTTGGTGCGAGGAGCAGGAACAGGCCGGGCCGGGCTGGCGACGCGCACCACAGGCTTGGTGCGAGGAGCAGGAACAGGCCGGGCCGGACTGGCGACGCGCACCACTAGCTCCTCTCGCCGTGCCTCTACTTTTTCCTTCTCCCTTTTAGCCTCCTGTAGCGCCTCCCTCTGACTGAATAACTCCTGCTCCCTCTGAACCAACAGCCCCCGTAACATGGTGGCCTCCTCTCCTAACCTGCAGATCCGCCCTTTCACGGCCTCCTGCTGCCTCGTCGTCCACACCGTGTGCCCCTCCCCAAAAAATTATTGGGGTTGCCTCTCGGGTCTGATCCCTTTCAGGGCCTCCATCTGCCTGATCCTCTCTTATCTCCCGCCAAGTCCATCCTCTCTGCTCCTCCTCGGCACGCTGCTTGGTCCTTGTTTGGTGGGATCTTCTGTCACGTTCGTTGAAGGACGGGTCAGACCAAGGCGCAGCGTGATATACGTACATGTTTATTTACTGATAAACACTACGACAAAACAACAAATGAAACGAAACGTGAAGTCCAAGGTAGCACACACAACATACCTTACACGGAACAAGATCCCACAACTAGACAGTGCCAATAGGCTGCTTAAGTATGGACCCCAATCAGAGACAACGAGCGACAGCTGCCTCTGATTGGGAACCACACCGGCCAACATAGAACTAGACACACTAGATCCTCCTACATAGAACAAGCACAACAAGGAATATACACACCCTGACTCAACATATAAGCGTCCCCTGAGTCAGGGCGTGACAAGGACAAGGATTGTCCCGACTTTCAAGAATACCTGAATGGCTTCGCCATGCTTTTCTGGTTGGCTGGATGCAAGTTTCACCACACAATTATCTACAGGAGTGTAAGTTTCACTCGCCATGGCACGGACCGTGGCGATACATTGGCACATGAGAATTATGAGAATATGACAAAATATTACTAAATTATTGCATTCTATCCATGCTGGCTTTTGCGGGCTACCTGAGACATGAAACAGTTCGGTGGGAGGGCATACAGGCTGTTGGCAATTTCTTAATGTGCAATTTGCCTAAAAGGGTAATGGAAAAACTTCAACCGCTTCATTTTATTCGACACCATGTTTTTGCGCAAAGCTTTTTTGGGGGTTGGTGTGATGTCATTACGTCCAGCTGTTTTTATCGACAGAAGATAGTTAAATAGAAACGCTACGTAGCAGGCAATTGTCGAATCTATTTTCTATGCAAACTTTCTAAATATCGACAAAAAACTAGACTGAGTTCATTTTTGGGTGAGGGGCCCCTAAGCGACCACTTATATCGCTTATGCCTAGAACCGGCCCTGCACACACACACACACACACACACACACACAGCCACACATACACACCTACTCTGTACAATGTGGAAATGGTTTGTTGGAATTTGCCTTCAGCCGGGTAAACGTCAGTGGGCTAGAGACGAGAGGGTTCCCTTCCTGAATTTCCTCTCCCCTCCTCGACACCTGCAGCTGGTCAGATAATAGACTCCCAATGAGAGTCAGTTAACCCACCAGCTGTGTGCTGCACCACCAACCAGAGCAGCATGTGTGAAATTAGCATTAGCCAAGGTACTTTAAACCTACTGACCTCAACACACTGTAACACATTGTAAAATAATGTAGTCCCAAGCAAACTGATGGATTTATGTCTTATGTATATACTGTCAACCATAAAAGCAGACATTAGCATTGGGTTCTTCCACCCCACAAATCCACTGTACAGTCCACACATAACGTGTCAAGTATTGACTCCTGATGCCATCCCATACTTTTTGACTTCACTAACCGACCACAGGTGCATGCACGTACTCATGCACACGCACACAAATAATTCCCTGAGTTCTAGACCTCCGCTGAATCTGGTAATGAATGGTGTAGCTGTTGAACAAGTTGAGGAGACAAAATTACTTGGTGTTACCTTAGATTGTGAACTGTAATGGTCAAAACATATAGATTCAATGGTTATAAAGATGGGGAGAGGTCTGTCCATAATAAAGCGATGTTCTGCTTTTTTGACACCACACTCGACAAAGCATGTCCTGCAGGCTCTAGTTTGGTCTTATCTTGATGATTGTCCAGCCATGTGGTCAAGTGCTGCTAAGAAAGACCTAGTTATGCTGCAGCTGGCCCATTACAGAGCGGCACGTTTTGCTCTTCATTATAATCAGAGGGCTAATATAAATACTATGCATGCCAGTCTCTCTTGGCTAAGAGCTGAGGAGAGACTGACTGCACAGCTCTGACACACACACTTATCCCACCAGATATGCCACCAGGGGTCTTTTCATAGTCCCCAAATCCAGAACAAATTCAAGAAGGCGTACAGTATTATATAGAACCATTATTGCATGGAACTCCCATCTCAAATTGCTCAAATGAACGGCAAACCTGGTTTCAAAAAACAGATAAAAGCAACACTCACAGCACAACGCCTCTCCCCTATTTGACCTAGATATTTTATGTGTATGTATTGATATGTGGGCTATGTGTGCCGTTGTTAAATGTATGTAGTTCTGTCCTTGAGCTGTTCTTGTCTATTCATGTTCTGTATTATGTGATGTTTCATGTTCTGTGTGGACCCCAGAAGAGTAGCTGCAGCTTTTGTAACAGCTAATGGGGATCTTAATAAAATATCAAAATACCAATACGCACACACACACACACATCCTCCAACACCCCCACACACATACACACACAAAGAATTGTCCAGGCCCGTCGGTCGGTCGTGCCTCATGTGGGGACAATGTGTTGCTGTGGTGTAAGTACTGTAAAAGGAGGAAGTGGAGGAAGAGAGGGAGGGTGAGAGGGAGGGAGGGCTGCTGTAGCCTGGAGGAGGCCGAACCAGTCCCAGGGATAGACGGAGGGAGGGAGGAATGTTTATCCTGTCCACAGCCTTTGATCTCTTACTGTTAATCACTTCCTGAACACTGTACATGAACTACAGCACTGTGACACAGGAGAGAGGAAGGAGGAGGGGCGGCCATTTTATAATCTCACTATACTGCCCTACTATGAGGATAATAAGGGGAGAACTCAATTTAAGGCTTAGTGGGATCACCTCCAATGACCGGATGTATGGCTATATCTAAATAGTGCTCTAGTGGTTTTCTTTATCTGGCTCAGGGCTTGTTGTGAGATGTAGTTCAGCTGTATTGTGATTATAGTGCACCTGTATACAATTTATGATTAATTGCAAGTGTAGTATGTCCAAATGAGCTTTCTTTGGCTGACAAGGAGGACAATGACTTACAGTAAGCCAGCTTGTAATGAGCTTACAGTAATGTACATCTATCTGGCTATATGGGTCTGGTTCCTACCCATGGCTGGCTTGTTGTGGCTTTTTAATTGGAAAATTCTGTCAGTCTTACAAAAGTCTTGTAGCCTCACAAAGGATTGGAGTTTTCAGCCGACCCCCACCAAGAATACACACACACTCACACTCCACTCACACTCACACTCACACTCACACTCACACTCACACTCACACTCACACACACTCACACACACACCCAAAGCATATGAGAGCACTTACGCAGGGTAGGAACCAGTCGGGGAGACTACCCCACACCTGGCAGATGAGATGGGGGCTAGAGTAAATGCTTTTGGGGTTAAATGAACAGAGCATGCCCAAGACCCCGAGACACAATCACTGTTTCGCTGTTATCACTGCGCCAGCTAAATGCCATAGACAGTGGTTCCCAAACTTTTTATAGTCCCGTACCCCTTCAAACATTCAACCTCCAGCTGCGTACCCCCTCTAGCACCAGGGTCAGCGCACTCTCAAATGTTTTTTTTTGCCACCATTGTAAGCCTGCCAAACACACACTAAGCAATACATTTATTAAACATAAGAATGAGTGTGAGTTTTTGTCACAACCCGGCTTGTGGGAAGTGACAAAGAGCTCTTGTAGGACCAGGGCACAAATAATAATATAATAATAGTCAATAATTTTGCTCTTTATTTAGCCTTCTTACATATAAAACCTAACTCACCACAGGTTAATGAGAAGGGTGTGCATGAAAGCATGCACATAACTCTGCAATGTTGGGTTGTATTGGAGAGAGTCTCAGTCTTAAATCATTTTCCACACACAGTCTGTGCTTGTATTTAGTTTTCATGTTAGTGAGGGCCGAGAATCCACTCTTACATAGGTACGTGGTTGCAAAGGGCATCAGTGTCTTAACAGCGTGATTTGCCAAGGCAGGATACTCTGAGCGCAGCCCTATCCAGAAATCTGGCAGTGGCTTCTGATTTAAATACAATTTTCACAGAACCACTTGTTGCAATTTCGATGAGGCTGTCTTGTTCAGATATCGGTAAGTGGACTGGAGGCAGGGCATGAAAGGGATAACAAATCCAGTTGTTTGTGTCGTCCATTTCGGGGAAGTACCTGCGTAATTGCGCACCCAGCTCACTCAGGTGCTTCACTATATCACATTTGACATTGTCCGTTAGCTTGAGTTCATTTGCACACAAAAAATCATACGATGGAAAGACCTGTGTGTTGTCCTTGTTAATGCAGACAGAGAAGAGCTCCAACTTCTTAATCATAGCCTCAATTTTGTCCCGCACATTGAATATAGTTGCGGAGAGTCCCTGTATTCCTAGATTCAGATCATTCAGGCGAGAAACATCACCCAGATATGCCAGTCGTGTGAGAAACTCGTCATCATGCAAGTGGACAGACAAGTGAAAAATTATGGTCAGTAAAGAAAACTTTAAGCTTGTCTCTCGATTAAAAATAAACTTGTCAATACTTTGCCCCTTGACAACTAGCGCACTTCTGTATGTTGTAAAAGCATTACATGGTCGCTGCCCATATCATTGCATAATGCAGAAAAAACACGAGAGTTCAGGGGCCTTGCTTTAACAAAGTTAACAATTTTCACTGTAGTGTCCAAAACGTCTTTCAAGCTGTCAGGCATTCCCTTGGCAGCAAGAGCCTCTCGGTGGATGCTGCAGTGTGCCCAAGTGGCGTCGGGAGCAACTGCTTGCATACGCGTTACCACTCCACTACGTCTCCCTATCATGGCTTTTGTGCCATCAGTGCATATACCAACACATCTTGACCACCAAAGTCCATTTGATGTCACAAAGCTGTCCAGTACTTAAAAAATATCCTCTTCTGTTGTTTTGCAAAAGAGGATGTCTTCCTTAATTGACCCCCCATAAACGTAACGGACATATACAGTGAGGGAAAAAAGTATTTGATCCCCTGCTGATTTTGTGAGTTTGCCCACTGACAAAGAAATGATCAGTCTATAATTTTAATGGTAGGTTTATTTGAACAGTGAGAGACAGAATAACAACAACAAAATCCAGAAAAACTGTTATAAGTTGATTTGCATTTTAATGAGGGAAATAAGTATTTGACCCCCTCTCAATCAGAAAGATTTCTGGCACCCAGGTGTCTTTTATACAGGTAACGAGCTGAGATTAGGAGCACACTCTTAAAGGGAGTGCTCCTAATCTCAGTTTGTTACCTGTATAAAAGACACCTGTCCACAGAAGCAATCAATCAATCAGATTCCAAACTCTCCACCATGGCCAAGACCAAAGAGCTCTCCAAGGATGTCAGGGACAAGATTGTAGACCTACACAAGACTGGAATAGGCTACAAGACCATCGACAAGCAGCTTGGTGAGAAGGTGACAACAGTTGGTGCGATTATTCGCAAATGGCAGAAACACAAAAGAACTGTCAATCTTCCTCGGCCTGGGGCTCCATGCAAGATCTTACCTCATGGAGTTGCAATGATCATGAGAACGGTGAGGAATCAGCCCAGAACTACACGGGAGGATCTTGTCAATGATCTCAAGGCAGCTGGGACCATAGTCACCAAGAAAACAATTGGTAACACATTACGCCGTGAAGGACTGAAATCCTGCAGCGCCCGCAAGGTCCCCCTGCTCAAGAAAGCACATATACAGGCCTGTCTGAAGTTTGCCAATGAACATCTGAATGATTCAGAGGAGAACTGGGTGAAAGTGTTGTGGTCAGATGAGACCAAAATGGAGCTCTTTTGGCATCAACTCAACTCGCCGTGTTTGGAGGAGGAGGAATGCTGCCTATGACCCCAAGATCACCATCCCCACTGTCTAACATGGAGGTGGAAACATTATGCTTTGGGGGTGTTTTTCTGCTAAGGGGACAGGACAACTTCACCGCATCAAAGGGATGATGGACAGGGCCATGTACCGTCAAATCTTGGGTGAGAACCTCCTTCCCTCAGCCAGGGCATTGAAAATGGGTCGTGGATGGGTATTCCAGCATGACAACCCAAAACACACGGCCACCGCAACAAAGGAGTGGCTCAAGAAGAAGCACATTAAGGTCCTGGAGTGGCCTAGCCAGTCTCCAGACCTTAATCCCATAGAAAATATGTGGAGGGAGCTGAAGGTTCGAGTTGCCAAACGTCAGCCTTGAAACCTAAATGACTTGGAGAAGATCTGCAAAGAGGAGTGGGACAAAATCCCTCCTGAGATATGTGCAAACCTGGTGGCCAACTACAAGAAACGTCTGACCTCTGTGATTGCCAACAAGGGTTTTGCCATCAAGTACTAAGTCATGTTTTGCAGAGGGGTCAAATACTTATTTCCCTCATTAAAATGCAAATCAATTGATAATATTTTTGACATGCATTTTTCTGGATTTTTTTGTTGTTATTCTGTCTCTCACTGTTCAAATAAACCTACCATTAAAATTATAGACTGATCATGTCTTTGTCAATGGGCAAACGTACAAAATCAGCAGGGGATCAAATACTTTTTTCCTCACTGTACCAGGAGCTGTGCCAGGCCCGCCACGTCTGTTGACTCATCCAGCTGTAACGCATATAATTCACTGGCTTGTATGCAAAGCAGTAATTGTTTAAAAACATCTCCTGCCATGTCACTGATGCGTCATGAAACAGTGTTGTTTGATGAAGGCATTGTCTGTATCGTTTTTTTTGGCCTTTTCCCCCAGCATTGTCCCAGCCATATCCACGGCAGCAGGAAGAATCCTCCACAATAGTATGGGGCTTGCCTGTCCTAGCCACTTGGTAGCTCACCATATAAGACACTTCTAGGCCCTTCTTATTAATGGTATCTGTTGCTTTTATACATGTCTTACTACTCGAAAGTCGTCTTAATTCTCGCTCAAAAAACTTCTGTGGCTTATTTTTCAAATTGGCATGTTTCGTTTCTAAATGTCTGCGCAAGAGTGAAGGTTTCATCGAGTTGTGAGATAGTACTTTTGCACATATAACACACCGTGGCTGAGGAAAGGCACTACTCCCAATATAAGTGAACCCCAAATCAATGTAGTTCTCATCATATTTGCGCCTCTTCGATGGTCCAACGTTCCTGTCTGTTGTTTGGTGCTTTCCCGGGTAATCAGATTCACAACTGTCAGTGTCCATGCTAGCTGGGCTAGCAACAAATGTAGAATTACTGATGCTAGCATTGGATGTGCTCGTGGAAGCAGACCAACTTGTGTCGTAGACAGGTGCAGGTGTAGTACTGCTGGTAGTAGCAGCACTACCAGTAGAGCTGGTATGTGTCCCTATGGACGCGGGCCGTACTTTTTAAAACCATTTATCAACTTTCGAGCAAACGGAATGAGCAGCAGCTACGTTTGGCTACATACGGACCGCTAGTGGAATTCCCGGCGAGAGAGTAACGGTTAATGTGATTGGATGTTAATTATTTGACTAGGCTACCTGTATTTGACATTGTGTTGTTATTTCGCTGAACACTAGATGGTTTAATTTCATTTTTGGCAGTGAAACGAGGCTACTCAGGCGAGAAAAAAACATCACCCAAATGTATAGCCCCGTTGGAAAATAGAAATGGACTGTTTGAAAATGTGAATCACATTTTTATTTGGCGTCCCCCCGACGGCATATCTGGGGGTATAGTCGCCATAGAAGAATACAAGGCTGACATGTTCACTCCATGTTGACTCTATGCCAGGAACAACAAACGCCGCCCATCACCAGTGCGACATCCATACCACACAGGCTGCCGCTGGCAGTTGGCACATGGCAGGCCTGTTGTGTGCCCAAGGGTGGATGGATGATGACAGCTGAAGAAAGCAGCTTTTGTCCCCATGTGATTGACGTGAATTGTTTTGGATGGGTTTATTTTCATGAGAACATTTACACTGGCCTATTGGGATGTGAACTATTGAGCTAAAAGTTCACAATAATATCTGTATTTTGTGATGACTGCTCAAGACTAACTCGAGACAGACATTAACATCAATATTTGTGCATAGGTTGGAAGGGTTTTACAACAGGAAAAGGTGTGTGAGTGTGTGTGTGCCCCACACTTGTGTGTGCCTCCATGCTTGCGTGTGTTTGTGAATAATGTGTGAGTATGTACCGTATATTATGACGTGTGTATGCGCATAAGTGTGTGTGTGTGTCACTGCAGCGGTGTTGAAAAGGTTAACGTTTCTCCTATCAGTCAGTCAGCAATGCCCTGCAGCCTGTTTCCAGACTGTCAGACTGACTGGGGCTGGCTGCCTGTGTGTGTGTGTGCGGCTCGTCCTACCCAAGCCCTCCACTCCCTGGCTCCAGCCCACACTATACCGCCCAGCCAGTACAAAACTTTGGACAGGAGCAGTAAAGTAGTGAATACCAGCGGCTCCAATTAATCATCTAGTATTTGTGAGTTTCTATCGTTTCAAAGTTTAAATTACATTCTGATGACATTGATATCCATTTGAGGGTCTTTTTATTTCGCTAAGTGGCGTGGCTTTATTGTCTATCAATGGAATTCAAACTCAGACTCCTGCAGTGCAAAGAGGAGTGTTGGTGTTTCTCTTTCCAGATTTTACATTTGATTGAATAGAGACTAGAGGCGCTGATGGGAATTTAGACTGCAATATCTAAACAAGTCACAAAATAATTCAACCTTTCCACAGAACCTACAATAAACTACAGTACAACAGTTTCTGACAACAACATGAAACCACATTACACATTAGACTCTATCCAGAGTCTCCTCTGACTCATATGCTGCGTATGTGTGTCTGCATGCCTGCTCTGATGAGGTTGCGTGACTTGAGAAGGAGTGTGAGTAGGAAGTCAAAAGGTTCCTGTCCTGCCTAAGGGAAATAGCAGCAAGCTGTGTGTAGGCAGCTAACCTCTTTTAATCCCAAAGAACCTGTAAAAAGCCATGTACGTGTAGGATTACAATGGTGGCTAGCCCAGTTCAACACCAGAGTTCACTGGTAAGCTTTTGGGCTGTGGCACTGTGATATTTCACACATAAATCCCATTGTCTAGAAGTATGAGCATGTGTGGTTCAAAATGGCCTCATCCTCCGTAACTTACAGTAACAGATTCACATTGCAGTTCAATGGTTGTCAGTCAGTCAGTCAGTTAGGCCAAACAGCAGGGGAGTGACTCACACCATCATCATCACATCATCACTGCTGGGTAAAACCGCCCTACTGGACACTGGTGACTCATAAAGTCATGACCGAAATTATTGGCACCCTTGATAAAGATGAGCAGAAAATACTATAAAAGAAATAATACAAATACTGAGCTACATTGTATGGTCAAAAATATATACAGTCCCAGTCAAAAGCTTGGACACACCTACTCATTCAAGGGTGTTTCTTTATTTGTACTATTTTCTATATTGTAGAATAATTGACTGGTACTGTATATATGTATTATTTTATAATAATACAATTGTTCAGAGAAAGAGATTTTGTTTAACAAGTAATATCATTTTTTTCTCAAATATAAGGGTCAACATTATTGGCACCCCTGTTTTTAGGACCTTTCAATACCTTACCTTGCAAGGATAACAACACTGAGCCTTTTTCTAAAATGTTTTATGAAATTGGAGAACACATTTGGAGGGATCTTCGTCCGCGCATATGGACTGCCCTCTTCAATTTAAACCACAGGTTTTCAATGGGGTTCAAGTCCGAAGACTGAGATGACCATTAAAAAATGTTGATTTTGTGGCCAATTAACAATTTCTTTGTGGAATTTGATGTGTGCTTGGGGTTATTGTCTTGCTGGAAGTTCCACTTGCAGATAAGTTTCAGCCAGGTTTGGGGTTTGGGGAGGGAAGGAGGAAGAGCGGGAGGGACCCAGCTGGTTCCCAACCCAGGTGACAGTACTGACAGGTGGAGGAGGGTTGGCAGTGGGTGTGGTAGATGGGTGGGGGACAGAATGGGGAGACCAAGGGGAGGGTGCAGCCAGGGGGGGGGGGAATGACGCTGGCTCCAAGCCTTGAAAGGCAACAGGGACAGTGGGTCTCACCTGTTCCACTCATGTCTGGACAGGAAGCCGCCCCCCTTCACACACACACACACACACACACACCTGTGCACAACGGCTTCTCTCTCACCAAGGGGCCAATCTGGCCAGTACTCTCTCTGCTCCTACAGGGGCCAACGTCTCCTCACACACAGGAACATGATGGCAGACTTAAATGTTTCCATCTGCCGGCCTTGACTAGCTGCCAGAGGAGCTAGGAACTGCTGGAAGAGATATAGGGAATGCATTTAGTAGAGAATACAGATGAGTGGATTTGAATACTGTTCCATGAAATGCACAGTGTGGAGACACTGTACCTTTGCAGTGTTTCTGAGTATTTATTGATTTATCCTACATTTAAAATGGTGTCCTTCCACCTAGTAGTACATAGAAAACAAAAGTACACATTGTGCATGACATTGTTTTATGATGAAAACCTAAATAATACCACAAACATTTTTGCATGATGCACATAGGTTGCCAGAAAGCAGTGCCAGTATACTAAACAGAGACGGATGAGGAAGCAAGACATCTCACTCACTCCTTTTTTCTGTTCATATAAAGTCAAAGAACAAAGCAGACCAGACCCAGCTGCTATCACATTGGTAAGCAGACCATGACAGTGACCACACATCATCACACAAAACGCTGATTGTTTTTCCTCCAAAGTGTAGGGACTGAGTCCTGCTTGTGCAACTGCAATATCCGTTACAACAGACAGAACAGATTGTAGCCTTCATAATATATAGTTTATGTTTTGGAATGTTCATTCAAATCGCCGCAGGGTTTTTATTTCAGCTGTTCAGAAATATGAGGCAGAGACGTAAGCTACATCATCATGGTTTAGAAGAGGGTGAGTAAAGAGCAAAACGTGAAGGGAGGGGGAGTGTGAGCAGCAGCAATGTTAGAAAAACAAATGTGTGCGTAAAATAACACATGCGCAGAACGTGATCCAATTCCTTAGCTTTAAGAAAGAGGTTTCCGGAGGGGCGGGCGGGTGTGGGCAAAAACTCAATATCTGTAGCCACTGCCTTTTTTAAAATGGTAAACGGCCTAAGTAAGACATTTTCATTTATCCACCATCTTTGTCCTACAGTCCTATGGTATTATTCAGCCAATAGGAGTCTAAATTCAGCTGAGGTGTCAGCGTGTGCTGGGTGAATGGACCTCTCTTTGTGTGGACCTCTGTCCACTGCATACCTGCCTGCTGGGTGTACATGACAGACAACTGGTGGCCTGGTGCCATGACACACACAGGACCTTTGTCTGTGGGAACCGGCCTCAGGTGTAGTTGACCCCTGACCTCTAGCGCCTGCAGGTGGAACAAAGGGCCATTAAGGAAGGAGATGGCATGTCACCACTGCAGGCTGCAGCCGACTGATAGAGGTTTACGGGAAGTGTTCACTGTCCACTCCAGAGGGTTCTGACTTCAGAGA
The DNA here is from genome assembly GCF_020615455.1 of Coregonus clupeaformis. Lineage (NCBI taxonomy): Eukaryota > Metazoa > Chordata > Actinopteri > Salmoniformes > Salmonidae > Coregonus > Coregonus clupeaformis. The sequence continues at coordinate 23,872,492 of NC_059222.1, forward strand.
AAACAAGGAATGGACATTAACCAAGTGACTTAAATTCAAATGCTTTTAGTAGACAAGATGTGTAAATGAGTATACGTGTGTCAAGCATGTATCTTGTGACTCCTTCACCCTCATACTTATACTTATAAATGGCTATGCCAAAAGGTTGCCCTATTCTTCAGTCACACACTACTTCTAATCACTAGGATCTATGTGACAGTCACAGTCGCTCATCAGAGAAGTGATGACGTCAACCATCAACACCAGTGAATCCAGACTGGGTCATACAATGATCATCTGACCGTTCAAACAGGCTTCCCTTGAAAGTGTCCCCCTGTCGCCGTCACCACTGACAGAGAGGAGATGTGGCTTTGTGTCCCTGGGATGGTGACAGACAGGTGAGTCCCCTGGCCATAGCACTGGTCACTGGTCAGGGGACAATGCCTCTAATCTCTGTGGGTCCTGGGCGCATAGGGAACAATGGGGTCACTCAGTTATAATGGGGGGTAAGGGGATACGAGGGAGGTGGGGGTATTCTATATTCCCCTGAGTGCCTTTACACCTGGGTCGTTCCATGAAAAGAGTGCCTTTTGCGTTCCTTTGATATTTAAAGAAGGAATTGTGCACCAATAGTGAATTTTAAAAGCCTGTTATATTAAATGAAGTGCCCTTTAATATAGACCACATGTTGAATTCAATACATCTTTTAATATGAATAAAGACTTGCTAAAATGCCAAAATTATGCATTTTCACAACCCTGTGTCACAACCCTATGTCACTACTGAGAAGATTTTTACCCAGTTAATTTCAAAATGTCTCTAAGTTTCTCATTGTAAAGCCCTAGTTATTTTGTTGCTTTGACAAACTCATTTCTGAAGATTATTAATTAGTTGATGTCATTAGTGATTCATTTACGTCTTCCCCTCATTTTAAGGTCAACGCTGTTACGTCAACTGAACTCTCGTTTTAATATGGTGAAACTATTCCTTAAAAAAAAAAAAAAAAGTCAAATCATAGAGGAAAAGCAGGTTCTACTATTTTTGTGGTGGAAAACTGAGTGGGTCGCGCATAACACGCCAACCCTGTTACGCATAGATAGACAGGCTAGAAATATTTTAACACATTTAAAAAATGTTTTTGTGAAGCTTGCATTCAATTACCACTCCCTGTTGCACACAAGCTTCCATATCCTCTGTCACAAGTTGATTTATGGCTGTTTTAAGATGAAATCGTCAACCCTGTTACGGTCAACCCTGTTACTATATTTGGCACTTAATAGGCACTTACTATAGTCCTTTTTCTACATCATGTTTTATTATGTTTTTTATAAAGTTGAACGTGCTCAATTGGCGGAACGACACACTTAAATGCAGGTGGTTGTTGGGTAAAGAACACATTTTGACCCCAGTGGCTTCCACTTTTGGAAAAAGGTAATGTCTACCACTACCAGTATGTAGTGCCTTGAGATTAACTGGAGAGAAAAAAACACAGTTATTGTTTATGTTTCTTTGTTCAAAGATGTGATGACATACATTGTTAAGTTGGCCCAATTATGTTTGGGCTAGATACTATATTCCATATGTAGATCATCCACATAGCCATATTCTTCTCCTTTCCTTGTACTTTGCTTTACTCTATTCTATCACACAGTACATCCCATTCATGGGTCCTGACTGGCTCAACACTCCCACCTAGTGTTAAAACACTGAACAAAATATGGCTGGGAGAGTTGATGCCTGATGCCTGAGGGAGTGTGGCTTTCTCCTGCCTGGCTGTGTTGAGGTTAGGCTAACAAGATGAGCTCAATGGAAGGGAAATACACTCTGTAGGACAGCATGGGATTTTCCATTGTACCCTGGAGGGAGTATGCTTAGGCCCTTCTACTCTGCTCCGCAAGCTAATAAAGGGAAGGGAAACACAGATAGAAACATATAATCGGATACCCCTAAAAATGCTTCAAGGTTAAAATAGTGTTATTTTTTACTATTTTATTGTGTAGTTCTTCCATAGTCAATGTTCATTATTATTTGAATGGATGTGTATTATTTTGATTTCTTGCACTGGAATATAACTTTGACATTACTACAGGTCTATCAGTGGCGGTCGGTGAGGTTTAAGATGAGGGAGGACGATATTTGTTTTAATGAGCATGGCCTTATTTCCATTACAGCATATTGGATGACTGTCATTCACATTCCATTCACCCAGCTTAATGTAACATCGAAAGGTTTAGGCTACTACATGATACTCAAATTTTCCCTACACCCATCATGAGATCGCTACAAGGTCGAGAGAAAAATTAGAGTAATCAAGATGACAGACAGTGACCGCCTTGCACACTCTTGCCTGCATCTAGCTGATCAAGGGTGTAATCATTAGTCCAACAGCTGCAAACAAGAGTCTCTATTGGACAAATTAAGGTATGTTTATCCCCGTTTCGTTTTGCCTCGGTTTAAGAAAAGTTTTTCAACAGAATCAGCTAAATGAATACACAACTGATCACACACAAACACAGTTCAGTTTCATAGCAGAATTCCTTCTCATATCTACACGCTCTCTTCCTCTCAACTTTTCCCTTCGCATGTGGATGTCAGTGCACATTACATCAGCTATCTGGGACCTGGCGAAAAAACCTTTCCAGGCCAAACCTTCATATCATAACCACTAACCGCTACACACAGGCTACCTACATCGTCGTAGCTACTAGAACTAACGCGTTAGTAAACTCGCTACAATCATGCAGTGCAGTGTACAGTCAGCAAGCAGTTACACCGGCAGGCCCCGGTGGCAATAAATTAATAAAATCAAAAGCTTACCTTGACATGGAAGAGTTGCAGTGTTGGATAGCCATAGCCAGCTAGCTAACATAGCATCCCTCTCTGTTTGACTCGGGTGTTTGACTCGGCTAAACTAGCTAGCTGCATTTGCTAGCTAAGTGAAAGTGAGAGTGAATAAAAAATTATTTCGAAATATAGCTAGCTCTCTCTATCTCCCTCTCTTGCTTCGCCTAAATTAATTTGTTCGAAACTGTTCGACTATTGTCTTTCTCTCTCTTTGAGTCAACTACTCACCACATTTTATGCACTGCAGTGTAAGCTAGCTGTAGCTTATGCTTTCATCACTAGATTAATTCTCTGATCCTTTGATTGGGTGGACAACATGTCAGTTCATGTTGCAAGAGCTCTGATAGGTTGGAGGACGTCCTCCAGAAGTTGTCATAATTACTTTGTAAGTCTATGGTGAGAACAATGAGCCTCCTAGGTTTGTATTGAAGTCAATGTATCCAGAGGAGTATGGAAACTAGCTGTCCTCCCGCTACACCATGGGGCTACCTTACAGAGTGCTGTTGAGGATACCGTAGACCTTCATTGCAAAACAGTGTATTTTAACCAATTATTTGGTGACATGTAAATATATTTAGTATAGTTTTATCTAAAAAGGATAACTTTTTTAATGTTTCACAATTTTAATTTTATGAAATTCACTGAGGAGGATAGTCCTCCACTTACTCCATGAATTAATTAGAGGTAATTGAGGTATATGAATTAATTCATCAGTTAATTCGCCACTAAATCAACAAAGAAAAAGCCATATCTCAGACTGGCCAATAAAAAGAAAAGATGAAGATCGGCAGAGAGGAGACAGGACGGACAGAGAGGGAACTTCCAGTAGAGGGCAGGTATACAAGATGGCGTATTGAATACACAGCGGTACAAATCACCTCAAGATAAAAACATAATATTCAATATCAGTAAGTTAGACTAAATATTAACATTTCATATATTCGAGGGTAATAACATTCAATCTGGATAATAACACAAAACAAATTATAAGGCTAGAGAAATGTATCGACAAATATTACAACAACACGCAACACCCAAACATGACGGAAGATAAACGAGGAGAATCAATCTCCAAGAGAAAACGCGAGTCCTCGACTGATACAGATGATTTATGCTTTTCACCGCTAGGACTGGTAAGTGTGGAAAGCGACTTGTTGAAGTCGATAAATGACAAACTGGGCATACTAGAGTTGGTCAGTAATGATGTAAAAGAGTTGAAGGCGAGTCTTGAAATGAGTGACGGAAAAGCTGAGATAATGGAGAGCGATACAAAAAAACTAAAAGGGGCAGTCACTAGGATGGAAACGGACGTTAAGGAACTTAAAAAGGAGAACAACTTTCTGAGAGAAGCCTTACTAGACATACAAACTAGATCGATGAGAGAAAATCTAGTACGTATTGGTATCCAGGAAAAAGAGGGAGAGATTACAGAAAAATTGGGAAAGACTTCTTTCTTACAGCGCTTCAAATTCCACTCGAGGCTGTCGACAAAATCCAACTCGAACGTGTACACCGTTTCAGACAAAGAGGACAGAGATATGAGCGTCCAATCGTTGCCAAATGTGCTTTTTTTAATGATAAAGTAATGGTTAATAGCCTAGGTAAAAGACTTGCTGGCACGAAAATAGGCATGAATGATCAGTTCCCGAGGGAGATTGCAGAACGGCGCAAAATTCTGTACCCAATCTTCAAGGAAAATAGATTAAAAGGGAAGCGTGTTGCTCTTGTTGTCGATAAACTGTATATTGACAACCAAATGTTCCGCGACACAAAGATTACGCTATTCTGAAAGTTCTAAAAGAGGAGTCGAATAATGGAACACCCAATACTAGCCATGGTAGGGATTGTAATAATAAAACACATTTATAGTATTTATAGTATTTTATAAAAGGGATAAGACGGTATTACAAGAAAAGATAACAAGCAAAATAATACATCTTCAAATACAACTAAATTAGAACACAAGTACTCAATCAACATAGTGGAGATAAAAACATAGCAAACAGAAGACATAGAAGGCACAGTATGTGGGTATGTGTGGATGAATTGTGATGGAAGGTGTGGTGTGTGTTTTTGTGTTTGAATAAGTGTGGCATTAAGTGAGTGAGAAAGGAAATGGTTGCATATCCCAGAACCAACGTGTGTCTGTGAGCAGGGGTTGTGAGAGAGAGCTTTCAATTTTGTGCAGATGAGGGATATACATTTTAAAATATAGTATACATCTAATATATTTTTTTATTGTCCTATCATGATGGAACGATCCCCAACCCTATATCCTAGACACCCACCTGAGCGACCCATACACCAAAGAAAAGTCCCCATCTGCTTTATGGACCTGCTGTGAGTTGCCTATATGCAGCCAAAACAGAAAAATAAATGCGGTCAGAGACCTACTTGAGCAGCACCACCCCCTCAAGATTCTGAGCCTGCCTGGCAGGGTTGGTCCTACAAAGCCAGAGCCCCCTGATGGGAGAGCATAATATACAAGGAAATTCTCAAAGCTGCTAATGAGAACCTTGATGACCTTGTACCTAGCCGGTGGGGATTCCGGTGGGGTACCCCCACCCAGGTAGTGGCAGTGCTGGCAACAATGGCTGCAGTAACCCATGGGGAGGGGGTCACACTCGGACTATCAGAGAGGGGGCTTATCATTGTGGCCCAAGTGGCACAAAATAATCAAAGGTCTGACTGCACGGAGATGCTTGGGAAAAATGGTTACAACGGGGGACCAGGGTGTTTGTGTCTCAGGTGAAGAGGGTGGATCTGATCTCCATCACCTAGGACTTGACATAGATTAAATAGATTGATCAAATCTCACATTGTTGTCAATTTTTGCTCAATCTTGCATGCTTTCTCAAACAGCTGTAACTGTATATGCATTCGTATATGCATTTGTAAATCAGGTCCTTTCTAGAGTTGGGATCTGGGATGTAACAACCGTTGTGCATCTGATTTTAGGTTTGATTGTGGAGGAAAGGGGTTGAGTGTGTTAGAGTATGTGCGTGTGTGTTTATCCCACATCTGTTGCAGGGGGGTAAGGATGTTAGGGAGAATATAGGATGAACCACAATAATTGTTTGCTCAAATAATAATTGCTTGTCAAAAATGTAATACAATGGCAATCCGGGTTATAGGTTAAAATCCTACGCATGAACTGCCAACATTATTACGCATATTAATTGATAATGATGGAAAAGAAGATATGCAAGATATTTGAATAGATATATATTTTTAAATAGCTATATATATATATATATATATATATATATATATATATATATATATATATATATATATTGTGAGAGTATTGGAAATGCTTTTGGCGGTTAACCTGCTTCTGTTTTGTGGGTGGCACTGTGTGCTGTTTTCAATGGATGGGTCCTGGCCTCTCGGGGCCCTAGGGATCCGGGGTGATGGGGGTGGTATGCCGATCACTGGGATGACGGCCCAACTTGGGTTGGGGAGGGGCTTTAGCGAGGGAATTAGTGGAGAACAATTGGAGGGTTACTTACTAGCAATGCAAATATCATGGTACAGCTATATGGACACTCAATCACTATGGTATTTGTTATTGGTAAATTTACAAACATATATAATGATAAATAGATTTGAAACTTGTATCTCATTATGGTATATGGTGAAATAAGTATAGCCAGTTATAATTGTAATGGCTTAGCAGATAATAACAAAAGAAGAACAATATTTACATGGCTCAAAGAGAAGGAATATAATATCTATTGTTTACAGGAAACTCATTCAACAATTCTAGATGAAGTTGCGTGGAAAAAGGAATGGGGGGGCGAAATATACTTCTCCCATGGGCAAAGAAACTCAAAAGGGGTGATGATATTAATTAACAGTAATTTCGATCTGAATGTGCAAATTGTCCAAACAGATACGGAAGGTAGATGGATTATTTTAAATATGTTATTGGACCATAAACCGATATGGCTCATTAACCTTTACGGACCAAATAATGATGATCCACACTTCTTTGACAATATATAAAATAAATGATCAACCCTGCAAGCAATTCATGACTCTATTATTATGGTGGGATATTATAATACTGTTTTAAATAGCTCAATGGACCGTAAAGGAAATCACACTACAAACAATCACCCTCAAACACTATGCCATGGGATCGGTACGTCAAAAATCTCTTCCCAACTATTTTGCAATCTATATAGGACGGCTGTCACCCTAATGCTCTTAAGGAAATACATTAGAACTAGTAGATATATGGAGGCTTAAATATCCTGATCTAGTGAGATACACATGGTGGAGACTCAATCAAGCTAGTCATCTTGACTTCTTTCTTATTTCATTCTCTTTAGCACCAAAAGTTTAAAAAGTGTTGATAGGGGACAGAATGCGGTCGGACCATCATATAATTGGCATATACATTACTTCCACGTGGGCGAGGATATTGGAAATTTAATCAAAGCCTATTGGATGACAACTTGTTTTTAACTAGGACAGAGGAATTTATAACTGATTTTCTCCGACATAACATAGGTACAGCAAATCCCCTTATTGTATGGGACACCTTTAAATGTGCCTTTAGATGCCATGCAATTCAGTACTCATCTCGAAAACAAAAGCAATTTAGGTCAAAAGAGTCCATACTAACAAAGGAAATAGAAGGTCTAACAGAACAGATAGATAGCAATAAAAACTGTAACATAGAGGCTCCGAATAAATTAGAGGAAAATCAAAAAGAAATAGAGAAACTTATTAAAGAAAGATCAAGTGTAATATATTATAAAAATAAAGCAAACTGGATGGAATATGGGGAAAAATGCACCAAATTATTTTTTCATCTTCAACATAGGAATGCTACCAAAAATAATTTACTGAAACTGGTTACAAATGACGGAGTCACCCATGATTCACCAAATTATATTTTGAAGGAGGAAACAAAGTACTTTAAGCATACGTTTTCGTTTCAGTCGCCTCCATCTCCTCTAACTGAAGCTAATTGTAGAGTTTTTTTCTATTGATAATGTCAAATTAACAGCCATACAGAAAGACTCATGTGAAGGTGAAATTACAGAGGAGGAACTTCTGGATGCAATTAAAGACTTTAAGTCCGGGAAAACTCCAGGGTTGGATGGCATACCAGTCGAGGTATACCAAACCTTTTTTGATATACTCAGAGGACCGTTATTAGCATGTTTTAACCACTCCTATGTAAATGGTAGATTGTCAGACACTCAGGAACAAGGTCTGAGTTAATTATTACTGAAACAGGATACAAGTGGAAAATATAAAGATCCAGTCCATTTTAAAAAATTGGAGGCCCCTTACACTTCAGTGTTGTGATGCAAAAATTCTAGCAAAATGTATAGCGCACAGAAATAAATAGGTATTGTCGGACATTAATCATTCTAATCAGACAGGTTTTTTACATGGAAGATACATTGGAGAAAATATAAGGCAAGTATTGGAAACAATAGAACAGTATGAAAAATCTGGGAAACCAGGCCTGCTATTCATAGCAGACTTCGAAAAGGCATTTGATAAAGTACGACTGGGGTTTATATATAAATGCCTGGAGCATTTCAATTTAGGAGAATCTCTTATAAAATGGGTTAAAATTATGTATAGATAAACTGTCAAGAGGAGTGAAACAAGGTTGTCCACTATTGGCATATCTATTTAGATTTTTGACGTACCGATCCCATGGCAGTGTTTATGAACTGATACGCAAAATGACACCGGATTCAAACCTTAGAATTGTTCAATTTAAATTATTATATAAAATTCTTGCTACCAATAGAATGTTATTTACATGGGGGATACATCTTCCCAGCTCTGCAGATTTTGCTGCGAAGAGACAGAATCATTAGATCATTTGATTTGGTACTGTCCATTTGTAGCTTGTTTTGGACACAGGTCCAGGAATAGCTAAAGGATTGCCTGCAGATAGCATTACTGGGTGATCTGAAAAGTCATAGTCAATCGATCAATAATATAATAATACTTTTAGCAAAAAAATATATTTTCAATTTACGACCTGTAGTAACAATGAGAATAGAAAGGTTCAGAACATTTATAAAACATCACAGTACAGTTGAAGAATATGTGGCAAATAGAAATCCAATATGGATGGTGTTAAGAGATAGAGTAGTTCACAGCATTGTACAAGATCTTCAGTTTCTTGGCAATTTCTCACATGGAATAGCATTCATTTCTCAGAACAAGAATAGACTGACGAGTTTCAGAAGAAAGTTCTTTGTTTCTGGCCATTTTGAGCCTGTAATCGAACCCACAATTGCTGATGCTCCAGATACTCAACTTGTCTCAAGAAGGCCAGTTTTATTGCTTCTTTAATCAGCAAAACAGTTTTCAGCTGTACTAACATAATTGCAAAAGGGTTTTCAAATGATCAATTAGCCTTTTGAAATGATAAACTTGGATTAGCAAACACAACGTGCCATTGGAACACAGGACTGATGGTTGCTGATAATGGGCCTCTGTACGCCTATGTAGATATTCCATTAAAAATCAGCCGTTTCCAGCTACAATAGCCATTTACAACATTAACAATGTCTACACTGTATTTCTGATTAATTTGATGTTATTTTAATGGACGAATGAATTGCTTTTCTTTCGAAAACAAGTACATTTCTAAGTGACCCCAAACTTTTGAACGGGAGTGTACAGTGAGGTAAAAAACGTATTTGGTCCCCTGCTGATTTGTACGTTTGCCCACTGACAAAGAAATGATCAGTTTATAATTTTAATGGTAGGTTTATTTGAACAGTGAGAGACAGAATAACAACAAAAAAATCCAGAAAAATGCATGTCAAAAATGTTATAAATTGATTTGCATTTTAATGAGGGAAATAAGTATTTGACCCCCTCTCAATCAGAAAGATTTCTGGCTCCCAGGTGTCTTTTATACAGGTAATGAGCAGAGATTAGGAGCACAATCTTAAAGGGAGTGCTCCTAATCTCAGCTTGTTACCTGTATAAAAGACACCTGTCCACTAAAGCAATCAATCAATCAAATTCCAAACTCTCCACCATGGCCAAGACCAAAGAGCTCTCCAAGGATGTCAGGGACAAGATTGTACACCTACACAAGGCTGGAATGGGCTACAAGACCATCGCCAAGCTTCTTGGTGAGAAGGTGACAACAGTTGGTGCAATTATTCGCAAATGGAAGAAACACAAAATAACTGTCAATCTCCCTCGGCCTGGGGCTCCCTGCAAGATCTCACCTCGTAGAGTTGCAATGATCATGAGAACGGTGAGGAATCAGCCCAGAACTACACGGGAGGATCTTGTCAATGATCTCAAGGCAGCTGGGACCATAGTCACCAAGAAAACAATTGGTAACACACTACGCCGTAAAGGACTGAAATCCTGCAGCGCCCGCAAGGTCCCCCTGCTCAAGAAAGCACATATACAGGCCAGTTTGAAGTTTGCCAATGAACATCTGAATGATTCAGAGGAGAACTGGGTGAAAGTGTTGTGGTCAGATGAGACCAAAATCGAGCTCTTTGGCGACAACTCAACTCGCTGTGTTTGGAGGAGGAGGAATGCTGCCCAAACATGGAGGTGGAAACATTATGCTTTGGGGGTGTTTTTCTGCTAAGGGAACAGGACAACTTCACCGCATCAAAGGGACGATGGACGGGGCCATGTACCGTCAAATCTTGGGTGAGAACCTCCTTCCCTCAGCCAGGGCATTGAAAATGGATCGTGGATGGGTATTCCAGCATGACAATGACCCAAAACACACGGCAAAGGCAACAAAGGAGTGGCTCAAGAAGAAGCACATTAAGGACCTGGAATGGCCTAGCCAGTCTCCAGACCTTAATCCCATAGAAAATCTGTGGAGGGAGCTGAAGGTTCGAGTTGCCAAATGTCAGCCTCGAAACCTTAATGACTTGGAGAAGATCTGCAAAGAGGAGTGGGACAAAATCCCTCCTGAGATGTGTGCAAACCTGGTGGCCAACTACAAGAAACGTCTGACCTCTGTGATTGCCAACAAGGGTTTTGCCACCAAGTACTAAGTCATGTTTTGCAGAGGGGTCAAATACTAATTTCCCTCATTAAAATGTAAATCAATTTATAACATTTTTGACATGCATTTTTCTGGATACTTTTGTTGTTATTCTGTCTCTCACTGTTCAAATAAACCTACTATTAAAATTATAGACTGATAATGTCTTTGTCAGTGGGCAAACATACAAAATCAGCAGGGGATCAAATACTTTTTTCCCTCACTGTATATATATGCACTACCAGTCATAAGTTTGAACACACCTACTTATTCCAAGATTTGTCTTTATTTTTACTATTTTCTACATTGTAGAATAATAGTGAAGACATCAAAACCATGAAATAACACATATGTAATCATGTAGTAAACAAATCAAAATATATTTTATATTTGAGATTCTTAAAATAGCCACCATTTGCCTTCATGACAGCTTTGAACACTCTTGGCATTCTCTATATATACAGTGCATTCGGAAAGTACTCAGACCCCTTACCTTTTTCCACATTTTGTTGCGTTATTCAAAAAATTGATTTTTTTTCCATCATCAGCGATCTACACACAATAACCCACAATTACAAAGCGAAAACAGGTTTTTAGACATTTTTGCAAATTTATAAAAAATTGAAAACAGAAATACCTTATTTACATAAATATTCAGACACTTTGCAATGAGACTCGAAATTGAGCTCAGGTGCATCCTGTTTCCATTTGATCATCCTTGAGATGTTTCTACAACTTGATTAGAGTCCACCTGTGGTAAATTCAATTGATTGGACATGATCTGGAAAGGCACACATCTGTCTATATAAGGTCCCATAGTTGACAGTGCATGTCAGCGCAAAAACCAAGCCATGAGGTCAAAGAATGTCCGTAGATCTCCGAGACAGGATTGTGTCGAGGCACAGATCTGGGTAAGGGTACCAAAAAATGTCTGCAGCATTGAAGGTCCTGAAGAACACAATGGCCTCCATCATTCTTCAATGGAAGAAGTTTGGAACCACCAAGACTCTTCCTAGAGCTGGCAGCCCGGCCAAACTGAGTAATCGGGGGAGAAGGGCCTTGGTCAGGGAGGTGACCAAGAACCCGATGGTCTCTCCAGAGTTCCTCTATGGAGATGGGAGAACCTTCCAGAAGGACAACAATCTCTGCAGCACTGCACCAATCAGGCCTTTATGGTAGAGTGGCCAGACGGAAGCCACTCCTCAGTAAAAGGCACATGACAGTCCGCTTGGAGTTTGCCAAAAGTCACCTAAAGGACTCTCAGACCATGAAAATCAAGATTCTCTGGTCTGATGAAACCAAGATTGAACTATTTGGCCTGAATGCCAAGCGTCACATCTGGAGGAAACCTGGCTCCATCCCTACAGGGAAGCATGGTGTGGTCCTCTGTAGCTCAATTGGTAGAGCATGGCGCTTGTAACGCCAGGGTAGTGGGTTTGATCCCCAGGACCACCCATACATAAAAATGTATGCACACATGACTGTAAGTCGCTTTGGATAAAAGCGTCTGCTAAATGGCATATTATTATATTATTATATGGTGCTGGCAGCATCATGTTGTGGGGATATATTTCAGCGGCAGGGACTGAGAGACTAGTCAGGATCGAGGGAAAGATGAACGGAGCAAAATACAGAGAGATCCTTGATGAAAACCTGCTCCAGAGCGCTCAGGACCTCAGACTGGGGGCGAAGGTTCACCTTCCAAAAGGACAACGACCCTGAGCACACAGCCAAGACAACAAATTAGTGGCTTCGGGACAAATCTCTGAATGTCCTTGAGTGGCCCGATCGAACATCTCTGGAAAGACCTGAAAATAGCTGTGCAGCAACGCTCCCCATCCAACCTGACTTGGCCACTCAAGGACATTCAGAGACTTGTACCGAAGCCTCTCCTGCTTTGTCTTGGCTGTGTGCTCAGGGTCATTGTCCTGTTAGAAGGTAAACCTTCTCCCTAGTCTGAGTTCTTGAGCGCTCTGGAGCAGGTTTTCATCAAGGATATCTCTGTACTTTGCTCTGTTCATCTTTCCCTTAATCCTGACTAGTCTCCCAGTCCCTGCCTCTGAAAAACTTCCCCACAGCATGATGCTGCCACCACCATGCTTCACCGTAGGGATGGTGCCAGGTTTCCTCCAGACGTGACACTTGGCATTCAAGCCAAAGAGTTCAATCTTGATTTCATCAGACCAGAGAATCTTGTTTCTCATGGAGTCTTTAGGTGCCTTTTGAAATTCCAAGCAGGCTGTCATGTGCCTTTTTACTGAGGAGTGGCTTCCGTCTGGCCACTCTACCATAAATGCCTGATTGGTGGAGTGCTGCAGAGATGGTTGTCCTTCTGGAAAGTTCTCCCATCTCCACAGAGGAACTCTAGAGCTCTGTCAGAGTGACCATCGGGTTCTTGGTCACCTCCCTGATCAAGGCCCTTCTCCCCTTGTTCAGTTTGGCCATGCGGCCAGCTCTAGAAAGAGGTTCCAAACTTCTTCCATTTAAGAATGATGGAGGGCACTGTGTTCTTGGGGACCTTCAATGCTGCAGAAATGTTTTGGTACCTTTCCCCAGATCTGTGCCTCGACACAATCCTGTCTCTGAGCTCTATGGACAATTCCTTCGACCTCATGGCTTGGTTTTTGCTGTCTGCCTTTCCAAATCATGTCCAATCAACTGAATTTACCACAGGTAGACTCCCATCAAGATGTAGAAACATCTCAAGGATGATCAATGGAAACAGGATGCACCTGAGCTCAATTTCGAGTCCCATAGAAAAGTGTCTGAATACTTATGTAAATAATGTATTTCTGTTTTCTATGTTTAATACATTTAGTAAATTTCTAAAAACCTGTTTCCGCTTTGTCATTACGGGGTATTGTGTGTAGATTGCTGATGATTTTATTTTATTTAATCCATTTTAGAATAAGGCTGTAACGTAACAACATTTGAAAAAAGTCAAGGGGTCTGAATACTTTCCGAAGGCACTGTATATATATGTTAATATCATACAGTGGACACCTAAGCCTTTGCATGCAATGCCCTGACACATTTCGTCCTCAAATCTCTGACAGCTGAAACGTGAGGTGGACAATTATTGATTTAGGAAAGTAGCCTACAACCACCCCCCCCCCCATATAAAGTTTTGCATATGCTTCACATTGAAACACAAGGAATAGTGATTTTGTAATTTGTCAAAGGCTGTTTTTAAGGACACGTGAATGTGGCTCATTTGGCCAACATTCTCATTTATTGATGGCGTTGGTAGCGACAGGTTGGATCTGAATGCATATGGATGTCTATAGATTTCTCAAATGTCCGGTATATTCAATTCTTCCCTGTCATGTTGTCCGGCACCATGTTGTCCCTGTCATGTTGTCTGGCATATTGTTTTATTGAAGATTTTCCAATATTCACATGAAAATATGTCGCCAGTTGGGTGGAAACCTAGCTATAGACACGTAAAGACTCTGGCAAGTGCTGAAATTATTCAGCGTTAAGATTTCCCTTCACTGGAACTAAGGGGCCTAGCCCAAACCATGAAAAACAGCACCAGACCATTATTCCTCCTCCAGCAAACTTTACAGTTAGCAATATGCATTTGGGCAGGTAGCGTTCTCCTGGCATCTGCCAAACCCAGATTTGTCTGTCAGACTGCCAGATGGTGAAGCGTGATTCTTCACTCCAGAGAATGCATTTCCAATGCTCCAGAGTCCTATAGCGAATTTACACCACTCCAACCGACACTTGGCATTTAGCATGGTGATCTTAGGCTTGTGTGCGGCTACTCGGCCATGGAAACCCATTTCATGAACCTCCCGACGAACAGTTATTGTGCTGACGTTGCTTCCAGATGCAGTCTGGAACTCGGTAGTGAGTGTTGCAACCGACGACAGATGATTTTTACGCAATTCGCATTTCAGCACTCAGCAGTCCCGTTCTGTGACCTTCTGTGGCCCACCACTTCACGGCTGAGCCGTTGTTGCTCCTAGACATTTCCACTTCACAATAACAGCACTGACAGTTGGCCGGGGCAGATCTAGCAGGGCAGAAATTGGACAAACTGACTTGTTGGAAAGGTGGCATCCTATGACGGTGCCACGTTGAAAGTCACATAGCTCTTCAGTAAGGCCATTCTACTGCCAATGTTTGTCTATGGAGATTGTATGGCGGTGTGCTCAATTGTATACACTTGTCAGCAATGGGTATGGCTGAAATAGCCTAATCCACTAATTTGAAGGGGTGTCCACATACTTTTGTATATATATAGTGTATACAATTATAAATGGCATCAAAATGTTGAAAATCTGATTTCCCCCTAGCAGATCATTGTCTGCAGCTAGCTCTGATCGTAGTGTAATGAAACAGGCAGGGAGAGTGAGCTTGTCTGTGGTGGTTGGCGAATCCTCAAACTTCTGGCCCATAACCCTGCGTGGCATCGACTGTGCCACAAAAGCCTGCAGAAGTGACAAAGTCGATATCCACGTTTATAAACACAGGGTCGCTACAGTTATTGTTATTTGTGGTCGTAAACATTATTTTGAGTTAATTCTATGAGGGGGGAGGGTGTACAATTAATTTTACTGTACAATGGGAGGGTCATCTGAAAATATTTGTAACTTTGGGGAGGGGGGTGCATTTTTGTTTTATGACACCTTGCGAATCACTTGCCTCCAACCAAATTAATTAGAATTTTGAAACATTTTGTCCAGGCCATTTGCTTTACTTTGAAATGAAAAATCTCTTCAATTTATTTTAGAAGACGTGAATTGTGCAAGGGTGCCAATATACAGTGGGGAAAAAAAGTATTTAGTCAGCCACCAATTGTGCAAGTTCTCCCACTTAAAAAGATGAGAGAGGCCTGTAATTTTCATCATAGGTACACGTCAACTATGACAGACAAAATGAGATATTTTTTTTCTCCAGAAAATCACATTGTAGGATTTTAAATGAATTTATTTGCAAATTATGGTGGAAAATAAGTATTTGGTCAATAACAAACGTTTCTCAATACTTTGTTATATATTCTTTGTTGGCAATGACACAGGTCAAACTTTTTCTGTAAGTCTTCACAAGGTTTTCACACACTGTTGCTGGTATTTTGGCCCATTCCTCCAAGCAGATCTCCTCTAGAGCAGTGATGTTTTGGGGCTGTCGCTGGGCAACACGGACTTTCAACTCCCTCCAAAGTTTTTCTATGGGGTTGACATCTGGAGACTGGCTAGGCCACTCCAGGACCTTGAAATGCTTCTTACGAAGCCACTCCTTTATTGCCCGGGCGGTGTGTTTGGGATCATTGTCATGCTGAAAGACCCAGCCACATTTCATCTTCAATGCCCTTGCTGATGGAAGGAGGTTTTCACTCAAAATCTCACGATACATGGCCCCATTCATTCTTTCCTTTACACGGATCAGTCCCTCTGGTCCCTTTGCAGAAAAAACAGCCCCAAAGCATGATGTTTCCACCCCCATGCTTCACAGTAGGTATGGTGTTCTTTGGATGCAACTCAGCATTCTTTGTCCTCCAAACACGACGAGTTGAGTTTTTACCAAAAAAGTTCTATTTTGGTTTCATCTCATTCTCCCAATCCTCTTCTGGATCATCCAAATGCACTCTAGCAAACTTCAGACGGGCCTGGACATGTACTGGCTTAAGCAGGGGGGACACGTCTCGCACAGCAGGATTTGAGTCCCTGGCGGCGTAGTATGTTACTGATGGTAGGCTTTGTTACTTTGGTCCCAGCTCTCTGCAGGTCATTCACTAGGTCCCCCGTGTGGTTCTGGGATTTTTGCTCACCGTTCTTGTGATCATTTTGACCCCACGGGGTGAGATCTTGCGTGGAGCCCCAGATCGAGGGAGATTATCAGTGGTCTTGTATGTCTTCCATTTCCTAATAATTGCTCCCACAGTTGATTTCTTCAAACCAAGCTGCTTACCTATTGCAGATTCAGTCTTCTCCAGCCGGGTGCAGGTCTACAATTTAGTTTCTGGTGTCCTTTGACAGCTCTTTGGTCTTGGCCATAGTGGAGTTTGGAGTGTGACTGTTTGAGGTTGTGGACAGGTGTCTTTTATACTGATAACAAGTTCAAACAGGTGCCATTAATACAGGTAACGAGTGGAGGACAGAGGAGCCTCTTAAAGAAGAAGTTACAGGTCTGTGAGAGCCAGAAATCTTGCTTGTTTGTAGGTGACCAAATACTTATTTTCCACCATAATTTGGTAATAAATTCATAAAAAATCCTACAATGTGATTTTCTGGATTTCTTTTTCTCAATTTGTCTGTCATAGTTGACGTGTACCTATGATGAAAATTACAGGCCTCTCTCATCTTTTTAAGTGGGAGAACTTGCACAATTGGTAGCTGACCAAATACTTTTTTCCCCCACTGTATTTGACCGCAACTGTAGACACCATTTTGACAATGAACTTGACTTGGTATTATAACACCTCAGGAGTCATTTGAGGAGGATTAACAAAGTGTGTGTCTTGCCCCAAAAGTCCTTCAGCGCATCATTTTCTATTATTATCCAATAGTGAGACTGTCATCAAGAGGCTCTCGTGAGATGGCTGGGTTGTACATGTACATGTATGCTGCTGGCACCCGCCCACCCGACTAGAATCACTACTCTCGACGGGTCTGACCTAGAGTATGTGGACAACTACAAATATCTAGGTGTCTGGTTAGACTGTAAACTCTCCTTCCAGACTCACATTAAGAATCTCCAATCCAAAGTTAAATCTAGAATCGGTTTCCTATTTCGCAACAAAGCCTCCTTCACTCATGCTGCCAAACATGCCCTCGTAAAACTGACTATCCTACCGATCCTTGACTTCGGCGATGTCATTTACAAAATAGCCTCCAACACTCTACTCAGCAAATTGGATGTAGTCTATCACAGTGCCATCCGTTTTGTCTCCAAAGCCCCATATACTACCCACCACTGTGACCTGTACGCTCTTGTTGGCTGGTCCTCACTACATATTCGTCGCCAAACCCACTGGCTCCAGGCCATCTATAAATCACTGCTAGGCAAATCCCCGCCTTATCTTAGCTCATTGGTCACCATAGCAACACCCACCCGTAGTATGCGCTCCAGCAGGTATATCTCACTGGTCATCCCCAAAGCCAACACCTCCTTTGGCCGCCAGTCCTTCCAGTTCTCTGCTGCCAATGACTGGAACAAATTGCAAAAACCTCTGAAGCTGGAGACACTTATCTCCCTCACTAACTTTAAGCATCAGTTGTCAGAGCACCTTACCGAGCACCTGTACACAGCCCATCTGAAATTAGCCCGCCCAACTACCTCATCCCTATATTGTTATTTATTTTGCTCATTTGTACCCCAGTATCTCTATTTGCACATCATCTCTTGCACATCTATCATTCCAGTGTTAATACTAATTGTAATTATTTTGCACTATAGCCTATTTATTGCCTCACCTCCATAACTTGCTACATTTGCACACACTGTATATATATTTATTTCTGTTGTATTTTTGACTTTGTTTTGTTTTACCCCATATGTAACTCTGTGTTGTTGTTTTTATCGCACTGCTTTGCTTTATCTTGGCCAGGTCGCAGTTGTAAATGAGAACTTGTTCTCAACTGGTTTACCTGGTTAAATAAAGGTGAAAAAAAATGGGAAAAAAAAATGAAAAAAAAACATGTAATACCTTGCTAAAACCAAGTATAGAGTTTATTTGTTATAATTCATTGGTATTAGATTTAAAAGGTGATCGAATAGCTCCTGATTTGTAATGTCATTAATGCAGTTCTTTTGAAGCAATGTTTATAAAAAATGTACAAGTGAATAGGTTGGTTTACTTTTAAGTTTAAGTTTCCCACGTATCTCGTTAAAGTTTTGACCAATGAGGTAACTTGTTAAGTTGTGGCCAATGGGAGAGTGGACTGGTTGCTGGGAAAGAAAAGAGAGGGAAAAGTTGAAAGAAGGGAGAGGAGAGATGTTAGTGGGGTTGGTGAAGGAAAAACGACCAAAGGAAAAGATAAAGAGAAAACAAAACCATACCTACAGAGTTTTTTTTAAAGGGAAATCCTGATTTTATTTCTATAAGAGAGTGTTTATTATTTCGTTAAGAAAGACCTAGTAGAGACTGAAGCTGCCGTCGCATTGTGGAGACATTCGACATCCTAGAGGTTAGCCTAGCATCGTGCAAGACTTGGAGAGAATTGCTTGTGACGATCAACGAGTTCGGGTTTCCAACGGATGTCTGTTGCTGCTACCGAGTACTGGCTGCATTGATAGCTGTGTTCGCTGTGGATCTTGTGAGGACACCTGCACGGAACTACTATATTTTGCTGAGGCATTATCTACAAGTAGTGAGTAACTACAAATGTGTGGTGGACTTCGGGACTTTATGTATGTCGTCATTTTTTTATGAGCTCCAACGCGCGCCCAGGGTTTAAGCAAGCTTGCAAATAATTTGGACATGGGTTGTGGAAAAATCATTGGGGTTTATTATTTTTATTTCTTTTGATGTGATACATTGAAAATGTGATTAATATAGATATTGAACCTTATGTCTGTTGTATTGGTGGAGTCATTTACTGTTTCAGTTTCATTTAATGCATGGGAAAGCATATCCTTATAACAATAACAAAGTCTATAATCATTCTATCTGAAGTTAATACCCTATTTGTCATTCACCCTAGCAAGTTTACAATAGGGATTCTTATTGGAGATGTCCTTCTCACCTAATATCCCATGCTGTTCAGATATTCTAAATAAGGTAATATCGTGAGAGTCAAATTCGAGCCTGGTGAGAGGGTTACATACAGTATTGAGGTCATTAGTGCCTAGAGAGAGAGAGAGAGAGCACACAGTGGCCTCTCCACTACACGGATTCCTCCAACAAATTGTGTATAAGGATTACATTTTAGTCATTTAGCAGACACTCTTATCCAGAGCGACTAACAGTTAGTGAGTGCATAAATTTTTCATACTGGCCCCCCGTAGGAATCAAACCCACAACCCTGGCGTTGCAAGCGCCATGCTCTACCAACTGAGCTACACAGGACCACATGGGATTACTGGTGTTGTCTTTCTTTCCATTGTGCAAAAGGAACCCGGAGCCTTCTCTTCCCTTGTGCGTGTAGGAGAGGAGAGCACAGGAAACCTGATCATATTCAATAATTCACAGCAACACTAAAACCCCTTCACCTCTCTCTCTCAATTAGTCCCTTTAAGACCTCTGGCCTAATGCTGCTTTGTCACTTCAACACAATGAAGTGTCTCTCTCTACATGGTAGAGAAATGGGTCTATCTTATAGTCGATCGAGTCAATGGCATATCAATCCAAACTCAACAGATCTCAAAGTACAGTAAATAGATGCGAAGTGATGATAGGTGATAGATAGCACGGTAGGAGACATGTGAAGTGTCAGTAAGTGAGTGGAGTCAGTATGTCAATGTGCTTCCATGTGCACTTTGTCTCCATTTCCTTAGTTAAGCCGTGTGTGTGTCTCCTAGAGTCCCGCAGCTAGGCTATCTGCTGGTTGCTGGGGCATAAATCGTTGTTCCTGGCAGAGTACAGGGGACATGATGCGACAGGACAGGGGAGCTGCTGATGAATAATGGATGTCCCAGTGGTACCTCAGAGCATGACTAATCCCAGCACATGACACGGCCTCTGGACACGAGAGGCTGAGGCTTAGCCCTAACATTAGCCCTCTGAGTGCTGACCCTCCCTACTTCTACGCCGGAGGGCAATGTCCTAGGTGTGTGTTTCTGTGTGTGTGGGTGCATGCGTGACTACCTGAATGTGTGAAATATATATATAAATATTTGATTTAACCAGGTAGCTTGCGGTAGAACCAGTTAAGTTGAGAACATGTTTAGTAATGACTTGGCAATACAACACACAAGTTTGTCTACAAGACATGAACCCTGTATGAAAATTCAAAGAATCAGAGTTCATCTAAGGACAGGCTAAGAGTACAGTATGTTCCCATCCCTTCAGTTATTGGCAGTGTGGCAAGTGAGGCCTCTTCCATGTCACACTATAAAAACCACACCCGCTCAGACCATAGAAACGCCTTTAGACATTTGATCACGCATCAGCCGTATTTGTGTAAGCACATATTGTAACCAGTCTGCTTGAATAGAAACATTTGCCTTTGCTTTTAATAGAAAGTTGTCAATTACAAAAGCTACACTTTTGTTTTGCATCTTACAAATATCACATGACCTGGTTCGCTGTCTGTGAGAGGTTTCAGTTGGGTTGGGAATATCTGTTATTACCGCGGTGGCAGTGGCGGTCGGTGTCGTTTAATATGAGGGAGTGCGATAATTTTTTTCATGAGTATGGCCTTATTTCTATTACAGTATATTGGATGACTGTCATTCATATTCCATTCACCCAGCTCAATGTAACATAAATTGGTTTAGGCTACTGTGTGATATTGTGATGGGTGATTTGAAGGAGTCAGGCGCAGGAGGGTAAATCACAGAATAACAGAGTTTATTCCGGAATACAGAGTTACGCAGTAATGCGTCAAAACAGTCCAGTGCTCAAAACAGGCGCACTGGAACTAACAAGGCACACGGGGAAAATAACCCGGCAATACAAAATACAAGGAGCTCAACCGAGCTTCACTCTCCTCACAATAAACAATCACACACAAAGACAAGGAGGTAGAGGGAACACTGATGAGGGGATATGAACCAGGTGTGTGTAATAAACAAGACAAAACAAATAGAATGATGAGATGAGGAGCGGCAGTGGCTAGAAGGCCGGTGACGACGAACGCCGAAGCCTGCCTGAACCAGGAGAGGAGGCAGCTTCGGAGACAGTCGTGACAGTATTACGTATTTGGTGACGTGAATACATTTAGTATAGTTTTATCTAAAGAGGATCACTTTTGTAATGTTTCACTATAAAAAATTAAAAATGAAATTCACTGAAGAGGATGTTCCTCCCCTTCCTCCTCTGAGAAGCCTGCACTACGCGGTAGCTAATAACAAGCTAATTATATATTAAACGTCATAT
The DNA here is from genome assembly GCF_020615455.1 of Coregonus clupeaformis. Taxonomy (NCBI): domain Eukaryota; kingdom Metazoa; phylum Chordata; class Actinopteri; order Salmoniformes; family Salmonidae; genus Coregonus; species Coregonus clupeaformis. Next base: position 23,894,322 of record NC_059222.1, read on the forward strand.
CGTTCAACACCATTAGCATTAGCTACCTGGTGGAATGTAATGTAGCAGGTTTCCTGTCGTTGATAATTGAGGGCAATTAGAGATTCTCTGCTATCTGCAGTGAGTCCTGGAAGAACCTGCTATTATTACAACACCGCTATTTTAGTAGTAGTAGTCACCCCAGGGTGTAGGAGCTACCATCAGCTTATCTTAATGATCATATCATCACTCATCAATTAGGTGAACTGCCTTAGACCATGCATCTATTAGTCTATTACAAACTTGCACCAATGGGAAAGGGGAGATGGGGTGACTAATGTAAATGACTGACAAGTGAAAAACAGGTAATTACACGATAATGACTGCTATTATGAGGCCAATTACTATGCGGCCTGTAACCTTATTCTAATTGACTACATACCCTCACCACACATACAGTTGAAGTCGGAAGTTTACATACACCTTAGCCAAATACATTTAAACTCAGTTTTTCACAATTCCTGACATTTAATCCTAGTAAAAATTCCCTGTCTTAGGTCAGTTAGGATCACCACTTTATTTTAAGAATGTGAAATGTCAGAATAATAGTAGAGAGAATGATTTATTCCAGCTTTTATTTATTTCATCACATTCCCAGTGGGTCAGAAGTTTACATACACTCAATTAGTATTTGGTAGCGTTGCCTTTAAATTGTTTAACTTGGGTCAAACGTTTCGGGTAGCCTTCCACAAGCTTCCCACAATAAGTTGGGTGAATTTTGGCCCATTCCTCCTGACAGAGCTGGTGTAACTGAGTCAGGTTTGTAGGCCTTCTTGCTCGCACACGCTTTTTCAGTTCTGCTCACACATTTTCTATAGGATTGAGGTCATTGCTTTATAATGGCCACTCCAATACATTGACTTTGTTGTCCTTAAGCCATTTTGCCACAACTTTGGAAGTATGCTTGGGGTCATTGTCCATTTGGAAGACCAATTTGTGACCAAGCTTTAACTTCCTGACTGATGTCTTGAGATGTTGCTTCAATATATCCACATAATTAGATACTTTTGAACCTGTTTCCTCCAGCATCTTCACAAGGTCCATTGCTGTTGTTCTGGGATTGATTTGCACTTTTCGCACCAAAGTACGTTAATCTCTAGGAGACAGAAAGCGTCTCCTTCCTGAGCGGTATGACGGCTGCGTGGTCCCATGGTGTTTATACTTGCGTACTATTGTTTGTACAGATGAACGTGGTACCTTCAGGCGTTTGAAAAAAGGATGAACCAGACTTGTGGAGGTCTACAATTTTTTTATCTGAGATCATGGCTGATTTCTTTTGATTTTCCCATGATGTCAAGCGAAGAGGCACTGAGTTTGAAGGTAGGCCTTGAAATACATCCACAGCTACACCTCCAATTGACTCAAATGGTGTAAATTAGCCTATCAGAAGCTTCTAAAGCCATGACATCATTTTCTGGAATGTTCCAAGCTAATTAAAGGCACAGTCAACTTAGTGTATGTATACTTCTGACCCACTGGAATTGTGATACAGTGAATTATAAGTGAAATAATCTGTCTGTAAACAATTGTTGGAAAAATTACTTGTGTCATGCACAAAGTAGATGTCCTAACCGACTTGCCAAAACTATAGTTTGTTAACAAGAAATTTGTGGAATGGTTGAAAAACAAGTTTTAATGACTCCAACCTAAGTGTATGTAAACTTCCGACTTCAACTGTACATACACATACACAGTCTTCCTAGTGCTATTTCCCTCTGTGGACTATCTGATTGGCACCTTTTGATAGTAGGGAATATAGGTATCTCTCTGTTGTAACCCCAGTCAGTGCAATAACAGTAGTGACAAATAGCAGCAGACAGGGTCAGACACACAGTGGCTGTTCAATCAATCAATCAATCAATCAATCAATCAAATGTATTTATAAAGCCCTTTATACATCAGCAGATGTCACAAAGTGCTTATACAGAAACCCAGCCTGGTAAAAATGTGGAGGTAGATAGGGGTCACCTCTCTGGCTCCATCTTCATCTGTCTTGAGCAACCTTTCATGTTCTGTTTGATAACAACCAACAGTAATCATGGCTATTATATTGTTTGTCACGCCATGCCAAGGTTCAACGTTACGACCCCCCGTACTTTCACACACAAACCCTCCTTTTGTCTCGGCGATGTCACGGAGACCATGATAAATAATACCTTAAAGTACCCAACCTTGAATTTAGGCCACCTTGTCACTTGGGAGCCACACTTGAAAGAAGATAGCTTAGTGAAAAGAAGATACAACAAAACAGTGTCATGGCACAGAAAGTGGATTTGAAATATATGGGAAAAAGTCAACATGAGTAAAACCTAAAACAAACATAAGTTCAAGTAGAGTCTTCTAAGGGAGTGGAACAAAGATACTTAATAAGGGTATATAAACCCGATAAGGAGAAAAGGAGCCAAAAACTATGTGAAATAGCATCCAGTGTATCTCCACCAAAGCTCTTGTTTTTCGATACACAGCAGCCAAGGCGACAGACACAGTAAAGTGTTTGTTTTCGGGGCCAGTCCTAAGCCCTCGGACTATTCTATTCCCCTGACGTCTGCTTCGGTTCTCATGGGTAGGATGAGAACACACACAATCATCACACACACGTAAACACACACACACAAGTAAATACACATGTAAACACACACACCTGTATGTGTACCATTCCTATGTACTGCCATGACACCACCGTCCCACAGTGGCCCAACAAAAACATTCAGTGTGACTTACACATCCTTCCCCCAACCTCTCCTGTACACTAAAAGCATCCCCTAGGAATGTGGTGGTGGTGCTGGCTGACGCCATACTAAGCCACCCCAGTCCTGCTGAGGAGTATACTTTTGCAAGACCTGTCGTCTGCGTCTGGCCTTGACAATCATGAGAAAATCACTAGGTGCCTGGAGGGGAGATCTCCCAGGTAACAGGTATGCCTGTTGACACATGCCAAATCCCTTTTCTTTCTTTCTCTGCCGCAGTTAGGCCAACTTTTCGTGAACGCGGTGAGACACTGTAAAAACGCCCTGTCTCAAACGCAGACATCAGACAGACACGCCGACCGACCCAGAGCAAAGCGAGACTTGTTGGGTCACGTGGTCGGTGGCACCACTTGCTTGGTACCTAACGAACGCGCACGCACATGAATGCGCACATGGACACACTAACAAACACACACACATGCATGCACACACACCTCTAGCAGTAGAAGTCATGCCACCAGTCAGTCAGGCCCTGTGTTGTATTGTGCTGCCCCGGGGGCTTCACGGGGCCTGGTAGGCCTCAGCCATGCCTGCTGTGGGAGAAGAGTCGCTGATGGATGAGATATTAGTAGCGTTCCACTGGCAGGTGACATTTGATCTGCAAAAGAGTGCAGAGAGAGCAGGAAAAGAGACTAAGAAAATATTGTCCATAGTGATGCCGATGTATGTCACAGGTGACAAGCCTGCCTCAAAAGGAAATATTGCTTTACAGTACCTATCTAGGAAATGAAAGATTATTCTGGAAATGACAATATGTATTAAACAAGTAGCGTAAAGGTTGACCACCAACATAGCTTTTCTTAGTTGTAAGTTATGTATATGGTTGCAACCTTGGCACTGACATCTGAACAAATGACTGCTGTATATTTACCCTATTTGTCTTTTCAAAACCACATTGTGTCCATTACAATGCACATGACTGTGCTGACCACAAAGACAACCCACTGGAACAGAGACCGTTCACATAGGCCTACAGTACATGCATCATTGTTTCCAGTCTGAAATGCTGATACCTTAACAGTGGGCAGAGAAGAATACAGCTTTTCCATGTGAATGGTGAGTCTGACACTACTATTTGTTTGCAGCTATGGTGACAGTGTGAGAGTAGATACCTAGGAAACAAGTCCAGTCGTGGGTGAAATAGTACGAAAAAAAGGGTTGCAATTACAAAAGACGTCCTATAACACGAGTACTGTATTAGTACCGGTGCCAACACAGGTTTTCACCACAGAGACTATGCCAGACTCTTCATCTTCAGGGGAAGTATGTGGAGTTCCATCAACACAACCTTTCTTGTTTGTTTTCAATTCCCAGCTATCTGTCAGATGACCAGTTACAACAACAACCTCACAGCAAGTTCACACCTCAAAAGACGTAAGCTACTATGTTCCAAGTCGATACTGGATTTAAAAAAAATGTAATGTGGTAATATCTAGTCTTACATACTGTGTAATGCCACATTATGCTTACTAGTTTAGTGGTATGCCTTAGCCAATTGGATATGTGTATTTTTGGACATTGTCAGTGAGAGTCTTTCTGGTGAGCGTGGCATTACATCACACGCTGTCCTCGTAAACAACGCCGTCAAGTATATCCTGTTGCTTGGCACGACACTCTCCTGGAAGCCCTACTATATTATACTGTTCTGGCTGCAGAGGAGAAGTTGAGATGGAGCAGTGTGTGTGTGTGTGTTTGTGTATGTCTGAGCGTGTTCGTGTGTGCGCACAATGTGTGTTCTTGTGTTGTGTGTGTGTGCGCATGCTTGTGTGTGTGTGTGTTTTGTTTTGTGTAGCGGGGTGTAGTTGGGGGAACGAGGAGGGTGGTGTGTGTGTGTTGGGGGTGGGGGTGGGGGTGGGGTGGATGTTGGGCTGTGGAGGGAAGGTGGTTCAGCCACCGCCCTGACTGACTTCCAGGCACCCCCACATAACCACAAACCCCGGTTCCCCCCTCAACTCGCCTCTGTGACCAGCGCCATATTCAAGAGAACATCCAAGAAACAAACACAAACTCCCACTGTTCTATTCTACGTGGCTCACAGAGGTTGTGTAAGAAGAACTTGGTATAAAACTCCTTGTTTATATCCCATTGTCAATACAGTAGATCCACAAAGACAAACTTGAATGCCCACATAATGTCTACACAAGGAATATCCATCATAGCATACACAACACAACCAAATGAGACACATTTAAATGAAGATTTACAAAATGCTAGAGTTGAAGTCGGAAGTTTACATACACCTTAGCCAAATACATTTAAACTCTGTTTTTCACAATTCCTGACATTTAATCCTAGTTAAAAATACCCTGTCTTAGGTCAGTTAGGATCACCACTTTATTTTAAGAATGTGAAATGTCAGAATAATAGTAGAGAGAATGATTTATTCCAGCTTTTATTTCTTTCATCACATTCCCAGTGGGTCAGAAGTTTACATACACTCAATTAGTATTTGGTAGCGTTGCCTTCCTGCCTTTCCTTCCTCATGATGCCATCTATTTTGTGAAGTGCACCAGTCCCTCCTGCAACAAAGCACCCCCACAGCATGATGCTACCACCCCTGTGCTTCACGGTTGGGATGGTGTTCTTCGGCTTGCAAACACCCCCTTTTTCCTCCAAACATAACGATGGTCATTATGGCCAAACAGTTCTATTTTTGTTTCACCAGACCAGAGGACATTCTCCAAAAAGTAAGATCTTTGTCCCCATGTGCAGTTGCAAACCGTAGTCTGGCTTTTTCATGGCGGTTTTGGAGCAGTGGCTTCTTCCTTGCTGAGCGTCCTTTCAGGTTATGTCGATATAGGACTTGTTTTACTGTGGATATAGATACTTTGGTACCTGTTTCCTCCAGCATCTTCACAGGGTCCTTTGCTGTTGTTCTGGGATTGATTTGCACTTTTCGCACCAAAGTACGTTCATCTCTAGGAGACAGAACGCGTCTCCTTCCTGAACGGTATGACGGCTGCGTGGTCCCATGGTGTTTATACTTGCGTACCATTGTTTGTACAAATGAATGTGGTACCTTCATGTGTTTGTAAATTTCTCCCAAGGATGAACCAGACTTGTGGAGATCTACAATTTTTGACCTAAGTTAAACAATTTAAAGGCAATGCTACCAAATACTAATTGAGTGTATGTAAACTTCTGACCCACTGGGAATGTGATGAAATAAATAAAAGCTGAAATAAATAATTCTCTACTATTATTCTGACATTTCACATTCTTAAAATGAAGTGGTGATCCTAACTGACCTAACTAGGATTAAATGTCAGGAATTGTGAAAAACTGAGTTCAAATGTATTTGGCTAAGGTGTATGTAAACTTCCGACTTAAACTGTATAAAAAAATATACACATTTGCGATTTTTCACTAGAAATGATTGCTTGTGGGTACCTTTGTGTGTGTAAAATATTACTGTTCTCATATTTTTTATTAATAGATTTTAGGTGTGTATTAAAAGGTGTTTTTTTGCAAAACGTTATATATGCATTGCTTATCTGGAATGGAATGTTCGTATACTGTATATTTGACTGTGATATGTGGTTGTATCACTGAGCTATCTTAAGATGAGCTACTATTTTTTACATTGTAGAATAATAGTGAAGACATCAAAACTATGAAATAACACATATAGAATCATATAGTAACCAAAAAAGTGTTAAACAAATCAAAATATATTTTATATTTTAGATTCTTCAAATAGCCACCCTTTGCCTTGATGACAGCTTTGCACACTCTTGGCGTTCTCTCAACCAGCTTCACCTAGAATGATTTTCCAACAGTCTTGAAGGAGTTCCCACATATGCTGAGCACTTGTTGGCTGCTTTTCCTTCACTCTGCGGACCGACTCATCCCAAACCATCTCAATTGGGTTGAGGTCGGCGGATTGCGGAGGCCAGGTAATCTGATGCAGCACTCCATCACTCTCCTTCTTGGTAAAATAGCCCTTACACAGCCTGGAGGTGTGTTGGGTCATTGTCCTTTTGAAAACAAATGATAGTCCCACTAAGCCCAAACCAGATGGGATGGCGTATCGCTGCAGAAGGCTGTGGTAGCCATGCTGGTTAAGTGTGCCTTGAGTTCTAAATAAATCACAGACAGTGTCACAAGCAAAGCACCCCCTCACAATAACACCTCCTCCTCCATGCTTTACGGTGGGAACTACACACTGGCACCATCCCTACGGTGAAGCATGGTGGTGGCAGAATCATGCTGTGGGGATGTTTTTTAGCAGCAGGGACTGGGAGGCAAAGATGAATGGAGCAAAGTACAGAGAGATCCTTGATGAAAACCTGCTCCAGAACTCTCAGGACCTCAGACTGGGGCGACGGCTCACCTTCCAACAGGACAACGACGCTAAGCACACAGCCAAGACAAAGCAGGAGTGGCTTCAGGACAAGTCTCTGAATGTCCTTGAGTGGCCCAGCCAGAGCCCGGACATAAACCTGATCGAACATCTCTGGAGAGACCTGAAAATAGCTGTGCAGCAACGCTCCCCATCCAACCTGACAGAGCTTGAGAGGATCTGCAGAGAAGAATGGGAGAAACTCCCCAGGCGTGCCAAGATTGTAGTGTCATACCCAAGAAGAGTCGAGGCTGTAATCGCTGCCAAAGGTGCTTCAACAAAGTACAGAGTAAAGGGTCTGAATACTTATGAAAATGAAATATTTCCATTTTTTATTGTTAATAAAAAAAATAGAAAAACCTGTTTTTGGTTTGTCATTCTAGGGTATTGTGTGTACATTGATGAGGGGGAAAACTATTTAATCAATTTTAGAATAAGGCTGTAACCTAACAAAATGTGGAAAAAGTAAAGGCGTCTGAATACTTTCCGAAGGCACTGTATATAAAAAAAATTATGCACTAAACAATTTATGCAACAAGGATCTTGACTCAGGTGGGAATTGAATGTCTCTGCTGTAACCAATAAGCTTGCTTTTAACATCTAGCAACTTAGCTAGCAACTTAGCAAACCAAATGCATAACTGGAGCCATGATCGGCATATAATTTATTTGACACATCTTAGATTTCTTATAGTTATACTTAACTTATAGTTATAAGCAGAACATTCCAGTTTCTCATTTCCATTGCCATAAATATCATTTATTTTACTTTTAACTCATTAAAATCATCAGACAACATACAAGCCAAAACAAAGAAAACAAAGGGGCACAGGATGTGGTGCAGCCTGGGAGGCAGGCGTCCATCTTCTCAAGACTTCCATTTAATCTTAAACAACCTCCATTAGCCATGCGGTCACCAAACGAAGCCCTACATCCACTAGCCAAACCTGGGATCCATCATGCCTACGGACTGCATTCACTTCCTGTGGGCGGCCGCCTAGAACACAAAGTCAGGGGGGTTTAAATAAACATAATCCAAATCACATTACTCATCAATTATACAATATCAATTCTTCATCTAGATTGCATGTAAATCGGTCACACCTGTGACACTATGAAATGTTGTAATTGCACGTTATGTATTCTACTATGCTATCTCTCAACCGTAAATTATGATTTTATCTTTGGTCAGGGCCCACTAGTGGTCCTGGCGGGCCAAACCAAACGTCGTCATGGGTCAAGTTTGGCCCGTCGGCCCCAGTTTGGTCGGCCCTGGTCTATACATTTTCACACACTCTGTTTTTCCCTGGGATGTGTATGAGTAGCTAGGCTTCCATCCAATTGGCAACAGATTTTATTTTGAATATTAAAAGATTAGCATAAAAACGATATCCGCATTTTCCCACCGTAGATGTGTTTCCATTAAATTTACTTTTTGTAGATAAAAGGCTGTGCATGATGACGTAGTGCACATAAAAATACCCATGTACCCCCCAAAACAATACAAGTGAATGTCATAAAATGTGTTGATGTGGATGCGGTGGGTGAGTCAATCGCAGGACACAGAGGATCAGTCAAAGCGACTTTACTGTACTTGTAAATAGACACAAAAAGAAACGGCCTCAAACACAGGAGGCGAACAAAATACGCACAGTGCGTAAAACACTAAACTCAGACAAGGCACCGAACCTACAACACACGACATGTGGAACAATAACACACAACTACAAAACATAACACAGGGAAACTTATAGGTGACATAATCAGGACAGAATACGAAACAGGTGCACTAAACTAGACATGACCAAACAAACATCGAAAACATCAAACGGTGGCAGCTAGTACTCCGGGGACAACGAACGCCGAAGCCTGCCCGAACAAGGAGGAGGAGCAGCCTCGGCGGTATTCGTGACAGTACCCCCCCTTGACGCGCGGATCCAGCCGTGCGCCGACCCCGGCCTCGGGGACGGCCAGGAGGACGCGGAGCAGGGCGCGTGGGATGGTTACGGTGGAACTCCGTCAGGAGGGAGGGATCTAAGATGTCCCTCCTAGGCACCCAGCACCGTTCCTCCGGACCGCACTCCCTCCCACTCCACGAGATATTGTAGACCCCCATCCGACGTCTCGAATCCACGATGGACCGGACTGAGTACGCCGGAGCCCCCTCGATGTCCAGTGGGGGCGGAGGAGTCTCTATTATCTCACTGTCCTGGAGTGGACCAGCTACCACCGGCCTGAGGAGAGACACATGGAACGAGGGGTTAATGTGATAATCATTAGGCAGTTGTAACTTGTAGCATACCTCGTTCAATCTCCTCAGGACTTTAAATGGCCCCACAAACCGCCGACCCAGCTTCCGGCAGGGCAGGCGAAGGGGCAGGTTTCGAGTCGAGAGCCAGACTCGATCTCCAGGTGCGTATACTGGACCCTCACTGCGGTGGAGATCGGCGCTCGCCTTCTGTCTACGGATAGCCCGCTGCAGATGGACGTGTGCAGCATTCCACGTCTCCTCCGAGCGCCGAAACCACTCATCCACCGCAGGAGCCTCGATCTGGCTCTGATGCCATGGTGCCAGAACCGGCTGATACCCTAACACACACTGGAAAGGGGTCAGGTTAGTAGAGGAGTGGCGAAGAGAGTTCTGGGCAATCTCTGCCCAAGGGATATAACCCGACCACTCCTCCTGCCGGTCCTGGCAATACGATCTCAGAAACCTACCCACATCCTGGTTCACTCTCTCCATCTGCCCATTACTCTCAGGGTGAAAACCCGAGGTAAGGCTAACCGAGACCCCCAAACGTTCCATGAACGCCCTCCAGACTCTAGAGGTGAATTGGGGACCTCGATCGGACACTATATCCTCGGGAACCCCGTAGTGCCGGAAGACGTGGGTAAACAAAGCCTCAGCGGTCTGTAGGGCAGTAGGGAGACCCGGCATTGGGATGAGACGTCAGGCCTTAGAGAACTGATCCACAACGACCAGAATAGTGGTATTCCCCTGGGAGGGGGGTAGGTCAGTGACAAAGTCTACCGAGAGGTGAGACCACGGCCGTTGTGGAACGGGCAGGGGCTGTAACTTCCCCCTGGGCAGGTGTCTAGGCGCCTTACACTGGGCGCACACTGAGCAGGAGGAGACATAAACCCTCATGTCCCTAGCCAATGTTGGCCACCAGTACTTAACACTAAGGCAGTGCACTGTCCGGCCAATACCTGGATGTCCAGAGGAGGGTGACGTGTGAGCCCAATATATGAGACGATCACGGATCTCGAGCGGCACGTACGTCCGCCCCACCGGACACTCCGGAGGAGTAGGGTCGGTGCGTAACGCCCGCTCGATTTCCGCATCGATCTCCCACACCACCGGTGCCACCAGACAAGATTCCGGCAGTATGGGAGTGGGCTCAATGGACCTCTTCTCTGTGTCATACCGCCGGGACAGGGCGTCTGCCTTACCATTCTGGGACCCTGGGATGTAAGTAAGCTTAAAAACAAACCGGGTCAGAAACATGTTCCACCTAGCCTGACGAGGGTTCAGTCTCCTAGCTGCCAGGATGTACTCCAGGTTACGATGGTCAGTCAGAATGAGAAAAGGGTGTTGAGCCCCCTCAAGCCAATGCCTCCACACCTTTAGGGCCTGAACTACGGCTAGCAGCTCCCTGTCCCCTAGGCCGGAGTTTAGGAGGCGTGCCTGAGCGTTGAGACAATACTGCCCCAATACCGGCCGCTGACGCGTCCACCTCCACTTGGAACGCTAAAGCGGGGTCCGGATGCGCCAGCACCGGAGCCGAGGTGAACAGGTTCTTCAGTTTATCAAACGCCCTGTCCGCCTCAGCCGACCACTGCAAACGCACCGGGCCCCCCTTCAGCAGGGAAGTGATGGGAGCTGCCACCTGTCCAAAACCCCGGATAAACCTCCGGTAGTAATTGGCAAAACCCAAAAACCGTTGCACCTCTTTAACAGTGGTTGGAGTCTGCCAATTACGCACGGCTGACACACGGTCAATCTCCATCTCCACCCCTGACGCGGACAACCGATGACCCAAGAAGGAGATGGACTCCTGGAAAAACAGATATTTCTCTGCCTTGACATACAAAAAAAGTCATGCTCCAACAGCCTACCCAACACTCGGCGTACCAGGGCTACATGCTCGGCTCGTGTAGACGAGTACACTAGAATGTCATCAATGTACACAACCACACCCTGCCCATGCAAGTCCCGGAAGATCTCGTCCACAAAGGATTGGAAGACTGAAGGAGCATTCATTAACCCGTATGGCATGACGAGATACTCATAATGACCCGAGGTGGTACTAAATGCGAGGTGGTCTTCCATTCATCTCCCTCCCTAATGCGCACCAAGTTGTAAACGCTCCTGAGATCCAGTTTTGTGAAGAAACGCGCTCCGCGTAATGATTCCGTCATACTCGCAATCAGAGGAAGAGGATAACTGTATTTAACAGTGATCTGATTGAGATTACGGTAATCAATACACGGGCGCAACCCTCCATCTTTTTTCTTCACAAAAAAGAAACTCGAGGACACAGGGGAAGTGGAGGGCCGTATGTATCCCTGTCTCAGAGACTCGGCTATGTAAGTCTCCATAGCCGCCGTCTCCTCTTGAGACAAGGGATACACATGGCTCCGCGGAAGTGCCGCACCCGCCAGGAGGTCTATCGCACAATCTCCCCGTCTATGAGGTGGCAATCGCGTCGCCCTAGTCTTGCTGAACACAAGTGCCAAATCCTCATACTCGGGGGGAATGTGCATTGCGGGCACCTGGTTCGGACTCTTCACCGTGGTCGCCCCTACGGAAACACCTAAACATCGCCCGACACACTGGTTAGACCACTCCTTGAGAGCCCTCTGTTGCCACGAAATGGTGGGATCATGGGTGATTAACCAAGGAAGCCCCAGTACCATGGGATACGCAGGAGAGTCGATCAGATACAACTGAATAATCTCTTCATGACCCCCCTGCGTCCTCATCTTAAGTGGCGCTGTGACCTCCCTAATCAACCCAGATCCCAACGGACGGCTATCTAGGGCATGGACAGGGAAGGGTGCATCAACGAGCAGGAGGGGAATCCCTAACCTCACACAAAAATTACGATCAATGAAATTCCCAGCTGCGCCTGAATCGACTAGCACCTTATGCTGGGACTGAGATGCAACCTGAGGAAATACTACAGGTATACAAAAGTGAACAACAGAAAGCTCTGGGTGAGTTGGGCGCCTACTCACCTGGAATGACTCCCCAGTGTGCGACCTGTTGCCTCGAACCCCTGGAGACCCTCCCCAGCACCTAGCCGCAGTGTGTCCTCTACGACCACAGTTGGTGCAGGGGACGGCCTCCCTCGGTATCTCTCTCCTCCTCTCTCTAGCGCCAGCACCCCCGAGCTCCATAGGGCTCGGCTCGGAGGTGCTGGGGGATGGAATGGACGGCCCCAACTCTGGACGTCCGCGGGTGGCCAGCAGGGTGTCCAGACGGATTGACATGTCCACCAACTGGTCAAAGGTAAGATTGGTGTCCCTGCAGGCCAACTCTCGTCGAACGTCCTCACGCAGGCTACACCGATAGTGGTCGATGAGGGCCCTCTCATTCCACCCCGCATCCGCCGCTAGAGTCCGGAAGTCCAGGGCGAACTCCTGTGCGCTCCTCTTCCCCTGTCGAAGGTGGAACAGACGCTCCCCCGCCGCTTTACCCTCAGGGGGATGATCGAAAACAGCCCTGAAGCGGCGGGAGAACTCTGCGTAGCTGATGGTGGCGGCGTCTATTCCCCTCCATTCGGCATTGGCCCACTCCAACGCCTTGCCGGAGAGACAGGAGATGAGGGCGGAAACGCTCTCGTATCCCGAGGGCGCCGGGTGTATGGTTGCCAGGTAGAGCTCCACTTGAAGGAGGAACCCCTGACACCCGGCTGCGGTGTCATCATATGCCCTCGGGAGCGAGAGCCGAATACCACTGGACTCCGGAGCTGGTATGGTGGGGCTGGCCGATGGTGGTGGTAAGGTAGGAGGAGGTGTGGACAAGCCTCCTCTCTCCCATTGGCGCAGGGTGTCCATTACCTCTTGCATGGCAGATCCGAGTTGCTGGATCCTGGCGTCCTGGCAGCTGACCCGATCCTCCAGCGACTCGGTTCTCACCGCTGCTCCTGCTGACTCCATAGTAAAGAGGTGTGTTATTCTGTCATAAAATGTGTTGATGTGGATGCGGTGGGTGAGTCAATCGCAGGACACAGAGGATCAGTCAAAGCGACTTTACTGTACTTGTAAATAGACACAAAAAGAAACGGCCTCAAACACAGGAGGCGAACAAAATACGCGCAGTGCGTAAAACACTAAACTCAGACAAGGCACCGAACCTACAACACACGACATGTGGAACAATAACACACAACTACAAAACATAACACAGGGAAACGTATAGGTGACATAATCAGGACAGAATACGAAACAGGTGCACTAAACTAGACATGACCAAACAAACATCGAAAACATCAAACGGTGGCAGCTAGTACTCCGGGGACGACGAACGCCGAAGCCTGCCCGAACAAGGAGGAGGAGCAGCCTTGGCGGTATTCGTGACAGTGAAATGGGTTTCCATCGCATTTTCAACTCTACTGTTGGTTTTTCACAAAAAAATTGCGTTATAGTGCACTCCGGTATTGGCAGGTGCGTTCAAGACCTGCATACTGTTGGCTAGAGCCAGGTATAGCCTACATTATGAGATTGTTTTGTCAAAAGGCAGAGTGTGCTAGAGCCACGTATAGCCTACATGATGAGATTATTATGGACAAAAGAGGGAGATTATTTTGTCAAATGGCAGCCAAACATCGATTATCATGTCACCAGAATAAGACCCTTGATATGTATTGGAAAGGAGCAAGCTAATCACCTTGCACTTTCATCACCCTGTGAAGTTCATCATAACTTATTTAATCTGTAGCCTAATAAACTGCATGCTTTCCCGACAAGTCGTAGTGGGAGGACCACACAACATGTCATCGCGTGACTCCAAGTTTATTTACTTCGACATTACGGTTATTATATCACCATTTGCGCATAAAAGCGTTTCCACCGACATTTCTCACATCATTCATTTTACCGACACAAAAAGATCCCATCCTGTCTAGCTTCTTTTGTTTTGTCGACATTTTCAAAGTTTACCAAAAACCTTTCTGTTTCCATCAGGCCTGTCATTAAATGTTTTATCCGATGTGTACTTTACTAACGTTTTTAAAGGTTGGATGGAAACCTGGTTACTGTGTGGTATGGTAGTGTGCATGAATATGTGGTGTGAGGCCTGCCTGTCAGGTTGTTAGTTACTAGAGGGCTGGTCTCCTGATGTCTCCACTGGGTCCCCCTCTTTTAAAAACCTCCAGCACGCCTCCGAGTCTGGGGAGTCACAGTCTGTAATTGGGGAAAAGCCACAGCACACAGCTCAATATACACTGAGTGTACAAAACATTAGGAACACCTTCTCTTTCCATGACCAGGTGAATCCAGGTGAAAGCTAGGATCCATTATTGATGTCACCTGTTACAATCACTTCAATCAGTGTAGATGAAGGGGAGGAGACAGGTTAAGGAAGGTTTTTTAAGCCTTGAGACAATTGAGACATCGATTGTGTATGTGTGCCATTCAGAGGGTGAATGGGCAAGACAACATATTTAAGTGCCTTTGAACAGGGTATGGTAGTAGGTGTCAGGAGCACCGGTTTGAGTGTGTCAAGAACTCCAACGCCGCTTGGTTTTTCACGCTCAACAGTTTCCAAGAATGGTCCACCACCCAAAGGGCATCCAGCCAACTTGACACAATTGTGGGAAGCATTTGTGTCAACATGGGCCAGCATCCCTGTGGAATGCTTTCGACACCTTGTAGAGTCCATGCCCTGACAAATTGAGGCTGTTCGGAGAGCAAAGTGTGCAACTCAATATTAAGAAGGTGTTCCTAATGTTTTGTACACTCAGTGTATATACCCACTTCCCCCAGCTTTGTCAAAATAACGTTTGTGTGCTCTCCCCACTTCGGGGCCTATTTCAGGCCGGGTTCTACCTATATCCTGAAACAGTTTAGCTTTAAATATAACATAACTATAGCATGTGTCTATATATGCAGTAAATTGGTGAAGGTCTTCAGCTCTTTGAGTATTGACATTAGGTTAAGAAAGGCTAAATAAAGATGGATGACCTCCAACAAGAAAGCAAAGCGAACACCCAACAGCAAAAACATTTCAACTTTTTATAATATAATGATATGCCATTTAGCAGACGATTTTATCCAAAGCGACTTACAGTAATGTGTTTGTACATGTTACGCATGGGTGGTACCGGGAATCTAACCCACTGTACTGATGTTGCAAGCATCATGCTCTACCAACTGAGCTACAGAGGACCATAGAATGGCATATTGCATGCTAATATCCTTACATGCTACACACCTTCCAACTAGCAAGCAAAACAAACATGCAACAACAGCAAAGGTTGTTGAACTCTTTCATGCTAATATCTGAACGTGATACAAGCCTTTCAACAACAGCCAAGGTTGTTCAACTCTTTCAAGCTAACATGCCAACATGGTACAAGCGACTAGCCTTCCATCAACAGCAAAGTTTGCTCAACACTTTTATGCTAACATGCTCATATTCTACAAGCTACAAGCCATCCAGCAACAGCAAAGATTTTTCAACTCTTTCATGTGAGGTAATAACATTGAACATGGTTAATATATTTAAAAGTAACACTTTACATTAAGTTGTCCTTATTACTATGTAACTACACAGTAATAACTGTAGTAAAAACATAGTAGTTACATAGGTATTGCTATGTAATGACATGGTAATAGGGTTTAGCGGTATCAGTTATTACATAATTGGAACAAGGACTGTGTAATTACACATCCCTTGCTGAAGTTTATTCCCCATGTGTAAATACTAATGTTATTACACATTTTCTTGTTCCACTACTATGTAACTACTGTTTTGTGATTAAACGTTTGAAATTCACAGGTGAATTGCCATTGCACTACCATCAAATCCACAGGTAATACCAGTGTTGATACCATCTTGATTTAATGATGTTTATAGGCACACCCTGTCAAGTAAACTTTTATTCTGTATAACCTTAGAGCCAGGTAATAACACAGAAATAAATGTATTGAACCCTGGCATTACCTGTGGATTTGATGGTAGTGGCACTGTGTAGTAACATGTAACAAGGACGGCAGGTAGCTTAGTGGGTAAGAGCGTTGTGCCAGTAACCAAAAGGTTGCTGGTTCTAATCCCCGAGCCGACTAGGTGAAAAATCTGTCGATGTGCCCTTAAGCAAGGCACTTAACCCTAATTGCTCCTGTAAATCGCTCTGGATAAGAGCGTCTGCTAAATGACTAAAATGTAAATGTAACAAGCTCACATTTTGGTTTAAGTTATTAACATGGTAAATCACAGGTGACGTTCAAACATGCAATTACAAACTGTAGTTACATAACGGAACAAAAACATTTGTAATATGATTAGTAATTACACATGTGGAATAAGCTTCAGCAAGTGGATGTGTAATTACAGTCCTTGTTCTAATTGTGTAATAATTGATACTGCTAAGCCCTATTATCATGTAATGAAATAGCAATACCTATGTAACTACTATGTTATTGCTATGTTGTTACTACATTTAAAACTGTGTTGTTCAACAATAATAAGGGTACATTTAATGTAAAGCCTTATCATATATTCAAACAAACTATCTCAATATTATTACTCATTTGAAATGCTTACCATGAGGGCACTTTCAAACAATGGACACCAAAATGACCACCTGGTGTAGGCCCCATAGTAGTTTCTTAACATTTCTGATTGCAGTTGCCTTTTAAAGGGATAGCAGGTAATTTAACCCATTCATTACTTCTCCACAGTGGTGGAAAACTAAAAGGTCCCATATGTCACACTAACATGCTACAAGCTACAAGCCTTTCAACAACAGCAAAGGTTATTCAATTCTTTCATGCTAACATGCTAACGTGTGCTCGGTGTTTTTAGTCTCCATTGCGACAGAGGTAAATGCCTTATTGTTTTGTCATGGGGATAGAGTTAGGAGGTTTGTAAAGACGACTCTGGGCTGCGTACACACTGGAGCCATTTGATGCACTGCCTGCTTTGATCTCTGTTTTTACTATGTCGACACTAACCACGCCTCTGGTTCCCCACAGCCCACACACCTCTCTGTATCTGCAGCCTGTCTCGTCTCCAAAACACACACGACATCCACCCTACAGTACACCTGCCAGGGAAATGCACACACACACACTGTGGTGTTTCAGTGTTGTCAATCAGCCACATATCAAGACACCTCATATCAATATATCCCACATTGTCATCACATGCCTAACTTTCATTGGTTGAATTTACCATTACCATAAACATAGGCTGAATCCAATGACACGTGTATATCTCCATCGGAATAGTCATTAGAAGGCATGGGATACTTGTCATAGGAAATAGTTAGTGCTTCTTTTCCTTTCTGCAACCACTCAGCTGTCCTACACATTAACAACACACCCTGAGAGATGTCTTGGCAGACAGACTGCTTGCACATCAACCAGGGATCTAGTATTGTTTGATTGGGTTGGACAGATACTGTCCTGCATCTGGTACAATCCCCAAACACACACACACACCCTCTCTCTCTCTCTCTCTCACGCACATATGGAAGCCCCTGCTCTCTCGCTTTTTTCCTTCTGCAGTGGAGGCTCTAACCTAGAGAGGAGGCAGGCAGCCATGGTAGGGAAGAGGGAGGGAGGGGAATGCAAGGAATGCTCCAAACCCTCTGAGCTGGTGTTCTGACTCGTCCCAGACTTCATGCCGTCACCGCTGGGGTCTGTGGCCAGACCTCCCTGTGCCAGACCAACTGGCTCCAACACCCACCCAGCCAGGCCAGCAGAGCAGAGCTACAGATCCCGACCCAAGACCCATAATTAACCAGCACAGCACTGCAGAGAGAGCACCGCTCCAGTCCCAAGTCCCTTCTTCCTCCTCCCACTACACTGCAGGCAGGGGCCCTGGGACGGGAAGTGGAAAGACGGAAAGAGCATGGCCCACTGTTCATGAGATTCAACCGGAATCGTTGACATACAGCATATTGACTTGCCTTCAGGGGACATGATGCATGATTTGTATTATTGTTCAAATTAATTGATGATGATTATGTGGGGAGTGATATACATCACTAGCATCGTATGTCAGCACACCACACGTCTGCTACTTTCAGGTGTAATGAATTCCCTGGTTGTATTTTATCATGTGACATTTAGCACGTAATTATAGCAAGTGGTGCTTTTTGGGACAAGATCAAAGGCGCAGTATAAAATGAAATGGTTTTCTGAGGGACTTTATGAACTCACAAGCATGGATGGGACAGGGAAGTGTGTGTTTGTGCGTGTCTTGGTCTGTGTCTGTGTCTGTGAAGAGGTACGGGCGCCTGTCTGTGTGTATCAAAAGTAATGCCCAGTTTACCTTTGATTCTCAACCACTGGTATAATTATGGCAGAGCAGTAGACGTCTGGTTGTGTAAACACTACAGGAGTAAGTAGTGATCATCTTCAATCTTCTAAGGCCTTTCTCCTGTCTAGGCAAGAGGAACTAACTGCTGTAGTTCTGGTGCGATTGGTTGTCTGGGGATGATATTGAGAATTCAATCAAAATCTGTATCCAGGAATTTCCGGGGTCAGACAACACAACATTCGTTCGGGCCATGTAGCAAGTGAAATTTATTGCCGGTTGAGTAGATTTTTGCTTCAAATATATTGCTTGAAGAGTCAAAAAACATATTCTCACAGTAGACCATTACAACTGTGACACAGGTAATGTTCACATTAAAAACATGATGGCACATCTCAATGGCAAGATGGCTGTTTCACGTCCCTATAACTTCTGAGATTAAGCGAGGTGATAAAGTGGAGGAGTAATGGTTACTCCTGTCCTGAAAGGGTTACGGCTCCATCAGACGATAGACAGAAAAGCTCCATGGCCATATCTCCTCGGCCCTTTAAAATCCTGTTGATTTGGGGTCAACTTTCTGCCCAGAGGGCTCGTAAATTTAACAGGTCTTCCTCGAGGAATACCGCTTCCTTTGAAAAGAGAAACAGGAAAATTGCACGGTGGAATGGCCCACTCCACTGTAATTTCCTCCTGGAGCAAGGCAGGGTTGCCTAAAATAACCTTAACCTAATATTCATGACCCAGAGAGACTTCTTTGGAGTTGCTGGAGGTCGTCCCCACTTGGGTGGTTTGGGTGTTTAACGTGTAGGCGTTTGGGAGTTTATTTGGTTGCTTTCGTCTTGGATACATCTAAAACACGCAGGGGAGGAGGTACTTACAGTATTTCAGCTAGAGTACTGTACATGAGTGAAATTATATTTAACTTGCAGTAGCTACATGCAACTGATTGACTAATCATGAGCGAACCCAGTCTCATCACAATGATCCCTTTCTGTAATGTTTATCAGTGTATGTGCAGTCAGTCCCCCGGTAGCTAAGGATGTCAATGTAGGCTACAGCAGCACTGCTTCACTCTGAGGCAACTAAAGAAATCCACAAGGCCCCTGTTTCAGCAGATTACTCAGTCTAAAGAGCGGTGGCAGTTGCTAACCACTAAACCTAATTGATGGGCATTGAAAGAGAAATGCCTATGATCTCACTTGAACCAAAGTTTCCAACAAGCAGGTTTCTCATTCATCTCGGGGATCAAGCTGTTCTGCCGCACTCATCATATTTCTTTCCATGATCTGCGATCTCGTCTGCAACCAAGTGCTTCAATCAGACAGTCAAGACCTAATGACTGTTTATACAAGCAAGGTGAGAAGGGACTGACAATGTCTCGACTAAGGTATGCACTATTTAGAGGTTTGACAATGATTTATGCTTTCATATGTGTGATTTATGGAATCTGAGTTTGTGGTTTTATCATCGTTACAGTACATATTGTCTGTGGTGGCGTAAGAATGAGCTGGAGTGTGCCCTGGCTTTATACAAGGCATGTGAATAGGTGTGTCAGTGCTTGTGTAAGGTGTAAATTATCTCAAATCGCTAATAACTCTTGTGCCACATTGCAGGTCTGTAGCCAAGTGATGGTGTGATGTGATGATAGGTCGCCTGTAGCTCAGTTGGTTGAGCATGGCGCTTGCAACGCCAAGGTTGTGGGTTCGTTTCCCACGGGGGGCCAGTATGAAAACGTATGCACTCACTAACTGTAAGTCGCTCTGGATAAGAGCGTCTGCTAAAATGTAAATGATAGGCCATTTTATGGAACATTACATTTATTATATTTCAGAACCAAACATTTACATTATGCACTCAGAGATTGTGCACACACGTGCGCGCACGCAAGCACACACTCCACCAACCCACCCCCCTTCCCACTCCACACAGAAACACATACACCACACACACACTGGTTCTCATATGGAATATTGTGGGTGGTGCTGGACTGGTACAGGGCTCTGTATATAGCTCAGGAGCAACCCCTTCATTTGAGCAAACCCACATTTCCTTTTCTGAGGTGGGTGCCCAGCCTGGATGTGCTGCTCAGCAAGCCTCCAGTCGCCACGGTCGCCCGCAGCGGCTACGCTGACAGCACTTCACAGGGACCACGAACGGCATGGCGGGGTGATCAGATGGCCCTCCTCACTGAGGGAGCACACGCACATGCACACGCACATAAACACACATAGAAGCACACACACACGCATGCATATAAACGCATGTGCACGTGCACACACACACAAATACAGACACACTCACACACACACAAACTCACACACCACCCATATAGAGCACGCCTTAGCCTCCATCAAAGAAACCAAAATCATGTATGGGTGGGGAACGGGACAGTTTGTTTGTGTGAGTGTTTGCGTTTGAGTCCCAGGAAGTGTGTGTCTGTGTGTGTGGGGGGTGGCAATGGAGGTTTTATGTGCGTTTGTTGGGGGATAAAGTTCCATTGTAGTGGGATGGAAAAAGATGGCAATGGAGAGACATTGACTACAGTTATACCACATTTCAAGTACATTTAATGGCTAGGCATTACTACTCTTATCCAGAGCGACTTACAGTTAGTGAGTGCATACATTATATTTTTTTACTTTTCATACTGGCCCCCCGTGGGAATCGAACCCACAACCCTGGCGTTGCAAACACCATGCTCTACCAACTGAGCTACATCCCTGCCAGCCATTCCCTCCCCTACCCTGGGCCAATTGTGCGCCGCCCCATGGGTCTCCCGGTCGCGGCCGGCTACGACAGAGCCTGGATTCAAACCAGGATCTCTAGTGGCACAGCTAGCACTGCGATGCAGTGCCTTAGACCACTGCGCCACTCGGGAGACCACTACAGGTACAGTGCGACAGACCTGATCTCAGTATGCATTAAGTTTCTCCTTCCCTAGAAGTCCACAAATACAATGATAGAATACAAAACACAAGTAAACAACGTTTGGAAAAAAAGTATAGTTGCTGTAAACATATCAATCATATACTGTACTAACATTAGCTGTTAAATAAATTAGATAATGAAAGTGTAACTGTACCTACAAAAGCAGAAACAAAAAAGACAACTGCACATCTCCTTCTCTCTCTGTCAAAGTCATTTTGTTTGTAGTGGATGGGGGCTGAATGTTCCCATTCAAGTGGCCATTTTTACCCAGAACAATATTTTCTGAGCCTTCAGAGGTCTTCGGCTTCCTTTTCCTGTGGTTTCTGGGACGACCGAGCAGAAGGGAGGCGGGAACAGCCAAACCCAAATGTAGATGCTCAGCTTGGCAATGCCACAGCAGAGTGTCCTAACCTGACAAAAGCACAAGAAGAAGAAATACAGCCATTTATTTATATTTCGCAGCGGTTTTGCATGTTGTGTTCTAGACTTCCAGATCCTGGGAGGATATTCCGACGGAGGACGAAGACAGATGAATATGTTTCCATTGAAACGCTGAATGACATACTTATAGAACCTTCCGGATTAATGTCATATCCATGTGTGTAAACACTACGACTCAGGGTTTTATTTGTGGTCCCCCTCTACCGACCCGATGTAGGCCCTGCATCACTTACAGTTCATTATATACAGTACCAGTCAAAAGTTTGGACACACCTACTCATTCAAGGGTTTTTCTTTATTTTTACTATTTTCTACATTGTAGAATAGTAGTGAAGACATCAAAACTATGAGATAATACATATGGAATCATGTAGTAACCAAAAAAGTGTTAAACAACTCAAAATATATTTTATATTTGAGATTCTTCAAAGTAGCCACCCTTTGCCTTGATGACAGCTTTGCACACTCCTGGCATTCTCTCAACCAGCTTCATGAGGTAGTCACCTGGAATGCATTACAATTAATAGGTGTGCCTTGTTAAAAGTTAATTTGTGGAATTTCTTTCCTCCTTAATGCGTTTGAGCCAATCAGTTGTGTTGTGACAAGGTAGGGGTGGTATACAGAAGATAGCCCTATTTGGTAAAAGATCAAGTCCATATTATGGCAAGAACAGCTCAAATAAGCAAAGAGAAACGACAGTCCATCATTACTTTAAGACATGAAGGTCAGTCAATAAGGAACATGTCAAGAATTTTGAAAGAGGATAAGTTCATTAGAGTTACCAGCCTCAGAAATTGCAGCCCAAATAAATGCTTCACAGTATTCAAGTAACAGACACATCTCAACATCAACTGTTCAGAGGAGACTGTGTGAATCAGGCCTTCATGTTCGAATTGCTGCAAAGAAACCACTACTAAAGGACACCAATAAGAATACTTGCTTGGGCCAACACGAGCAATGGACATTAGACGGTGGAAATCTGTCCTTTTGGTCTGATGAGTCCATATTTGAGATTTTTGGTTCCAATCGCTGTGTCTTTGTGAGACACAGAGTAGGATGATCTCCGCATGTGTGGTTCCCACCGTGAAGCATGGAGGAGGAGGTGTGATTGTGTGGGGGTGCTTTGCTTGTGACTCTGTCAGTGATTTATTTAGAATTCAAGGCACACTTAACCAGCATGGCTACCACAGCATTCTGCAGCAATACGCCATCCCATCTGGTTTGCGCTTAGTGGGACTAGCATTTGTTTTTCAACAGGACAATGAACCAACACACCTCCAGGCTGTGTAAGGGCTATTTGACCAAGAAGGAGAGTGATGGAGTGCTGCATCAGATGACCTGGCCTCCACAATCACCCGACCTCAACCCAATTGAGATGGTTTGGGATGAGTTGGACCACAGAGTGAAGGAAAAGCAGCCAACAAGTGCTTAGCATATGTGGGAACTCCTTCAAGACAGTTGGAAAAGCATTCCAGGTGAAGCTGGTTGAGAGAACGCCAAGAGTGTGCAAAGCTATCATCAAGGCAAAGGGTGGCTACTTTGAAGAATCTAAAATCTAAAATATATTTTGATTTGTTTAACACTTTTTTGGTTACTACATGATTCCATATGTGTTATTTCATAGTTTTAATGTTTCACTATTATCCTAAAAGGTAGAAAATAGTAAAAAGAAAACCCTGGAATGAGTAGGTGTGTCCAAACTTTTGACTGGTACTGTATATAATGAACTGTAAGTGATGCAGGGCCTACATCGGGTCGGAAGAGGGGGACCACAAATAAAACCCTGAGTCGTAGTGTTTACACACATGGATATTACATTAATCTGGAAGGTTCTATAAGTATGTCATTCAGCATTCAGTGTAGGCCATTCTTCTCAGAGCTCAATGATGTCACCACTGTCAGCCAATGTATGGAACCAATTTAGCAATGCTCCCCGTGTGTCCTCCTGTGTGGATCGGTCCAATTCCTGTGCTGCACATCTGGGCCAACCTCCAGCTCAGTAACAAGCAGACACCACCATGGGGGATAGAGGAGGAGGGGTGGGGGGTGGGGGCTTATTAACAACAACTGAGAAACCCGCAAACTCAAACAGAAACCAAGCTGTCACGCTCTGGTTCCGGGACGTTGTTTTTGAACCAGGGTGTGTTTGTATTGTTGGGTGTTGTGTGGGTTAGGTTGGGTATGGGTGTGTTCGTTTTGTTGTGTGCTGTTTGGTTGGGGTGTCTAGGGGGTTGTCTTTCTGGTTTATTAGTCATGTGACTCCCAATCGGAGGTAACGAGTGTCAGCTGTCGGCTCGTTATCTCTGATTGGGAGCCATATTTAAACTGTGTGTTTTCACCTGGTGTTTGTGGGTTTTTGTTCCTTTTGGTCAGTGTACCGTGGACTTCATTGAGTCGTCTTTTGTTTGTAGTTCGATAACGTTTATTTAATAAAGTCATGTTTCTTGGACACGCTGCGCCTTGGTCATACTTGGACGACATAGACGATCGTGACAGAAAAACCCACCACAAAAAGACCAAGCAGCGTGTCAAGCGGCAACAGGACCTACCTACACAGGATTTATGGACTCCCATAAAGGATTCATGGACATGGGAGGAGATTCTGGATGGTGAGGGGCCTTGGGATCAACCGGGAGAATATCGCCGTCCTCGTGAAGAGCGGGAGGCAGCTAAAGCCGAGAGGCGGCGATATGAGGAGGCAGCACGGAGGCAAGGCTGGAAGCCCGAGAGTACTACCCAAAAATTTCTTGGGGGGGGGCTAGAAGGGAGTGTGGCGAAGTCAGGTAGGAGACCTGCGCCTACTCCCTGTACTTACCGTGGAGAGCGAGAGTACGGGCAGACACCGTGTTACGCAGTAGAGCGCATGGTGTCTCCTGTACGCGTGCATAGCCCGGTTCGGTACATTCCAGCTCCACGTATCGGCCGGGCTAGTTTGAGCGTTGAGCCGGATGTCATGAAGCCGGCCCCACGCATCCGGTCACCAGTGCGTCTCCTCGGGCCGGCTTACATGGCACCAGCCTTACGCATGGTGTCCCCGGGTTCGCCTACATAGCCCGGGTGCGGGTTATTCCACCTCCCTGTACTGGTCAGGCGACGGGGAGCATACAACCAGGTAAGGTTGGTCAGGCTCGGTGCTCAAGGGAGCCAGTACGCCTGCACGGTCCGGTATTTCCGGCGCCACCTCCTGTCTCCAGTCCAGTACCACCAGTGCCTACACCACGCACTAAGCCTCCTGTGTGTTCCCCGAGTCCTGTGCGTCCTGTTCCTGCTTCCCGCACTAGCCCTGAGATGCGTGTCCTCAGCCCGGTACCTCCAGTTCCGGCACCACGCATCAGGCCTACGGTGCGTCCCCCAGGGTCCAGTATGCCCTGTTCCTGCTCCCCGCACTAGCCCTGAGATGCGTGTCCTCAGCCCGGTACCTCCGGTTCCGGCACCACGCATCAGGCCTACGGTGCGTCCCCAGGGCCAAGCATGCCCTGTTCCTGCTTCCCGCACTAGCCCTGAGATGCGTGTCCTCAGCCCGGTACCTCCAGTTCCGGCACCACGCATCAGGCCTACAGTGCGTCTCAGCCGGCCAGAGTCTGCCGTCTGCCCTACGGCGCCTGAACTGCCCGTCTGCCCAACGGCGCCTGAACTGCCCGTCTGCCCAACGGCGCTTGAACTGCCCGTCTGCCCAACGGCGCTTGAACTGCCCGTCTGCCCTATGGCGCCTGAACTGCCTGTCTGCCAAGCGTTGCATAAGCCGCCCGTCTGTACTGAGCCTGCAAAGCCGCCCGTCTGCCATGAGCCTTCAGAGCCGTCCGCCAGACCGGAGCCGCTAGAGCCTTCCGCCAGACAGGAGCCGCTAGAGCCTTTCGCCAGACAGGAGCAGCCAGAGCCTTCCGCCAGACAGGAGCAGCCAGAGCCTTCCGCCAGACAGGATCAGCCAGAGCCTTCCGCCAGACAGGATCAGCCAGAGCCTTCCGCCAGACAGGATCAGCCAGAGCCTTCCGCCAGACAGGATCAGTCAGAACCTTCCGCCAGACAGGATCAGCCAGAGCCGTCCGCCAGACAGGATCAGCCAGAGCCTTCCGCCAGCCATGAGCAGCCAGATCCGTCAGCCAGCCATGAGCAGCCAGATCCGTCAGCCAGCCATGAGCAGCCAGATCCGTCAGCCAGCCATGAGCAGCCAGATCCGTCAGCCAGCCATGAGCAGCCAGATCCGTCAGCCAGCCATGAGCAGCCAGATCCGTCAGCCAGCCATGAGCAGCCAGATCCTTCAGCCAGCCATGAGCAGCCAGATCCGTCAGCCAGCCATGAGCAGCCAGATCCGTCAGCCAGCCATGAGCAGCCAGATCCGTCAGCCAGCCATGAGCAGCCAGATCCGTCAGCCAGCCATGAGCCGTCCAGCCAGGATCCGCCAGAGCCGTCCAGCCAGGATCCGCCAGGGCCGTCCAGCCAGGATCCGCCAGAGCCGTCCAGCCAGGATCCGCCAGAGCCGTCCAGCCAGGATCCGCCAGAGCCGTCCAGCCAGGATCCGCCAGAGCCGTCCAGCCAGGATCCGCCAGAGCCGTCCAGCCAGGATCCGCCAGCCAGCCAGGATCCGCCAGAGCCAGCCAGCCAGGATCCGCCATTCAGCCCGGTGCTGCCCCTTAGTCCGGTGCTGCCCCTTAGCCCGGTGCTGCCCCTTAGTCCGGTGCTGCCCCTTAGCCCGGTGCTGCCTCTTAGTCCGGTGCTGCCCCTTAATCCTGTGGGGTTTAGTTGGGGGGTGGTCATGTGGAGGAGGTTACGTAAGCAGGTTGTGACTATGGTAGGGTGGGGATCACGACCGGGGCCAGAGCCGCCACCGTGGACAGACGCCCACCCAGACCCTCCCCTAGTCTTTTGTTGGTGCGCCCGGGGTTCGCACCTTTAGGGGGGGGTACTGTCACGCTCTGGTTCCGGGACGTTGTTTTTGAACCAGGGTGTGTTTGTATTGTTGGGTGTTGTGTGGGTTAGGTTGGGTATGGGTGTGTTCGTTTTGTTGTGTGCTGTTTGGTTGGGGTGTCTAGGGGGTTGTCTTTCTGGTTTATTAGTCATGTGACTCCCAATCGGAGGTAACGAGTGTCAGCTGTCGGCTCGTTATCTCTGATTGGGAGCCATATTTAAACTGTGTGTTTTCACCTGGTGTTTGTGGGTTTTTGTTCCTTTTGGTCAGTGTACCGTGGACTTCATTGAGTCGTCTTTTGTTTGTAGTTCGATAACGTTTATTTAATAAAGTCATGTTTCTTGGACACGCTGCGCCTTGGTCATACTTGGACGACATAGACGATCGTGACACAAGCATGAGACGCTCTGACTCACGTAGGCTCAGAGTAAGACCTCTACTTGGAGAAGGGTGTTTCTGGTGTTTATTCATTCATCAGTTAGATTCCGTAGTTAGGGGAACTGTATACAAGCACACACACACGCACATATGCACACGCATGCATGCATGCGCAAACACATATACACAAACACAAACACACACTCACATACACTTCTAATTCACACACTAACTTTCTATCTCTCTCTCTCACACACACACATACACACACACACACAAAGAAACACTGAGACACACAGAGACACACACACACACACACACACACACACACACACACAGCAAGAGCCGCTTCTGGCCGGACCCCTCTGGTTAGGGCGAGTGCCAAGCCCCAGCCTGAACACTAGAACACTGGGAGGCTTGTGCCTGCTTTTGGAGCCACTGGCTTTCTCTCGACCTTGTTTCAAAATACACATTGCGGTATCAAGAAACAGCACTCTCAGCATTTGGGAGGCCAGCCATGGAAAATGTAGACACAACAAGAAGAAAGATGAGGAAAAAAGGGGCGGGTGTAATTTATGTGCTCATTCACATTTGTGTCAGTGGGCATTTTCCTGATGCTTTTAACACACTTTAGGGAAGAGTTGTTAGGGGTTTGAAATCTAAAAGTGAAACAAAAAAGGATTTCAACACAGTAGAAATGTCAGACAATGCAATACTGTTTCATGTTGCAAAACAAGTTTAATGTTTTTTACTGTAAGAATTTCAAAATACAGCATTGGGTTTCTCTGGACGTAACTATCAGCTCAGGATTGTTGGCTTTAAGTGCCACATTAACAGAATAAATACATATTGGGATGATAAAGTATCATAAAAAGTCATATTTGGAATATTTGACAGTCTAATATCAAATGCCATTGTCAAGTCCTGTGGGAATTCAGCCAAAGAACACAGGGCTATCCCTCTGTGGTGAGAGTGCTGATCATGCAAAGCCTGGAGTGACACACAGCCTAGTGGGTCTGACATCTCACCTGACGTCTACTGCATAATAACACCTTGTCGCACTAATGGTTTGTGTAATTACTGCTTTACCCTGTAATCGCTCCCCATTCTGTCGGTGGTAATGGCTGAAATATCAAACCAGGCTATAATGATATTAGCGATGTAGCAAATACCATTGTAGGGGTGAGATCAGCTGAGTGAGATGGATATAGAGTCTGGACAACCACTTTGGTCGATAACTGGTGTGGTGTTCTTAGAGAAATAGGTTCCTAGGTTTCTCTTGAGGCTACTCTTTGATTGCGGCGTGGGAATCGACCTCGTTGGATGTTTAAAGGCCAGTGCCTGGAGATGGGTTAGTAAAAGACACACACACACACACACACACAGACACACACACACACACACACACACACACACACACACACACACACACACACACACACACTTGAACTGGACTGACCACCTGCACTGACTCTCCGCACCTTAGCACACATGCACTCAGTCAGTCACTCACTCACTCACACACACACCCACACACACACATTCATGCTACATCACAACTGCTGCTACCAGACTCTTATTTACTATTGCTAATTCTGCACAATTTAAACACTTGCCCCCCCATCCCTCCTTCCCTGATACATGTGTAAATATTGGACTATAAATTGTACCTTCCTGTGTTATACTTAAGCTTTAATGTTTATTCTATTCTTCTGAGCCATTTTCTTTATGTTCGTATTCTTATCTTACATTATTTCTTATTGTTGTTGCATTGTTGAGAAGGAACCTGGACAGTGTATACCATGTGTATCCTGTACATACGAATAATAAAACTTGAAACACACACATAAACACACACTCGACACAGCAAGTCTGGGTCCTGTAACGGTCTCTGTTAAGTCTCTGTCAACGGACAATAACCCAATAAGCATGGATAGGGATGCTCTGGATCTTACTTTCCAAAATCGGTTTGTAGAGTAACAGCCACTTGAAAACATCACATTACCCACATTAAAACATCCAGGTATGGTTGAAGAAGTAACTTAAAACAACTACTGTACCATCAGAGATGGCAATCAAAGTACATCAAACACTCAACAGACTTTCATTTCCCTTTCATCATTTTATTTCCATGACTGGGAGATATCACTGGCGCTACCTTTATGGTATGTATTCTGTATTCAAGCCCCCATACCGAAAGCCAACAGAGCAAAGCAGCAATTGTGTTTGATGATCGTCTCCGGATGGTCCTTGTCTGTCTGTCTCCTCTGTAATCCCTGGTGTTTTATGCCCAACCCAGAGATCTACTCTAACTCTGAACATAGAAAGATAAACAGTGAAGAACTATAAAGATGGGTGAGTTAAGACCTGAAAGCTATAGCCAAAGAGATGTGCTATGGTATCAACATCCTTTTTCTTGTTTTGTATGCATAATTATTAGGGCTGTCAAAAATAGCGCGTTAACGACGTTAATTAGTTGTTTGCTGTTAATTACGTCAATTTTTTTAACGCATTTCACGCATGCGCAGTGTGACAAATTATTCAGGTCAGGAAAGTGGTTGGGAGCTAGAGGCGAGATGGAGCAAGGTGAGCAAAGTGGGCCTATTGACGGATTCAAATATAAAAAGAATGATGATGGTACAGTTAACAAGTACAAGGTTATTTGCAAGATTTGTAAGAAGGAGTTTCAATTTCACCGGAGCTGTTCAAGCTTGGAAGTACCATGTCAACGCCAAACATGCGTGTGCTGGGCCGTCAGATTCAGCAAGTGGTTTGCGCCAGACCACGCTGAATGTTTGCAGGCAATTAACAAAATCAACCTCAGATAATTTGACCAACACAATAGCAAAATGGATTGCAAAGGATTGTAGACCCATTAGCATTGTAGAAGACTCAGGTTTCCTTGATGTTTTGCAAGTGGCGTCTCAAGACTCATTCTATAAGCCACCGTCAAGAGCCACAGCCAAAGACAAATATTATGGTGTGTAGTATGTTTCAGCTTGATTTAAAACACCATTATTTGGCTGTGTTAATAAACAGACATAATATGAAAATTATGTATCTGTGTCCTGTTATTTATCTTTTGGTATGCATTTCAGAAAAAAAATGGTTAGGATTCAGGTGTAATTGCAAATAGTGATTAATCATGATTAATCCACTGAAAATTCTGATTAATTTGATTAAAAATTTTAATCATTTGACAGCCCTAATAATTATACATGGAATATACTGTATATCGTTTTATATACAGTACCGGTCAAAAGTTTTAGAACACCTACTCATTCCAGGGTTTTTTTATTTTTTTTTTTACTATTTTCTATAATATGGACTTGGTCTTTTACCAAATAGGGCTATCTTCTGTATACCACCCCTACATTTATTTTTATTTTTTACCTTGTCACAACACATCTAATTGGCTCAAACACATTAAGAAGGAAATAA
Source organism: Coregonus clupeaformis (assembly GCF_020615455.1). Classification (NCBI taxonomy): domain Eukaryota; kingdom Metazoa; phylum Chordata; class Actinopteri; order Salmoniformes; family Salmonidae; genus Coregonus; species Coregonus clupeaformis. Next base: position 23,925,013 of record NC_059222.1, read on the forward strand.
ATTCTACAAATTAACTTTTAACAAGGCACACCTGTTAATTGAAATGCATTCCAGGTGACTACCTCATGAAGCTGGTTGAGAGAATGCCAAGAGTGTGCAAAGCTGTCATCAAGGCAAAGGGTGGCTATTTGAAGAATCTCAAATATAAAATATATTTTGATTTGTTTAACAGTTTTTTGGTTACTACATGAATCTATATGTGTTATTTCATAGTTTTGATGTCTTCACTATTATTCTACAATGTAGAAAATAGTCAAAATAAAGAAAAAGAATGAGTAGGTGTTCAAAAACTTTTGACCGGTAGTGTACATTTTTACAAGCTTGGGTTCGCAACAGGCAATTTATTTTCATCAACAATGGCCTCTCACAGTAGAATCAGGTGGTGTTGGTGTGTCCACCTCCATACACTGAGTGTACAAAACATTAAGAACCCCCCCCCCCCACACACCCATTTTTGCCCTCAGAAGAGCCTCAATTTGTCGGGGCATGGACTCTACAAGGTTTTGAAAGCGTTCCACAGGCAATGCTGGCCCATGTTGACTCCAATGCTTCTAGCAGTTGTGTCAAGTTGTCTGGATGTCATTTGGGTGGTGGACCATTCTTGATACACACGGGAAACTGTTGAGCATGAAAAACCCAGCAGCATTGCAGTTCCTGACACAAACCGGTGCACCTGGCACCTACTACCATACCCCATTCAAAGGCACTTAAATATTTTGTCTTGCCCATTCACCCTCTAAAGGGCACACATACACAATCCACGTCTCATTTGACTCAAGGCTTAAAAATCCTTCTTTAACCCGTCTCCTCCCCTTCATCTACACTGATTTGAAGTGGATTTAACAAGTGACATCAATAAGTGGTCATAGCTTTCACCTGGATTCACCTGGTCAGTCCATGTCATGGAAAGGGCAGGACTACAAACTGGCTCCACTTTTGTACTGTTGATTTCTTCAATCCTCTTCAGGGGTGTGTAATACCTAAGGTTCTGCATTCAACATGTTGTGTCTGTTCTGCTCATTCACACCTACACTTTCACACACCATTGAGTTATGAGTGACAGGTCGTCACGCCTATGAGAAAACAGAAAAAAAAACTACTTTACAATCGTTCGTCTAAAATCTGATTCACACACAGCTATAATGTTGCCCAAAACTGAGAGGGAGAGAGAGGAGAGAGAGGAGAGACAGAGAGCAGGGGGAGACTGGAGACCGGAGAAGGAGTGAGGGAACTAGAAAAAGGGGAGGAGAAGGTGGGGTGGGGGGGGGTTCTTCCTGTCGCCATTCCTCCCTGCCCACATAGACAGCCAGGGAATCTGGGCAGACTGCAGGCCACATAACATTTCAGTCCCTCTGCTGCAGAGTGATGTGTTCCTCCTCTCTCCCTCCCTCCTCCTACCCTTCAAAGCTTCGACATGTCATCTCCCACCACAAAAACAGAGGTGGGAAGACTCTCTGGCGCTACTGCTGCCTCAGGGTGTCTGGCACTGAAGCTGCCTGCAAATACAGCAGGGAGAGGGAGAGGAGGAGGATGGGAGGGAGGGAGAGAGAGAGAGAGAGAGAGAGAGAGAGAGAGAGAGAGAGAGAGAGAGAGAGAGAGAGAGAGAAAGAGAGAGAGAGGGAGCGAGAGAGAGAGGTGTGTTTTAAAGTGAGGTTCGTAAAGCCAAGGGCATCAAAGTGTGTGTGGATAGGAGCTGTTATTAAGGTGAGCACAGAGAGGAGAGAGATGAGACCTGCCTATTATAAGCGACACCGCCCCAACTACACTCCCTGTCTCCTGTTTCTCTCTCAAACAGACACGCAGAGGCTGACTGAAGTCAGTCCATAAAGAATGGTTTAAAAACCACACACACGCACACACACACACGCACACGCACGCACACACACACACACACAATGGTAAAATGAAGAGGCACTGGGACACTGCCTGTGTGGCTCTAGACCCCATCACAACCACAGAGACACAAGGATGATACCCATTGAGGTTGAGGAAATGGATCACACTGATCCTCTAATGTAAAATGCATGTGACTTGAATCGCTTTCACGTTCCATATCTGCTCCAATTCGACAGCAATTTTCTCCAAGACACAGAACTTGTTGTGACTCTAAAAGCCTAGATGGCCATTCCTGGTGAGTGGATGACTCTGGGCCAACAGTTTGCTGCTCAAAGACCACTAAATTTGCAGATTGATTGAAGGCGTAATTATGCACTTGGCTTTTGAACTCCTGAGGGTTTCTGAATAAATGAATGTGATTGGCTCAGAGACAAAGTAAGCACATTTTGACCAAATGAAGCTGAGCCATCGGCTGCCTGTGAGAGGAAGAAGCCACAAGATCTGGCAATAAGCACATCTCTGAGAGGTCCAATTATGGGCCCTGGAGACCAAGTGGTCTTACCAAGCTATTAAACCAAGAGACATACCACTTAATCAGGCCAAAAGATATGTACACAGATGACTCAAACAAAGAGATGAGAGGAGATTAGATGAGATGAGATAACTAGGTTACAGCTGCTATTATAATATTGAACTATTCTCAATCTAGGTTCAATCTTATGAGTAGAACTGTTTCATACACTGAAGCACTCCACATTGATATCAGCTCAAATAAATACAAGCCATTTCCAAGCAATTGTTTGTGGGCTATCCAAATGCCTCTTGAAAACTCTCACACACATTATAGTGTAATGTAGGCCTATAGGCATACAGCGAGACCTACAAGTAGGCCAAAAGCATCTCCAAATATTTGGAGCCTATGGGCCTACACTCTTAGAAAAAATATGCTATCTAGAACCTAAAAGGGTTCTTCGGCTGTCCCCATAGGAGAACCCTTTGAAGAACTATTTTTGGTTCCAGGTAGAACACTTTTGGTTCCAGGTAGAACCCTTTTGAGTTCCATGTAGAACCCTTTCCACAGAGGGTTCTACATGGAACCCAAAATAATTCTACCTGGAACCAAAAAGGGTTCTCCTATAGGGAAGAAGAACCCTTTTGGAACCCTTTTTTCTAAAGAGTGGATACTTCACTGGCTCCGACAAAGAGAGCTTAAAATCAGTCACTGAGGATACTGTTATGTTTGTTGTGATTGTGTCGCTCCAATGAGGCTGCAAGCACCTGACATCACTACCATACAGCGTATAAGATACGGCGTCCACAAGACCAGCTCCTGTCTGAGAGTGTTGCCAGGGGTTACCTTCACAACCTACTGCATGGTGATGATGGCCGCTGTTTACAGATTGGTTTGGAAGCTGATCATTGTGTTAGTTGTGTCAAATAGGACCGTCAAGCATAACGAAACACCTGTATCTCCTCAAGAGCATGTAAAGGGAGCATAGTAAGGCCTACGAAAGCATGTAAGGTAAGCTTATGAAAATTACACTCTCTCTAGCACATACCACAGCCATTCCAGAATATTCTACCAATGGTTCTGTGGTCATTTCTGTAAGGCCTGCAGCAGCCAAATGTCTACTGGTAAATAGTAGGATGTAGTTGCCCCCTACAGACAATGATCTCAGGCCAGTTTGGCACTTTCTCTCCTAATGGCTTTGGGATGGGTAAACTGATCCTAGTTCTGTACCTAGAGCCACAGATTCCCAGCGTGGTTCATATCCCCAATGCCACATGGGAGCGGGAGCCACACAAAGCCCCAGCTTGGCCCAGCCTGCAGTGTCAGACAGTGGGGCTTCACCCTGACACAGAGAGCCTCAATGGCCACTTTTATGGCTCTCTAGAGTAACCACACAAAAGTACCACAGGGCACTAAACGAGAAAAACAACTTGAGGAACAAGAGAGCCGAGTGAGGCATTAAGGCCAACTCCAACAGTGAAAACTCAGATGATAATTTATAGTCAGAAAGCAGACTTAGTCCCACGCCTACCATTGTGAAGGATGTTACTTTCTCTTGAAAATGTCTGTCTGTGTCGGATTGTTATATAACAAGAAAGCGATGAATGTGTGGTGATAAAATCGGAGGTAATGCACAACTTTAATTGATGGAACAGTAACTGTATCCGGAGGTCTAGGATATAAATAAAATATATGTAGTGGTTTAAACTAGAGAGTGATTTGTGTCATGATAATGCAACAGTCATTAAGTGATCGGAAAAGCAAGATAACAGGTTATTTGTCTTCATGAAGTTAAATCATTATAGTATACATATTTGTTTGAAGTTGAAACCTGGCTGTTTCATACAGTGTGAAATGTCTGTTTTGGAAAGCTCCGAAATAAGAGGAGCTGGAAATATGCTGACAGTATGATGTCTCGGAGTCGGAGATCACCAAAAACAGTCACAACCACAAACAAACAAAGGAGTTATATTTAAATACATGCCTCATTCTTACTCATCCGTCGTCCTACTCAAAGTTTAATCACATACAGAAGACGTGATTGTTTTGTAGCCTGCTTTTGAATAATGTTGTGTTCAATTCTTTACAATGTATGACAATGAATGAAAGAAAGCCACATAGACTAAGACCTATTCAAACAGCTATTGTCAAGACAAAACAGGCTTGTTTCAGAAATGTGAATTCAAATGTCAGGTCATGGTATTTTATAGGTTTACATTTTAGACAAGACTGCCCTCTCCTGGAGAATTGAATAAATGCAGTTATAGATCAAATTCATGGTAAGACTGGCCAACAAACCCAATATAAACACATTCAAACTAATGTTGTTGGTACATGAATTGTCCATCACGTACATTTGCAACGATTACATAATACATTTATCAATACTGCATTTAAAAAGAAATGAATAAAAACACTGCAAGATATCATTAAAGTACATGGTGCATGTGATCAATGCGGTTTGAGATTCTATACAGATTATTATGGCAATTGTGAAGATTTCCATAGACTTGCAACCCTGAACATGCACACTTTCTACGATTACATAAGAATACATTTATTGTTACTCATTTTAAGGTTGAATAAATACTAACATTCAGCTATTTTCTGTCTTACAAAAGTAATATTGAATTGTGTTCGGTTGACAGCGCAACCAGATATTAACATTTAAAGTAGATGTATCTACTGCTTGGATAGTTAGATCTGAGCCACTGGCTTAATCCTATTATATTATTTCTTGAACTTTTATTTTTGGTTGAGATGGAGACGTGAATCCAACATATAATTTGTTAACTTGTCGACAAGTTAATAGGCTATTTACCGTATTGCAAACGTGATATTGAATTGTGCATTTGAAGGAGATGTTTCTTCTGCTTGGATAGCTCCATCTATGCCACTGAGTCTGGTTTTAATTCCAGTTTGTCTACAAATTAATAACTGATATTTTGGATTCACATTTCCATTTCAACCAAACATCTAAGTTAAAGGACTAAATCAAATCAAACTTTAAATGCACTTTAAATACATCCTAGTCTTTAAATTAGATTGTTGGTTGAGATGGAGCCGTGTATCAAACGTATTGATTATTAACTTGCATATTACATTTTAAATCAACCAAAGCTTGAAACCCTATTCCTATTTTTTGTTGAATCCTGGGTTGAATTAAACAATAGCTGTTGATGACTTCCCAAATGCTATACCTAAATAGGATCATTGGAAAGGGAGATACCAAGTCAGTTGTACAACTGAATGCATTCAACTGAAATGTGTCTTCCGCATTTAACCCACACCTCTAAATCAGAGAGGTGCGGGGAGATGCCTTAATGATGATATATGATTTATGAGTATGGTTACTTTTCATTTGCTCTGTTGAACCTATTCTTTGGAATGACTTCAATAGCAACACTGAATCTATTAAGCAGAGATTTCTCAACAATCATTCTCACGATAGCACATTGGTTACAGTCAGTGACAAATATCAAAGCTTGGTTAAAGCCCTGGATGGGAGACCGAAGCGATAGCCTCCAGTAGGAGGTGCTGCCCAGCAAATAGTTTCTTTCTTATGTTGGATATTACTTTGAAGATCTGATGTTGTTAAAAAGTTACAAATTCAACATATTTTATACAAGGTTTGTCTATGTTGAAAATTGGTTAACATGATGACATAATCCTGCGATTGACATTTTACCCTCAAAGCAACAACGTTGATTACTTTTTCCAAATCCAATGTATTTTCCACATAGATTCCACGGCACAATACGTTGACAAATGGCATTGAAACAACATTGATTTAACCAGTTTGTGCCCAGTGGGTTTGAAGGCATTCAGCACTTAGACTGAACATCTTGAGAAGAGAACAACAGTAGACTTTCTACCAAGGACATAAACGATTAAAACTAGAATAAAATAGAGCATATTATCCTGTGCAGATGTAGAAAAGGCAACCATGATTTTATTGCTAAAATCCATTAAAGGATTTTGATACAATTTTTTATGTTTTTGAACATTCCATCTCCATGGAATTAATTGATTTACGTTGTTGTTATCATTCATTCGATTTCGCATTACCGGAATCAAATCAAATTGGTCACATACACACTTGTCACATACACAGTTTTGCAGATGTTATCGCAGGTGCAGCAACAACAAAAAAGAACCAAAAACTAAGACATATCAGAACTAGCTATATCTGAATGAGCAATGTCAGAGTCAGGAACATACTGTAAATAAATATACACTCAGTATACAAAACGTTAAGAACACCTGCTCTTTCCATGACATAAACTGACCAGGTGAATCCAGATGAAAGCTATGATCACTTATTGATGTCACTTGTTAAACCCACTTCAATCAGTGTATATGAAGGGGAGGAGACAGGTTAAAGAAGGATTTTAAGCCTTGATACAATTGAGACATGGATTGTGTATGTGTGCCATTCAGAGGGTGAATGGGCAAGACAAAATATTGAAGTGCCTTTGAATGGGGTATGGTAGTAGGTGCCAAGTGCACCGGTTTGAGTGTGTCAAGAACTGCAACCCTGCTGGGTTTTTCACACTCAACAGTTTCCTGTGTTTATCAACAATGGTCCACCACCCAATGAACATCCAGTGAACTTGACACAACTGTGTGCAGCATTGGAGTCAACATGGGCCAGCATCCATGTGGAACGCTTTCGACACCTTGTAGAGTCCATGCCCTGATGAACTGAGCCTGTTCTGAGGGCAAAAGGATATGCAACTCAATATTAGGAAGATGTTCCTGATGTTTTGTACACTCAGTGTATGTGTGCTATAGAGTTAGCTAAAGCCTCTTAGCTCACAGTTTTTCCTATGTTGAGAATTGGGTATTTGCAATGCATTCATCATGCCAAGCTATGATTACATAACTTCAAAGACTAATGCTTTTTACAAATTTTAAAGGCATTCCAAAGAATTGAAATTGGTAAAACGCCTTGTCTTTGGAATATGAAATCACAGCTATGTGTAGGAGGTTGAGACAGAAAGTCAGGCTATAGCATTATAACCAAAGACATGAGACTGTTTTTTATCATTGTGGCCTATTTCGCTGATATAAAGTATTTTAAGATAGTATCATAGATGTTGCAAGATTTTAGTAATTGATAGCTTGAGCAATAACTTCAAATAATCAAACATGCACTAAAGTTAGGCTAAATAAAGTTTATTTATAAAAACAATTACCATTCTGACAAAGCTCTGAATTTATGAACGGTCAGAGTGCTGACCGTTCATAAATGGACTAGGAAATGTTCTGGGTCACCTCTGTGAATAGCATCGACATTCAGTTGAAGTCGGAAGTTTACATACACCTTAGCCAAATACATTTAAACTCAGTTTTTCACAATTCCTGACATTTAATCCTAGTATAAATTCCCTGTCTTAGGTCAGTTAGGATCACCACTTTATTTTAAGAACGTGAAATGTCAGAATAATAGTAGAGAGAATGATTTCTTTCAGCTTTTATTTCTTTCATCACATTCCCAGTAGGTCAGAAGTTTACATACACTCAATTAGTATTTGGTAGCATTGCCTTTCAATTGTTTAACTTGGGTCAAATGTTTCGGGTAGCCTTCCACAAGCTTCCCACAATAAGTTGGGTGAATTCTGGCCCATTCCTTTTGACAGAGCTGGTGTAACTGAGTCAGGTTTGTAGGCCTCCTTGCTCGCACACGCTTTTTCAGTTCTGCCCACAAATGTTCTATAGGATTGAGGTCAGGGCTTTGTGATGGCCACTCCAATACCTTGACTTTGTTGTCCTTAAGCCATTTTGCCACAACTTTGGAAGTATGCTTGGGGTCATTGTCCATTTGGAAGACCCATTTGCGACCAAGCTTTAACTTCCTGACTGATGTCTTGAGATGTTGCTTCAATATATCCACATCATTTTCCTTCCTCATGATGCCATCTATTTTGTGAAGTGCACCAGTCCCTCCTGCAGCAAAGCACCCCCACAGCATGATGCTGCCATCCCCGTGCTTCACGGTTGGGATGGTGTTCTTCGGCTTGCAAGTCCCCCCTTTTTCCTCCAAACATAATGATGGTCATTATGGCCAAACAGTTCTATTTTTGTTTCATCAGACCTGAGGATATTTCTCCAAAAAAGTACATTCTTTGTCACCATGTGCAGTTGCAAACCATAATCTGGCTTTTTTATGGCGGTTTTGGAGCAGTGGCTTCTTCCTTGCTGAGCGGCCTTTCAGGTTACGTTGATATAGGACTTGTTTTACTGTGGATATAGATACTTTTGTACCTGTTTCCTCCAGCATCTTCACAAGGTCTTTTGCTGTTGTTCTGGGATTGATTTGCACTTTTTGCACCAAAGTACGTTAATCTCTAGGAGACAGAACGCGTCTCCTTCCTGAGCGGAATGACGGCTGCGTGGTCCCATGGTGTTTATACTTGCGTACTATTGTTTGTACAGATGAACGTGGTACCTTCAGGCGTTTGGAAATTGCTCCCAAGGATGAACCAGACTTGTTGAGGTCTACCATTTTTTTTCTGAGATCTTGGCTGATTTATTTTGATTTTCCCATGATGTCAAGCAAAGAGGCACTGAGTTTGAAGGTAGGCCTTGAAATACATCCACAGGTACACCTCCAATTGACTCAAATGATGTCAATTAGCCTACCAGAAGCTTCTAAAGCCATGACATCATTTTCTGGAATTTTCCAAGCTGTTTAAAGGCACCGTCAACTTAGTGTATGTAAACTTCTGATCCACTGGAATTGTGATACAGTGAATTATAAGTGAAATAATCTGTCTGTAAACAATTGTTGGAAAAATTACTGTCCTAACTGACTTGCCAAAACTATAGTTTGTTAACAAGACATTTGTGGAGTGGTTGAAAAACGAGTTTTAATGACTCCAACCTAAGTGTATGTAAACATCCGACTTCAACTGTATACACTGACTCTGTGACTGGGCTCATCAGGAAGTGCTTAGAGGATGTTGTTCCCACTGTGACAATTCGAACTTATCCAAACCAAAAACTGAAATGGTCCCTTTACACCGACAGTGTGGTAAAGAGGGTGCAACACAGTGGAGGCTGGTGGGAGGAGCTATAGGAGGACAGGCTCATTGTAATGGCTGGAATGGAATACATTGAATGTGAAATGTGCTTGATACCATTCCATTTATTCCATTCCAGCCATTACAATGAGCCCGTCCTCCTAGAGCTCCTCCCACCAGCCTCCACTGGTGCAACAGCGCCTCTTCGACCTAGGGAGGCTGAAGAAATTCGACTTGGCCCCTAAGACCCTCATGAACTTCTACAGATGCACCATCTAGAGCATTCTGTTGGGCTGTATTACCGCCTGGTACGGCAACTGCACCGCCCGCAACCGCAGGGCTCTCCAGAGGGTGGTGCGGTCAGCCCAACGCATCATCAAGGGCACACTGCCTGCCCTCCAGGACATCTACAGCACCTGGTGTCACAGGAAGGCCAAGAATATCATCAAGGACCTCAGCCACCCGAGCCACGGCCTGTTCATCCCGGTACCATCTAGAAGGCGGAGATAGTACAGGTGTATCAAACTAGGGCCGAGAGACTGATAAACAGCTTCTATCTCTAGGCCATCAGACTGTTAAACAGTCATCACTAGCCGGCTATCTACCCTGCCCCTTAGAAACAGCTGCACTAATAATGTTTACATACTGTTGTATCCACTTTATATGTATATACTGTATTCTAGTCAAGGCTCATCCTACATAACTACTGCTGTACACACCTTTTCTAATCATATACTGTCCATACTGTCTATACACACCATTCACATACATATACACTGAGTATACAAAACATAACTGAGTGAAAACCTCTCTGCATAAAGAATCAAAAGGTGAAAGGCAGTGGGACATTATATTGTTTCCTTTATTGCATCAATCAGATAAAACGTTTGTCATGATGACTAAGATCGGCCTCGGGTCAAAATGTTGCGCAATAAAGGTGGTAGGGAGCATACACTGAGTGTATAAAATATTAAGAACACATTCCTAATATTGAGTTGCACCCCCCTCAGAACTCTACAAGGTGTCGAAACCATTCCACAGGGATGCTGGCCCATGTTGACTCCAATGCTTCCCACAGTTGTGTCAAGTTGGCTGGATGTCCTTTGGGTGGTGGACCATTCTTGATACACATTGAAAACTGTTGAGCGTGAAAAACCCAGCAGCATTGCAGTTCTTGACACAAACTGCTGCGCCTGGCACCTACTACCATACCCCATTCAAAGGCACTTAAATATTTTGTCTTGCCCATTCACCCTCTGAATGGCACACATACACAATCCATGTCTCAATTGTTTCAAGGCTTAAAAATCCTTCTTTAACCTGTCTCCTCCCCTTCATCTACACTGATTGAAGTGGATTTAACAAGGGATCATAGCTTTCACCTGGATTCACTTGGTCAGTCTATGTCATGGAAAGAGCAGGTGTTCTTAATGTTTGTATACTGAGTGTATATCTATAGTGCAGATTCAACTGGTGCTATTGTGATCCAAGATCAGTTTGGCCTTCTCAGCTCTAACTGTTAAGGTTAGGATTTAGGGGGAATAAACTAATCATAGATCTGCGCTTAGGGCAAATGTACAGTCCCAATGCAGTCTGGAATACAAATATGTATTGGTTAAGGATCCTCTTAGTTTTGAGTCAGACTGGAATTCCCTCAGAGCTTCTGTCTACAGCTCAGGACTAATTTAGCCCTGCTAGAACAGGAACTTTATCCAAGACCTCTTGAATAATATCAGGCCTACTGAACAGAAGGCTACATTCCACAACAGCCAGCTTGACAAGTTTGAATCCTGTGTGGCATTTTAAAACGAAACATGCAAGCGTGTTTCCTAGTTGAATAATGTTTAGATTTGTATCTGTTAACAACCTAGCATTAAACAGAATAAAAGTTGTAGCCTACTCTTGAAATACACAAAAGCAGTAATGATGGTCAGTCATTACATAGCCTAGCTATATCATACTGTGTTCAAATATTCTACAGACACATTTCTCAAAGAGAAATCTCCTCTGGTCACCTCATATTCCACTAAGCCATCCCCACTTAGTTCAATGAATGGACTAATTTGTCCCTGTTAAAATGAATCCTAGATTGAGGAATAAAGGCAGTGTGCCTAAGGGGAGATTAAAGCAACTCTATCAGACAAATGGAAGGTGACGATAGGCGGCCTCCTGACTAAACTCGCCATATTTTACTATCTGTGGCCACCTGCCCATCTGATAACACACAGCATCTGTCAATACCAGATTACAGGCCACAACTCAAACATTGGGTGTCGTATCTCACAGGTTGGTTGGTTGGTTGGTTGGTTGAGGGCTGAGGCCTATGCTTTGGTGAATGTATAGTGCGCCTTCTAGTGTTATCTAGATGTAAGTACAGTTTTAGTCAATCAACCTTGATCGACCAGCGTGCAGGGTGGGAAGAGTTTGCCCTTCTGGGACTATTCCATTGGTTGGTTAAAATTAAATCCTCAAAGTAATCATTGAGTGTACAATCCCCACATCATTAAAAGAAAGCAAAGAGTTAAATTAAAGTCAGGAACGCACAAGTCACATTATTGCAAATAGGGCTCAAATTTGATATTAGCCTACCTCCAGAGGACACTGGAGGCCATTACTGGATAAAAATAAATGTCCCGTGAATGACATCAGGTACAAAACCAATCTTATTGGAAGGAGAACCAATTCCATGAGAGCACAGACTTTTCCTCCTGTACTTGGTCAGTGCAGATACCTCATTTCAAAGCAGGTACTGTAGAATACAGCCATATTTCAAGCATATCAAGATTTTTTCTAGTATCGGGTGAGTCGCAGACTACCAAGAAAGGCAAAAATAACATTATTGCAGCTAGGTAACTGGGTTCAAGGGGTTCCAAGGAAATACATTATACTTGAAATCAGGTAGTTTCTCTATGGAGCAATCCTCAATAGCCCTGAATCCATTCCTTTTCATTGACATGTTCGGCAGCTATGAATAGAGTGAGGATGGAAGCCTCCCATTGAATTTCTGTTGGATAGTTCTGTATTCAGGACATTTTGAACATGTTTCTTGTAGGGACATGATTGGACTTTGGACATGCTGTGGCCATGCACGTAGAGTACTGCACAGTGGTGTGCCTGTCTGAAAATTTCACCCCTACTGTTTGATGAGATGACATGCAAATACTATGACATAGAGACAACGCAGTAAATGGCCAAATTACCATGTTGACATTTCATTGAGTTTTAGAAATTGTAATGATACAATTTCTTCAAAAGCATGGATAGAAGTGATGCAGTGATCCATGTCAAGTCAAAATCAACCCCAGTGGAAGGCTGTCCTCTTGGGCTTGGGTTGTTCAACTGCCACTGGTTTATGCTTTGTAACATGGAAATATATTGGCGTAGTCATTATAGAAGCCCATTGTAGGAAGCCATTTCACATGCAAATGAAGGACCTCTGATTCCTTTTGATTCGCCACTCAACGTTAGCCGTCTGTTAGTCTGTGGACACACGACACAAGGGCTGTTCTGGTGTAATTGCCTTTCAGCTCACATGTTCCTATGTTTTTCTTGCTTTGTGGAGCACCTGTGCAGAGTTCAAAGCATTTGATGTGTGTGTCACCCACATTTCAAGAGGAGGTCCTTAGAACACCCAATTGACAAGTAATTGCTCATCAAATACTTTTTATGGCCAGATTATGCTGGAAAAAATGTATTGCTCATAACAAAAGGTTGTATGATTGAAGTAAAAACACATGCATTTCATATGGACCAACCATATGGAAGGCTTTTGCAAAACATTTTGTCACTTTGTGTCAATTAAATATAAATATAAAAACACACATATATATATACAGTGCCTTGCAAAATAATTCATCCCATTTGGTGTTTTTCCTATTTTGTTGCATTACGACCTGTAATTTAAATGGATTTTTATTTGAATTTCATGTAATGGACATACACAAAATAGTCCAAATTGGTGAAGTGAAATGAAAAAAAATAACTTGTTTCAAAAAATTCGAACAAATAAATAACGGAAAAGTGTTGCGTGCATATGTATTCACCCCCTTTGCTATGAAGCCCCTAAATAAGATCTGGTGCAACCAATTACCTTCAGAAGTCACATAATTAGTTAAATAAAGTCCACCTGTGTGCAATCTAAGTGTCACATGATCTGTCACATGATCTCAGTATATATACACACCTGTTCTGAAAGGCCCCAGAATCTGAAACACCACTAAGCAAGGGGCACCACCAAGCAAGCGGCACCATGAAGACCAAGAAGCTGTCCAAACAGGTCAGGGACAAAGTTGTGGAGAAGTACAGATCAGGGTTGGGATATAAAAAAATATCCGAAACTTTGAACATCCCACGGAGCACCATTAAATCCATTATTAAAAAATTGAAAGAATATGGCACCACAACAAACCTGCCAAGAGAGGGCCACCCACCAAAACTCACAGACCAGGCAAGGAGGGCATTACTCAGAGAGGCAACAAAGAGACCAAAGATAACCCTGAAGGAGCTGCAAAGCTCCACAGCAGAGATTGGAGTATCTATCCATAGGACCACTTTGAGCCGTACACTCCACAGAGCTGGGCATTATGGAAGAGTGGCCAGAAAAAAGCCATTGCTTAAAGAAAAAAATAAGCAAACACGTTTGGTGTTCGCCTAAAGGCATGTGGGAGACTCCCCAAACATATGGAAGAAGGTACTCTGGTCAGATGAGACAAAAATTGAGCTTTTTGGCCATCAAGGAAAACGCTATGTCTGGCACAAACCCAACACCTCTCATCACCCCGAGAACACCATCCCCACAGTGAAGCATGGTGGTGGCAGCATCATGCTGTGGGGATGTTTTTCAAAGGCAGGGACTGGGAAACTGGTCAAAATTGAAGGAATGATTGACGGTGCTAAATAAAGGGAAATTCTTGAGGGAAACCTGTTTCAGTCTTCCAGAGATTTGAGACTGGGACAGAGGTTCACCTTCCAGCAGGACAATGACCCTAAGCATACTGCTAAAGCAACACTCAAGTGGTTTAAGGGGAAACATTTAAATGTCTTGGAATGGCCTAGTCAAAGCCTTAAAGACTTAAAGATTGCTGTACACCAGCGGAACCCATCCAACTTGAAGGAGCTGGAGCAGTTTTACCTTGAAGAATGGGCACAAATCCCAGTGGCTAGATGTGCCAAGCTTATAGAGACATACCCCAAGAGACTTGCAGTTGTAATTGCTGCAAAAGGTGTCTCTACAAAGCATTGACTTTGGGGGGGGGTGAATAGTTATGCACGCTCAAGTTTTCTGTTTTTTTGTCTTATTTCTTATTTGTTTCACAAAAAAAATTATTTGCATCTTCAAAGTAGTAGGCATGTTGTGTAAATCTAATCATACAAACCCCCCCAAAAATCCATTTTAATTCCAGGTTGTAAGGCAACAAAATAGTAAAAATGCCAAGGGAGGTGAATACTTTCGCAAGCCACTGTATACAGTACCAGTCAAAAGTTTGGACAAACCTACTCATTCAAGGGTTTTTCTTTATTTTTTACTATTTTCTACATTGTAGAATAATAGTGAAGACAACAAAACTATGAAATAACACAAATGGAATCGTGTAGTAACCAAAAAAGTGTTAAACATATCAAAATATATGTTATATTTGAGATACTTCAAATAGCCACCCTTTGCCTTGATGACAGCTTTGCACACTCTTGACATTCTCTCAACCAGCTTCACCTGGAATGCTTTTCCAACAGTATTGAAGGAATTCCCACATATGCTGAGCACTTGTTGGCTGCTTTTCCTTCTCTCTGCCGTCCGACTCATCCCAAACCATCTCAATTGGGTTGAGGTCGGGGGATTGTGTAGGCCAGGTCATCTGATGCAACACTCCATCACTCTCCTTCTTGGTCAAATAGCCCTTACACAGCCTGGAGGTGTGTTGGGTCATTGTCCTGTTGAAAAACAAATGCTAGTCCCTCTAAGCCAACGTTGTCATCAAGGCAAAGGGTGGATATTTGAAGAAAATATATTTAGATTTGTTTAACACTTTTTAGGTTATTACATGATTACATATGTGTTATTTCGTAGTTTTGATGTCTTCACTATTATTCTACAATGTAAATAAATTGTAAAAATAAAGAAAAACCCTTGAATGAGTAGGTGTGTCCAAACTTTTGACTGGTAGTGTATACAGTTGAAGTCGGAAGTTTACATACACCTTATCCAAATATATTTAAACTCCGTTTTTCACAATTCCTGACATTTAATCCAAGTACAAATTCCCTGTTTTAGGTCAGTTAGGATCACCACTTTATTTTAAGAATGTGAAATGTCAGAATAATAGTAGAGAGAATTATTTATTTCAGCTTTTATTTCTTTCATCACATTCCCAGTGGGTCAGAAGTTTACATACACTCAATTAGTATTTAGTAGCATTGCCTTTAAATTGTTTAACTTGGGTCAAACATTTCGGGTAGCCTTCCACAAGCTTCCCACAATAAGTTGGGTGAATTTTGGCCCATTCCTCCTGACAGAGTTGGTGTAACTGAGTCAGGTTTGTAGGCCTCCTTGCTCGCACATGCTTTTTCAGTTCTGCCCACAAATGTTCTATAGGATTGAGGTCAGGGCTTTGTGATGGCCACTCCAATACCTTGACTTTGTTGTCCTTAAGCCATTTTGCCACAACTTTGGAAGTATGCTTGGGGTCATTGTCCATTTGGAAGACCCATTTGCGACCAAGCTTTAACTTCCTGACTGATGTCTTGAGATGTTGCTTCAATATATCCACATCATTTTCCTTCCTCATGATGCCATCTATTTTGTGAAGTGCACCAGTCCCTCCTGCAGCAAAGCACCCCCACAGCATGATGCTGCCACCCCGTGCTTCACGGTTGGGATGGTGTTCTTCGGCTTGCAAGCGACCCCCTTTTTCCTCCAAACATAACGATGGTCATTATGGCCAAACAGTTCTATTTTTGTTTCATCAGACCAGAGAACATTTCTCCAAAAAGTACGATCTTTATCCCCATGTGCAGTTGCAAACCGTAGTCTGGGTTTTTTATGGCAGTTTTGGAGCAGTGGCTTCTTCCTTGCTGAGCGGCCTTTCAGGTTATGTCGATATAGGACTCGTTTTACTGTGGATATAGATACTTTTGTAACTGTTTCCTCCAGCATCTTCACAAGGTCCTTTGCTGTTGTTTTGGGATTGATTTGCACTTTTCGCAACAAAGTACATTCATCTCTAGGAGACAGAACACGTCTCCTTCCTGAGCGGTATGATGGCTGCGTGGTCCTATGGTGTTTATACTTGCGTACTATTGTTTGTACAGATGAACGTGGTACCTTCAGGCCTTTGGAAATTGCTCCCAAGGATGAACCAGACTTGTGGAGGTATACCAATTGTTTTCTGAGGTCTTGGCTGATTTCTTTTGATTTTCCCATGATGTCAAGCAAAGAGGCACTGAGTTTGAAGGTAGGCCTTGAAACACATCCACTCAAATGGATTGACTCAAATTATGTCAATTAGCCTATCAGAAACTTCTAAAGCCATGACATAAAGTGTATATAAACTTCCAACTTCAGCTGTATGTACACTATATATATACAGTGGGGAGAACAAGTATTTGATACACTGCCGATTTTGCAGGTTTTCCTACTTACAAAGCATGTAGAGGTCTGTAATTTTTATCATAGGTACACTTCAACTGTGAGAGACGGAATCTAAAACAAAATCTAGAAAATCACATTGTATGATTTTTAAGTAATTAATTTGCATTTTATTGCATGACATAAGTATTTGATACATCAGAAAAGCAGAACTTAATATTTGGTACAGAAACCTTTGTTTAAAATTACAGAGATCATACGTTTCCTGTAGGTCTTGACCAGGTTTGCACACACTGCAGCAGGGATTTTGGCCCACTCCTCCATACAGACCTTCTCCAGATCCTTCAGGTTTCGGGGATGTCGCACCTTTCAGCTCCCTCCAAATATTTTCTATTGGGTTCAGGTCAGGAGACTGGCTAGGCCACTCCAGGACCTTGAGATGCTTCTTACGGAGCCACTCCTTAGTTGCCCTGGCTGTGTGTTTCGGGTCGTTGTCATGCTGGAAGACCCAGCCACGACCCATCTTCAATGCTCTTACTGAGGGAAGGAGGTTGTTGGCCAAGATCTCGTGATACATGGCCCCATCCATCCTCCCCTCAATACGGTGCAGTCGTCCTGTCCCTTTTGCAGAAAAGCATCCCCAAAGAATGATGTTTCCACCTCCATGCTTCTTGGGGTTGTACTCATCCTTCTTACATTTACATTTACATTTTAGTCATTTAGCAGACGCTCTTATCCAGAGCGACTTACAGTTAGTGAATACATTTTTTTTATACTGGCCCCCCGTGGGAATCGAACCCACAACCCTGGCGTTGCAAACGCCATGCTCTATCAACTGAGCTATATCCCTGCCGGCCATTCCCTCCCCTACCCTGGACGACCCTGGGCCAATTGTGCGCCGCCCATGAGTCTCCCGGTCGCGGCCGGCTGCGACAGAGCCTGGATTCGAACCAGGATCTCTAGTGGCACAGTTAGCACTGCGATGCAGTGCCTTAGACCACTGCGCCACTCAGGAGTTCTTCTTCCTCCAAACACGGCGAGTGGAGTTTAGACCAAAAAGCTATATTTTTGACCTTCTCCCATTCCTCCTCTGGATCATCCAGATGGTCATTGGCAAACTTCAGATGGGCCTGGACATGCGCTGGCTTGAGCAGGGGGACCTTGCGTGCGCTGCAGGATTTTAATCCATGACGGCGTAGTGTGTTACTAATGGTGTTCTTTGAGACTGTGGTCCCAGCTCTCTTCAGGTCATTGACCAGGTCCTGCCGTGTAGTTCTGGGCTGATCCCTCACCTTCCTCATGATCATTGATGCCCCACGAGGTGAGATCTTGCATGGAGCCCCAGACCGAGGGTGATTGACTGTCATCTTGAACTTCTTCCATTTTCTAATAATTGCGCCAACAGTTGTTGCCTTCTCACCAAGCTGCTTGCCTATTGTCCTGTAGCCCATCCCAGCCTTGTGTGGTCCTCTGTAGCTCAGCTGGTAGAGCACGACGCTCTGTGTACCTATGATAACAATTACAGACCTCTACATGCTTTGTAAGTAGGACAACCTGCAAAATCGGCAGTGTATCAAATACTTGTAAAAAGTATTTAGTCAGCCACCAATTGAGCAAGTTCTTTTTACAAGTATTTGATACACTGCCGATTTTGCAGGTTGTCCTACTTACAAAGCATGTAGAGGTCTGTAATTGTTATCATAGGTACACTTCAACTGTGAGAGACGGAATCTAAAACAAAAATCCAGAAAATCACATTGTAGGATTTTTTATGAATTTTTTTGCAAATTATGGTGGAAAATAAGTATTTGGTCACCTACAAACAAGCAAGATTTCTGGCTCTCACAGACCTGTAACTTCTTCTTTAAGAGGCTCCTCTGTCCTCCACTTGTTACCTGTATTAATGGCACCTGTTTGAACTTGTTATCAGTATAAAAGACACCTGTCCACAACCTCAAACAGTCACACTCCAAACTCCACTATGGCCAAGACCAAAGAGCTGTCAAAGGACACCAGAAACAAAATTGTAGACCTGCACCAGGCTGGGAAGACTGAATCTGCAATAGGTAAGCATCTTGGTTTGAAGAAATCAACTGTGGGAGCAATTATTAGGAAATGGAAGACATACAAGACCACTGATAATCTCCTCGATCTGGGGGCTCCACGCAAGATCTCACCCCGTGGGGTCAAAATGATCACAAGAACGGTGAGCAAAAATCCCAGAACCACACGGGGGGACCTAGTGAATGACCTGCAGAGAGCTGGGACCAAAGTAACAAAGCCTACCAACACACTACGCCACCAGGGACTCAAATCCTGCAGTGCCAGACGTGTCCCCCTGCTTAAGCCAGTACATGTCCAGGCCCATCTGAAGTTTGTTAGAGTGCATTTGGATGATCCAGAAGAGGATTGGGAGAATGTCATATGGTCAGATGAAACCAAAATAATAACTTTCTGGTAAAAACTCAACTCGTCGTGTTTGGAGGACAAAGAATGCTGAGTTGCATCCAAAGAACACCATACCTACTGTGAAGCATGGGGGTGGAAACATCATGCTTTGGGGCTGTTTTTCTGCAAAGGGACCAGGACGACTGATCCGTGTAAAGGAAAGAATGAATGGGGCCATGTATCGTGAGATTTTGAGTGAAAACCTCCTTCCATCAGCAAGGGCATTGAAGATGAAACGTGGCTGGGTCTTTCAGCATGACAATGATCCCAAACACACCGCCCGGGCAACAAAGGAGTGGCTTCGTAAGAAGCATTTCAAGGTCCTGGAGTGGCCTAGCCAGTCTCCAGATCTCAACCCCATAGAAAATCTTTGGAGGGAGTTGAAAGTCTGTGTTGCCCAGCGACAGCCCCAAAACATCACTGCTCTAGAGGAGATCTGCATGAAGGAATGGGCCAAAATACCAGCAACAGTGTGTGAAAACCTTGTGAAGACTTACAGAAAACGTTTGACCTGTGTCATTGCCAACAAAGGGTATATAACAAAGTATTGAGAAACTTTTTGTTATTGACCAAATACTTATTTTCCACCATAATTTGCAAATAAATTCATAAAAATCCTACAATGTGATTTTCTGGATTTATTTTTCTCATTTTGTCTGTCATAGTTGACGTGTACCTATGATGAAAATTACAGGCCTCTCTCATCTTTTTAAGTGGGAGAACTTGCACAATTGGTGGCTGACTAAATACTTTTTTCCCCCACTGTATATATACAAAATGGACACCCCTTCAAATTAGTGGATTCGGCTATTTCAGCCACACCTGTTGCTGACAGATGTATAAAATCGAGCACACAGCCATGCAATCTCCATAGACAAACATTGGCAGTAGAATGGCCTTACTGAAGAGCTCAGTGATTTTCAACGTGGCACTGTCATCTAATGCCACCTTTCCAACAAGTCAGTTCATCAAATTTCTTCCCTGCTAGAGCTGCCCCGTTCAACTGTAAGTGCTGTTATTGTGAAGTGGAAATGTCTAGGAGCAACAATGGCTCAGCCGCGAAGTGGTAGGCCACATTAGCTCACAGAACGGGACCGCCGAGTGCTGAAGCGCATAGCACATAATAATAGTCTCTCCTCGGTTGCAACACTCGCTACCGAGTTCCAAACTGCCTCTGGAAGCAACCTCAGCACAAGAACTGTTCATTCAGAGTTTCATGAAATGGGTTTCCATGGCCGAGAAGCCGCACCATGTGCAATGCCAAGCGTCGGCTGGAGTGGTGTAAAGCTCGCCGCCATTGGACTCTGGAGGAGTGGAAACGCGTTCTCTGGAGTGATGAATCAAGCTTCACCATCTGGCAGTCTGACGGACGAATCTGGGTTTGGCAGATGCCAGGAAAAATTACACCTGTCCCAATGCATAGTGCCAAATGTGCAAAAGGTGTAGGAGGAATAATGGTTTGGGCTAGGCCCCTTAGTTTCAGTGAAGGGAAATCTTAACGCTACAGCATACAATGATATTCTAGACGATTCTGTGCTTCCAACTTTGTGGCAACAGTTTAGAGAAGGCCCTTTCCTATTTCCGCATAACAATGCCCGAGTGCACAAAGTGAGGTCCATACAGAAATGGTTTGTCGAAATCAGTGTGGAAGAACTTGACTGGCCTGCACAGAGCCCTGACCTCAACCCCATCGAACATCTTTGGGATGAATTGGAACGCCAACTGCGAGCCAGGCCTAATCGCCCAACATCAGTGCCCGACTTCACAAATGCTCTTGTGGCTGAATGGAAGCCAGTCCCCGCAGCAATGTTCCAACATCTAGTGGAAAGCCTTCCCATAAGAGTGGAGGCTGTTATGGCAGGAAAGGGGGGACCAACTTTATATTAATGCCCATGATTTTGGAATTAGATGTTCGATGAGCAGGTGTCCACATACTTTTGGTCATGTAGTGTATATTAAAAAAAAACATTTTAGCTGTTGCAGCACAACATGACCTTGTGGTTCGAGAGCATCTCTCTCAGCTGGGCATCACACTACCCTCAGTGCTGTTAGGAAATACCATCTGCTTGCTATAGCCATATCTCTCAAGAAAAGCCTGTACTGTAGGTCACTAAAATGTGGCTTATTATGGAAGTGTAGAACCCATATGAGGGTGTCAGATTTTCGGGTGATTTTCTGGTGCCGACTTCAGCCAACATGAGGCAATGTCACAGAGCTGTTTCCAACCCTATCACTCAGGATAGTATACCATGGTGCACACTGCTTTCTCAAGACATAGGACACATGAATGAACAAGCCATATAGCAATCAACTTAGTTTGGTTTATGTTGTTTTTTGACTTTATGAGGTCTATATTGGGCTGTCCTCCTGTAAGGACAGGCATGATTCACTAAGTCAATTGGTGAATAGGTAAACCCTGACTGCGGAACAGAAGGCATTATTTACAAGGCATTGTTCAAATACGTCAGGCGCCTCTTTTCATGCCCCCTCGCATCAAAGAGAAATATCAAAAGGTCACAATTGAGGCTGCTGACTATTTTCTGGCAAATATAGAGATCCGGTTGTAGGTTTGACAAACATAGAACTAACAGAATCCAATTAAAAATGCAAATATTTAACTGTGAATCGCATACATACAGATCAGATAAGAGCCCTTTCAAGACAGCACATTATAGGAAATATGAGGCAAATCAATTACACAATTTAAACTCAGTTCACAATACAATCAAACCCATGGAAAACGAGTTGAGCACCAGGTAAAACCTTTAAAGCAAACAATGGATAATAAAGTAGTACAATTACATTTCTGTAAATTAGATCATCAGCCCAAGCGATCAAACTGGAATACAGCTTGTTGCATTCACCTCCCCTATTTTTTTACACTCAATTATGTACCTATAGGTTTGCAAAAATCTATTTCATGCAACTCTTTGCATGACGTAAAAAATGTGCCATATTTCTTAAATACTGCATAATAATAGTATGAGCTTGATGATTTGATGGTGTCGAGGGGAGGAGACATGAGGCTGTATGGGGTACTGTAGTATAAAATGGATATTATATTCAGTCAGTGGAGGATCAGACAGACAGAGAATAGACACAGCCCTCTATCCAGCTGAGCAGATAGATCTATTATTTATTTTAAATATATATTTCTGAAGTAAAAATAGGCTTATTTGAATATAGGTTTGTCTGGTATCATTACACTCAATGGATATTTGGAAATTCCAGCTGGTAATAGTTACCCTGTATGTCCTGGTGTATACATGCCAGGGATTGTCTTTTAGTGCTGACAAGGAACACTGGGTATCCAAAGACTGGCAGGTAAGTGACATTTTAAACATTTCCATTATCCATTATCTTTGGTAGAGCATGGCGCTTGCAACGCCAGGGTTGTGGGTTCGATTCCCACGGGGGGCCAGTATAAAATAAAAAATAAGTATGCACTCACTAACTGTAAGTCGCTCTGGATAAGAGCGTCTGCTAAATGACAAAAATTTACATATGCGTTCATATCATTTATCTATTAATAATTTGAACCAAAAACGTTATTACGTAGCAATAAACGTCACAATTGGAGAGAAAAAATTAACTTATCCTTTCCCCAGGATAATCCACTGGAGAAGACGTTGGCCAGTCAAGTTGCTAGTCTGATTAAGAGATCTAAAGCCCATCAGTTCTACGGGCTCATGGGCAAACGCTCAGGTAAGCACTATAGCGTTCTTTCTGTCCAAGACTTGAAAGGGTTGTTATTACAGGATTATGGTAGAGTAGAATACAAATTGTATGGTGTGTACTGTATCTATGTTCAGTATGTATTATATCTAATTAACAAGCAAAGCAAATATTCAAAGCAAAGCAAATATTCAAAGCAAATCGCTTGTCTTTTTAAACTCAAATACATTTCAGTGCTTATCAGGTACCTTTTACTACAGATGATCAGCCGCAGCCTATTAGAGTGAATAGAAGACATAAGTATAGCACACTGGAGTAATAAAAACACTTTTTTTTATATATAGTGGTAGCCTGTACAGAACACTGTGGTCCACCATCCACACACTATATTTTAGATTATTCAGTATCTAAATCCTAATCAGCAAACCAACAGTATGAGCAATTTTTCTGCATTACTTTTAAAACCTGTTTTACATTTAACATGAAAAAACAATGCATCTCCTTTTAAATGAATCTTTCCTGATTTTGTCTTCAACAGGAAATAAAGGGGAGATGTTTGTTGGACTTATGGGAAGAAGAGCATCAAGTGGGGGTAAGAATAATTACACTTCAAATAAAATCAAGGTATTTTTATTAAAAATACAAAAAAGAATGACAAAAACACAGCACAGAGAAGTAACACCTAAGGTTTAAACAAAACAGGTACCGACAATTCCAGTCGTGCGTCATGAACAAATGCTCTTTTGTTGCTGCAGAATCGTTCACGAAAATTATTCCAGATGCTACAAGCACTGCGATCGATATTGCCGAGGGATCACACACACAACCAGGTATTTCTTATACATTGATGTTATGGTTAAAACCTGAGAGCACTTTGTAACATTGTAATGTGGTTTGCACAGTAAAACTTGTATTACATTTTACATTTTTAAATGTAAAATATATATGTAAAACTTGTCTTTATGTTGACTAAATGCAAACCAAACATTTTAACGTGTATTATGTGCTATTTGTATTTCTTCATTTGGCAGATTGACAAGAGGCATGGGACCAACTCCCGTATTACTAAAGCTAGAAAAAAAGATTCAGATTTGAATGTTTACATGATCTATACAATTTTGATATCAACGCATAAAAAAAAAGAAACAACAGTATCTCATACTTGTAAGAAAAAAAGCAATGTCTTTAAGGTATCAAAGTTCATGCCGATGATTATGGTATATTCTATCCCAAAAAATGCACTTGTCTCTGCAAACAACTGCCACTGTGTTGAATGAAATAAAAGAAAAAGCCAGGAATGCTGCAGCAGGTCAGAAGTATGTATTTTTTTTGTGGACAAAGAAGCAAAACATTCATTATGCGATCCACTAGAGTCTGAGCTTTCGGTACAAAGCTCCGACGGTGGTGTAAATACATTCGTAGCTTATCTTTATTTAGGTGGATTGTTTAAAACAAAAGTCATCAACTAAAATTCTCTAACTTTCATTGTTTAACAATATTTAAGCCAAGAATTGATTGAATGGTGACGAATTACTAAAATATAAATACGAGTCGAAATGTAAAACAGGGGAAGAGAGTTCCTCCAGACACAAGAAAAACCTAGCAAAGGGCAGCTATACAGGGTGGATGGAGTGATAGAAGAAAGAAGACTGTGGTATTGATAGCTGATAGGACTCCTATCCTGGCAGGAGTGATAGAAGAAAGAAGACTGTGGTATTGATAGCTGATAGGACTCCTATCCTGGCAGGAGTGATAGAAGAAAGAAGACTGTGGTATTGATAGCTGATAGGACTCCTATCCTGGCAGGAGTGATAGAAGAAAGAAGACTGTGGTATTGATAGCTGATAGGACTCCTATCCTGGCAGGAGTGATAGAAGAAAGAAGACTGTGGTATTGATAGCTGATAGGACTCCTATTCTGGCAGGAGTGATAGAAGAAAGAAGAGTTTATTAGGTGGCTCACTTGTGAGCCTTTAGCCTATGTCCCTTTGGGCGGGGTCCATTTTAACGAACTGGGGTCAATGGTTTTGTTGTTGCTGCCTCTTTTCGTCTCCTTGGCTTTCCACTCATCGATCAGGTCCTGTAAGGGGGAGTTCAAATCATTTATTGGCCTTTTACAGGAATTTGCCTCAGATTCAAGAGCACTGAGTCAAAGATGACATTAAATCATCAACATTTACAGACCCACATAACATAGATGACAACCACATAAAACAGATAGAAAGGGTTACATACGCACAAACTACAGCAAACACATGATAAATACAGTGCAAAGGATAGCTCAAATGTCCACAGGACTTCTCCTTCCCAGGTTTAAAGTGCCTAGTCTAGTGCATGTTGAGCAGTTTGATGCACCTAGGGACAACTTACTTAAGAGAAGAGAATCGTAGGGTCTTAACTGACAAACTGAGCCGAATGGGATGTTGTCATGTCGCACGCACGCACGAACAAATTGAAATGCTCAAAAAAATATGTATAACCATGGTAGCAATTGAAAGGGAACAAAGGTGAGGACAGTTCAAACATTACACTGTTGATTTTATGTGCATTTTACCTTTACTGTACTTTTTGCAATCATTTGTCGATAACGAAATCTGGAAATAGTTAAATAATATAACAAGAATATTCATGCCAAAATTTGTGGGAGATACAACATGACAAGACAAAAAATACAAGGGTTTGAGAGAAATGTCTAACTGGTGTCTCCAAATGGCCACACACACCTCTCCAACGTGTGTGCAGTAATATCAATACACTTTTATGTCTCAAATATTTTTGATTTCAATTTTTTTGATCTCCTGGTTGTGCCTTTGGAGGAACTGAAGCAAGCACATTTTAAACGGGTGGTGGTCCCGTTTAAAACATCTGTCATTTGAAAGCTATACATCGCTGTGAAGCGGAGACGCATATGTAATTTATAGTATGTTGCTGTAGCCACAGCGTTCCAATTTAAACACTTATCAGTGACCAAATCACCCATTTGGATCCCATATATGGGATCAGTGTGCAAAGGATTAACCAATGTTGATATTGTCATGACACACACACCTTCTTCGTGAAGGGCTCACATACAGTACCTGTCTCTTCAAGACGAGGTGCTTTCCCTTCCAGTACTTGAGCATCTGCAGGGACTGCAGGGTGCTGACAATGTCCACTGGGTTCACGGCTGTCTCCTGGCTGATCTCTGAACAAACACAAACATAACACACATTCAAAAAAGAGAATCCTGCCAAGAGTGTTCCATTTCATATGCTATTCCTAACCATTCAAATGCTTGGTAGAAAATCTGCTAATGTTTTCAAATGAAATTTAGGCTAACTTGAAGCCACATAATTAACAACATTAAATCATCAACATTTACAGACAACATGACATCAACCACATAAAACAGATAAGGCTACATACACACAAGTTACAGCAAATACTTGCTAAAAACTGGGCAAAATAAAGGGTAGTCTTCCCAGGTTTAAAGTGCTTATTGCATGTTAAGCAGTTGGATGCGCCTAGAGACAAATTAGTTATGAGGAGAATTGGCCTATATGGACAGGCCCAAATTATAATGTTTGTAACAGAATAAATATGAGAAGGATATGCATAACCATAGTAGCAATTGAAAGGGAACACTTTGGAGATTACGTATGTGCGTGAGTGTGTGTAACCTGAACAAGCTCCACAATTTGACAGCGTCATTTTCAACCCTCACCTTTGACCCTAAACTAATTGTAGATTCTTTCCAAATCCTCTCAGCACAGTAAAGTGTGGCATTAAGGACACCATTTTTTTGTGCAAAAATTAAGTTCTATGTAAAGTCCTCTCTGTCACCTTTGATGGAGATCTCCTTGCCCTGGAAGTTGTACATGTAGCGCAGCAGCACTTCCTTCCAGTAGCTGCGGTAGCTGATGAGGCCCAGGTCCGAGAGGGGCCGCTCCGGGGAGCCCACCTTCTCCTCCACCTTGGACAGCAGGTAACCTACAGAAAGGGGATAGGGCAGGCAGGGTGGTCAGTAGCAGTTCTAATAAACAATGAGATGGACTGCACTAAAATAGCAATGAGACCTGGTGGAGAAAAGCTAAACCTCAAAATTAACTGTAGTTTTGTTCTACTGCAATAGCCACTAGGGCTGGGCGTTATACCAAATTCATTTGATGAAATCGAATTGATGTTTAAGCGCGAAATTGAAAATGCACCTTCCCAATCATACACCAAGCATAAAAATACGCATTTATATAAGGAATTGGCAACTCATTCTCATTCTGAGAAATGAGCATCTTCTTATCCAGGTAGGCCACTTGATTTCAATATCTAATCAAAGTGGACAGGCTAGCATGCTGTTCAAACAGTTGGAGACGGATAGGGTGTGTTCATAGCAGTTCAACTGTTCTACCTTGTTAGCTAGCTAATAGATCCAAGTTGGCTAGACTTGAAATATAAAGATTAGCTGACTACTCACTAGCACGTGGGCTCGTGCTTGAGAGATTGTTTATGAGACCTGTAATGCCCGCTAATCTTTATATATAAAATCTAGCCAACTTGGGTCTATTAGCTAGCTAACAAGGTAGACAGTTATGAACACACCCTGTCCGTCTTCAAGATTTTCTCTAATGCCTGCTACAAGAAGTTGGTCATTATTAGTGGGGAATTTGGGGATGTACATTTGTAAGAAAACGGGCATTTTCATAGACATACTTGAAAGCCAGATCAGTAATTATTGCAAAAAAGCAGGTTCAACTATTTTGATAAAATAATTAAACAATTAGTGGGTCTTATGGTTGTGGAAAGCTTATATTGAGCCTAGGTTTAATTTTAGATGATTGCTGACTGTTTGAAAAGCAGTGTATTTTACCTTTAAATTGTAAAACAAAGCTTATTTGGGGATTTTTAAAATAATTTTTGTATATATATCGTGAATCGCCCATAAGTAATAATAAATAATAATAATAATAATAATAATAATAATAATAATAAAATAAAAATTACAAATCTGACTTTTAGGCCATATCACCCAGCCCTAATAGCCACATAATGTAAACACAAAGAACTTGCTTTCAGGGCATATTAAAGCGGCAGAATTCTGTGTCAGCCCTTTCAGTGTTGACTGTGTATTTAATCACCAATACCCTGTGTTTTCATTCCTGGGGGTTTAATAAAATAATCTGCATCTGGAAATTCCACCTGGCTGTAGTTGCAATGAACAACCTTGCACTAATAAGAGAGAACAGGGGTAAAAAATTGCCTATAGCGACTTACTGAAGTCGATCAGCATCTTCCCATAGCCCTGTCTCATGTACTGGGGCATTGTCAGGATGCAAGAGACGTTGTAGTTGAGGAAAGAGTTCTTTTCCTGTAAGAACACAGAATATGTGTATGAGTCTCATCTTTAAAGCTAAAGTAATGACAGAGAATTCCGTAATAAAAAACAAAGCGCTATCATAAACCGTATCAAAACGTTATGGGAGACAGATTTGATTTATTAGGATACCCATAAGCCGACGCCAATGGCAACAGCTAGTCTTACTGGGGTCCGACACATAACATAAAAAACATTACAGACAAAATACTTTACAATTGACATACATTTAAAAACATTTAAATGTAGCGTGCGTATGTGCATCTATTCAGTTACACATACATGTCAGTACATTTACACAACAAGTAGGTCACATGTGGGAGAGGCATTGTGCCGTGAGCTGTAGCTTTATTTGTTTTTTTAAACCAGGTTTGCTGTTCACATGCGCTATATGAGATGGAAGGGAGTTCCATGCACTCATGGCTCTGTATAGTACTGTGTGTTTACTTCAACTTGTTCTGGACCTGGTGAGTGTGAAAAGACCCCTGGTGGCATGCCTGGTGGGGTAAGTGTGTGTGTCAGTGCTGTATGTAAGTTGACTATGCAAACAATTTGGAATTTCCAACACATTAATGTTTCTTATAAAAAACAAGAAGTGATGCAGTCAGTATTTTCTCAACTCTTAGCCAAGAGACTGGCATGCATAGTATTCATATTAGCCCTCTGATTACAATGAAGAGCAAGACGTGCCGCTCTGTTCTGGGCCAGCTGCAGCTTAACTAGGTCTTTCTTTGCAGCACTTGACCATATGACTGGACAGTAATCAGGATAAGATAAAACTAGAGCCAGCAGGAGCATCTCTTTATTACGGACCTCTCCCCATCTTTACAACCATTGAATCTGTATGTTTTGACCATGACAGTTTACAATCCAAGGAAACACCAAGTAATTTAGTCTCCTCAACTTGTTCAACAGCCACACCATCCATTACCAGATTCAGCTGAGGTCTAGAACTTAGGGAATGATTTGTACCAAATACACTGCTCTTAGTTTTAGAGATGTTACTGGTCACCCATTCCAAAACTGACTGCACTCTTTGCTAAGGGTTTCAGTGACTTCATTAGCTGTGGTTGCTGATGCGTATTTGGTTGAATCATCAGCATACATGGACACACATGCTTCGTTTAATGCCAGTGGCAGGTCATTGGTAAAAAATAGAAAAGAGTAGAGGGCCTAGAGAGCTGCCCTGTGGTACACCACACTTTACATGTTTGACATTAGTGAAGCTTCCATAAAAAAAAAAAACTCTGAGTTCTATTAGATAGATAGCTCCGAATCCACAATATGGCAGAGGTTGAATAGCCATAAAACACACGTTCTCAACAACAGGTTATGGTCAATAATATCAAAGGCTGCACTGAAATCTAACAGTACAGCTCCCACAGTTTGCTAAGAGCTGGCAGCAAGCTGATAGGTCTACTATTAGAACCAGTAAAGGCCGCTTCATCACTCTTGGGTAGCGGAATGCCTTTGGCTTCCCTCCAGGCCTGAGGACAAACACTTTCCTCTCGGCTCATATTAAAGACATGACAGATAGGAGTGGCTATAGAGTCAGCCACCATCCTCAGTAGCTTTCCATCTAAGTTGTCAATGCCAGGAGGTTTGTCATTATTGATCGATAACAATAATTTTAATTAGTCTTTCTGCCCATAATTTAATTTAAAGTACTTTTTTTTCCATCATTCTTTATATCATTGATCTTGGCTTCATAATACAGTCCCTTCTTATTTTGTTGAGTTTAGTCACATAATTTCTCAATTTGCAGTAAGTGAGATGTGCAGCCAGACTTATTAGCCACTCATTTTGCCCCATCTCTTTCAACCATACAGTTTTTAAATTCCTCATCAATCCATGGAGCCTTAACAGTTCTAACAGTCCATTTCTAAACAGGTGCACGTTCATCAATAATTGGAAGAAGCAATTTCATAAAATATTTTTTACATCATCCACATGAGTCACAGCAAAATCTTTTGTATGATCTATTATACACTATTTTAGGCCCAGCTTTTGGAAATGTGGCTTTCCTGGATATAGCCACTATATTGTGATCACTGCATCCAATGGGTATGGATACCGCTTTAGAACAAAGTTCTACAGTATTAGTAAAAATGTGATCAATACATGTGAATGATCTTGTTCTTGTAGTGTTTGTAAACACCCTGGTAGGTTGATTAATAACCTGAACCAGATTACAGGCACTGGTTACAGTGAGAAGCTTCCTCTTGAGCAGTTAGCATGATGAAAACCAGTCAATATTCAGGTCCCCTAGAAAGTAGACCTCTCTGTTTACATCACATACACTACCACGCATTTCACACACATTATTTAGAAACTGACTGTTAGCACTTGTTGGCCTATAGCAACACCCCAAAATAATAGGCTTTAGATGAGGCAGGTGAACCTGCAACCACAACACTTCAATAACACTTGAAATGACATCTTCTCTAAGCATTACAGGGATACAGCTCTGAATATATACAGGCAACCACTACCAATGTGGAAGGAGTACAGTGGGTGGGTCCCTTGGTCTTTTTTTCTTTTTTTACCTTAGAGAAGTATCCCACCAGATGGCAGCCTGTGTTGTCTGCCTCAGTCATGACGTAGAACAGAAAGGGTTCCACGTCGTAGTACAGCGTCTTGTGATCCAGGAAGAGCTTGGCGAGTAGACACAGGTTCTGGCAGTAGATCTGGAAAAGGAAACCACACCATTTAAATTCCCCAAAGGCCTCGCCAGAGATAATGCAGCTTGTTTTATAGGAGTGCCAGGCATCCCTGTGGTTAGGGACCATAGGCTGAAATGTGAGACATGACAAAACATTTTTTAACCATGATTATGTATTTGCTCTTTAGACCAATATACCTATTTTGAGAAAAAAACTGACAGAAAGTAAAGTATGAGTCCAGGGTTAGAGAAAATGAATAGGCCCCTCACCTTGTTCTTCTTGCCGTCCACCTCAAAGACAGAGATGGCTCCCTTCCTGTAGACCTCATCTCCGGGTGGATGCTTCCACACACACTTGGCCTAACAAACACACAGGGAGACAACACTATTGATTTGCTCATTCAAACCCAATTAAAAGGCCCCCTCACCCAGTCTGATATGTACAACCTTATAATCATTTAAATCAATGACACACAGGAGTGATGTATACTGAACAAAAATATAAATGCAACATGTAAATAAAGTGTTGGTCCCATGTTTCATGAGCTGAAATAACAGTTCCCAGAAATGTTCCATACGCACAAAGCTTCTCTAAAATGTTGTGCACAAATTTGTTTGCATCCCCGATTAAACAGAATGATCATTACACAGTTGCACCTTGTGCTTGGGTCAATAAAATACCAATAAAAGGCAGTTTTGTCACACAACACAATGTCACAGATGTCTCAAGTTTTGAGGGTGCGTGCAATTGGCATGCTGACTGCAGGAATGTCCACCAGAGCTGTTGCCAGATAATTCAATGTTCATTTCTCTACCATAAGTAGGTCCAACCGGCCTCATAACCGCAGATCACGTGTAACCACGCCAGCCCAGGACCTCCACATCCGGCTTCTTCAACTGCGGGATCGTCTGAGACCAGCCACCCGGACAGCTGAAGAAACTGAGGAGTATTTCTGTCTGTAATAAAGCCCTTTTGTTGGGAAAAACTCATTCTGATTGGCTGGGCCTTGCTCCCCAGTGGGTGGGCCTATGCCCTCCAAGGCCCACCTATGGCGGCGCCCCTGCCCAGTAATGTGAAATCCATAGATTAGGGCCTAATACATTTATTTAAATTGACTGATTTCTTTATATGAACTGTAACTCAGTAAAATCGTTTTTTATTTTTGTTCAGTATATGTAGGAAAATTATGGGGGAAAATTATCTTTGATATGCCGATGGAAACACAGCGAAAGCAACGCTACTGCCACCTTCTGGCCTGGAGTATTTTAACCAGCCTGACCGCCGATGTACAGCGCTACAGTGCCTTCAGAAAGTATTCACACCCCTTTACTTTTTCCAGATTTTGTTGTGTTACAAAGTGGGATTAAAATGCATGTCCTTTTTTGTCAACGATCTACACAAAATACTCTGTAATATCAAAGTGGAAGTCAAATTCTTACATTTGTAAAAAATCTATAATAAATAAAACACTAATATATCTTGATTAGATAAGTAGTCAATACATGTTAGAATCATCTTTGGCAGCAATTACAGCTTTGAGTCTTTCTGGGTAAGTCTAAGAGCTTTCCTCCTCTGGATTGTGCATCATTTGCCCATTATTCTTTTCAAAATTCTTCAAGCTCTGTCAAATTGGTTGTTGATAATTGCTAAACAACTATTTTCTGGTCTTGGCATAGATTTTGAAGCAGATTTAAGTCAAAATTGTAACTCTGCCACTCAGGAACATTCACTATCTTCTTGTTAAGCAACTCCAGTGTAGATTTGGCCTTGTGTTTTAGGTTATTGTCCTGCTGAAAGGTGAATTAATCTCCCAGTGTCTGGTGGAAAGCAGACTGAACCAGGTTTTCCTCTAGGATTTTGCCTGTGTTTAGCTCCATTCCATTTCCTTTTTATCGTGAACAACTCCCCAGTCCTTAACGATTACAAGCTTACCCATAACATGATGCAGCCACCACTATTGCTTGAAAATATGGAGAGTGGTACTCAGTAATGTGTTGTATTGCATTTGCCTCTAACATAACACTTTGTTTTCAGGACAAAAAGTTAATTGCTTTGCCAAATTTTTGCAGTATTACTTTAGTGCTTTGTTACAAACAGGAAGCATGTTTTGGAATATTTGTATTCTGTACAGGCTTCCTTCTTTTCACGCTGTCAATTAGGTTAGTATTGTGGAGTAACTACAATGTTGTTGAGACATTCTCAGTTTTCTCCTATCACAGCCGTTAAACTCTGTCACCATTGTTAAAATCCCTGAGCGGTTTCCTTCCTCTCCGGTAACTGAGTTAGGAAGGACACCTGTATCCTTGTAGTGACTGGGTGTATTGATACACCATCCAAAGTGTAAATAATAACTTCACCATGCTCAAAGGGTATTCAACGTCTGCTTTTTTTTATTTTATAGGTGCCCTTCTTTGCGAGGCATTGGAAAAAACCTCCCTGGTCTTTGTGGTTGAATCTGTGTTTGAAATTCAATGCTCGACTGAGGGACGTTACAGATTTATTGCACACAGAGTGAGTCCACGCAACTTATTGTGTAACTTATTAAGCACATTTTTACTCCTGAACTTATTTAGGCTTGCCATAACAAAGGGGTTGAATACTTATTGACACAAGACATTTCAGCTTTTAATTTGTTATTAATTTGCCCCCCCCCCCAAAAAAAAAAACATAATTCCACTTTGACATTATGGGGTATTGTGTGTAGGCAAGAGACACAATTTTTTCAATTGAATCCATTTTAAATTCAGGCTGTAACACAACAAAATGTGGTTAAAGTCAAGGGGTGTGAATACTGTATGTATTAGTGATGCACGGATCAGCTGTTTGTTCACCCGCAATTGCTAATAACCCCTAGCAACCGCCCGACTATATGTGATAAAGTGAAAAGCTCAGGCCCGCACCCGACCCTAACCCGTAAATAGAGAAAATGCGCTGTACAGTCAGAGATGCTGGAGCTATTTTTTGACAGGGGGTGCGGGATTTTTATGATGATTTATTTAGATAGGCCTATGTTTCTGCTTATAATTTTCAACATTTTGGTAGGCTATTTGATAAACTTGTCTATAATTAGATACATGCAGCTTCCCTTCTGTCATTACTTGTTGCCCTGCATCAATAAAATAAATTATTCAATCTAGTTGACATCGGTAAAGTTCTGTTTTCATCTCTGCTTCTCTCACGCAGCAAATAGGTTTAGAGACCAGGGAGAAAATGCAATAACAACAAAAAAAAGTGGAAAGATTCTCCGTGCGACATTTTCAAATGACATCAGCAGACCTGCCAACCTTGAATATTTTTGATGAGTACCACTTCAGTGCAGTGGCGGCACCACAGGACCCCACGACGGCGCACTTGCGACACCCACACTGCTCAAAGCATAGGCAATGCACCTTTTTTAGCCTAATAATGATGTTGGCAGAAGACTCTCAGTAGGAATGGGAGGCTATAGACTGTTATGGGTACTTGGTAATTAGCTGTTCTTCAGCAGCAAACAAGAAATATGTTTAGATGTACAATCAGGGCTCTCCCTAGGATTTTCTGACAAGGTGGTGCTGATGTAGGCTTAAGGTTGGGTAGGGGGAGGGCAGGAGGGGTCAGTCAACTTCCCCCTCAGGAAATTTGAGCATTTTTCTTTTTTTTTAAAGCATGTAACTGACATTTCCTGAAAGCTAAATTCTATCAAATAATTTAGCCAACACAGAAGTTTTTTTTTGTTTGATCCTAAATTAAATTGAGGTGGTCTCAATGACACACATTTTTATAGGTAAAATTTAGGGGTAATGATTATTCTAATTAATAGGTGTCAATATGTAGATAGTCTAGTGAAAATGTAAACTGACATAAAACATTTTTTTATGAATAATTCAATTACTGGATGCAATGTAGTAGTCTAGCTTACTGTAGGCTATTTAGAATATTATGAAACAACTGAACTACGCCTATATGAGCTTGTTCCAGATTTCCATCCCTGACCTAATCCATCAAGTTAGGTCTGACTACTAGGCTACCATTCATTCAACATGCCTCGTCATTGGTGAACTGACTTTTATCACATCATTAGCAATCTACTGTTGACATACAGCTATATCAAGAGGACAGATCAAGTACTGATTAATTAACATAGGCCTACTAATCTTTCACAGTCTAACATAACTTACTGTGAAGGTCGTATTAGCGGAACAGTCTGTTTCCATCCAGGCAGCGATGCACACTGAACTACCACAACACTGCACGTTTTCTTGCTTGTCAATGCGCTCGTGCCTACTACGGTTGCGGAGATTGAA
This sequence comes from Coregonus clupeaformis, assembly GCF_020615455.1. Classification (NCBI taxonomy): domain Eukaryota; kingdom Metazoa; phylum Chordata; class Actinopteri; order Salmoniformes; family Salmonidae; genus Coregonus; species Coregonus clupeaformis. The sequence continues at coordinate 23,960,385 of NC_059222.1, forward strand.
GCATGTGCGGGCAAGAAAGTGCTTTCGCTTCCTTGACTAAACGCTGTAGCTAACTACCTTCTTCGTAATGACACCTTGGCTTAGGAGCTAACTCTGAAATAGTGGTTGTGCTTGACTAACACATACAATTTCAGAAAATGTATTTCGCAAACAGTTCGTTCTCCATTTCCCTACCCTTTTTTCTCACACATCAGTGATATCAATGGACGAAGTGGAGGGCTGCCATCCAGCTCGAGGGAGGAAAATAGTCAGAGATGGCACCACAAGTCCAAGAGTGATGTGGCGAAACAAATATTCTGGGGCGCGTAGTTTTTCCTGATCTGATAACCTACCCAGGTAAAACCCCGGACCTTATACGGTATGATGTGATTAATCTGTTGTAAAAAGGTTTAATATGGGCTATGATGGGACTAGAGTTTTTCCTTATCAGGTCATATGTTGTTGTTTTTTACTCCTGGCCTTGAGGAGGATGGTGCCCAGGACCGAGTTTGGGGAACCCTGGGCTAGACTATGCAGCAGCTGTTGTTAGTAGCCTACAATTGATCAGACTGAAAAATCGTCTCGTTTCCATGCAATACAGCATGTCAGATCGCTAATGTTTAGGTGTATAGGCGTCTACATTTATGTACGAGTTTTTGCTTGTGTCTGTCGGGAATTATGTGTTATCCGCTTGCTAAATAAATACCAGAGGAAAGTGGAGAGCGCACTTTGTGTGTTTTGCCTACGCCCGCGCGACCTGCGATTTCTGTGAATCTGATTGGTCAAGACACGCAAAGAGTGCAGTTACATGCACACAATAATACGATTATTGTGGATAGTCAGATTAATATAATAGTTCGATTAAAACGTTTACATGCTTTGCAAGAAGAACGATTTCCCTAATAATCCGTTTACATGGACACATCTGAAATCAGGCTACCTGATGGCACTCTGAAAATGCAGAAAATCGCCAATCAAAATAAACATTCTACCACAGTGAACATGTTATTTTTTATTCTGATTTCGGACATAAAGTTTGTATACGAAAACTACTTCTAAGACGCATACATTCAGTTGTTCCAAACACACTTCATCCGCGTTAAACAGGGAGGCTCGCTGGGCTGGTGCTAGCACATGCTCAGATCAAATACACTGCTGGACGCCGATTAAGGTGTTTACATGTCCTAATAATTTGAAAGATTGCTCAGAAAACCAGGTGTTTTAATCGGCGTATTCTTACTTCGATTTTGACCTTATGCCGATTAAGATAAGCAGAGTAAGGTGATTATATGATTATTGCATAATCTGCCTACTGCCATAATCAGTTTAATATTTAATTACATTTTACATTTTAGTCATTTAGCAGACGCTCTTATCCAGAGCGATTTACAGTTAGTGAGTGCATACATTTTCATACTGGCCCCCCGTGGGAAACGAACCCACAACCCTGGCGTTGCAAGCGCCATGCTCTACCAACTGAGCTACATCCCTGCCGGCCATTCCCTCCCCTACCCTGGACGACGCTGGGCCAATTGTGCGTCGCCCCATGGGTCTCCCTGTCGCGGCCGGCTACGACAGAGCCTGGATTCGAACCAGGATCTCTAGTGGCACAGCTAGCACTGCGATGCATGGTACGCAAAATGCGTGCAGGTTGGCAGGTCTGCATTAGTTTGACCAGTTTTAAGGGAATTAAAAGCTGTGAAAACACTACAACGTATTTCTGATAAGATTTTAGTTCGGCTTGGATGCATATTTTATGTGGTTGAAATACTATCAGCTTTTATGATGCTGATAAAGATAGAACCTTTAGATACGTTCCCTAACCGCGCATTCATTCTCTCAAGATTCTGAAATAAATACATTATATTTCTCCACTCCTGTTCCCGAGTCAAAATGTACATTTGGTGTAACATTTTGCTGCAAGAACTGCTTAATTCTGCAGGAGTTAATGTTATACTAGGCTATGTGAGCGGTTATAGACCTACAGTCAATGTCCAGATTTCAGTTACTATTCCATTTAACCCATCTGAACAGTACAGTTCCCTTGGCCTGCCATATTTGAAATCCCCGTCTTGTGACTGTCCAATCTGTATAGCGCCTCACAATCATCACACATAACATAATAATAATAATTGGATCGACTAACTTTTTCTGCCCAAGTTCCCAAAAGCATTTAGCAAATGGTGTGTATTTGGTGCGCGTACAGTTAAGCCTAAGCTTTAGGGCCTACGCACCAACTACAGATAAAAATGATGAAAGAAAAACCTAAATGTAGCCTAAAAATATGAACTGCACAAGAATTATACATTTTGGATTTTTAATGCATTTTTTTCTCTTTATTTAACCCGCCAGCCACCCACCTTTCATACACACAATATTTAATGACCCCAAACCCGCCCTCAACACAGATATAACCGCAGGGACTGTGGGTTATGAGTCAACCCACGCATCACTAATGTGTACACAAAAAAAAGCATTGACTGACATTCTGGGCAGAGGTGTACTGCAGCCGACAGTCTTGGTGGTCTGTTCAAACCTTAAGGGTGTAGTTACACGTAGCAAATTGGAAGCAGCTTTAGTTGCTTGCAACTATGTTGTATTTTGATTTATTTGTGTAACACCCCCTGCCACTGATAAGCAATTAATCTGCGACTTGGTTGCATCCAGTTGCAAACATTTCAACTTTGTGCAACTAGTTAAAAGAAACAGCCAATCAAAACAAAATATTTTGTCACATGATCCATTCCAAGGTTCGGAACCCTATGTTGTCATGTCAACACAGCTACCAGTGCTGCGAGAACCACTATCAAGGTTGACAGAAGAGACATTAGCCAAACGGGAGCTGTATAAATAAATATTGGCACCATGGTTAGTAAAGGTTTATGTACATGGTTTGGCAGTCAATAAATGTAATTTCTTAGGTTAACCCAGACCTCTCTCTGACCAGTTTCAACTGACATTGTCCAACATGAACTGCATTAGTTGGCTTAGCTCGTTGCTAGCTTGGTTAGCTCGTTGCTAGCTAGCTAGCTTGATGAAACAGTGCTGGCAATTTTATTTTGGCTAGCTAGCTAAATTGTACAGCCAGCTTTTTATCTAACTCGATCCTTATACAATAACCAACCCGTTGGATGAACAAATAATTTGTGAAATCACAATGTAACACAGCAGATGACATTGGGTGAGTTTAGAATTCCCAAATATATGACAAAAGTAGCTTCAATTTGATTGGCTGTTGCATGCTATTTCAATCATTAAGCATCTCATTAAGCATCTCCAATCAAAAGTTAGATCTAGAATCGGCTTCCTATTTCGCAACAAAGCCTCCTTCACTCATGCTGCCAAACATGCCCTCGTAAAACTGACTATCCTACCGATCCTTGACTTCGGCGATGTCATTTACAAAATAGCCTCCAACACTACTCAGCAAATTGGATGTAATCTATCACAGTGCCATCCGTTTTGTCACCAAAGCCCCATATACTACCCACCATTGTGACCTGTACGCTCTTGTTGGCTGGCCCTCACTACATATTCGTCACCAAACCCACTGGCTCCAGGTCATCTATAAATCACTGCAGGGCAAATCCCTGTCTTATCTTAGCTCACTGGTCACCATAGCAACACCCACCCGTAGTCTGCGCTCCAGCAGGTATATCTCACTGGTCATCCCCAAAGCCAACACCTCCTTTGGCCGCCATTCCTTCCAGTTCTCTGCTGCCAACGAACTGCAAAAATCTCTGAAGCTGGAGACTCTTATCTCCCTCACTAACTTTAAGCATCAGTTGTCAGAGCAACTTACCGATCACTGCACCTGTACACAGCCATTCTGAAATTAGCCCACCCAACTACCTCATCCCCATATTGTTATTTATTTAGCTCATTTGCACCCCAGTATCTCTATTTGCACATCATCTTTTGCACATCTATCATTCCAGTGTTAATACGAAAATTGTAACTATTTTGCACTATGGCCTATTTATTGCCTTACTACATTCGCACACACTGTATATAGATTTTCTGTTGTATTTTTGACTTTATGTTTTGTTTACCCCATATGTAACTCTGTGTTGTTGTTTTTAATCGCACTGCTTTGCTTTATCTTGGCCAGGTCGCAGTTGTAAATGAGAACTTGTTCTCAACTGGCTTACCTGGTTAAATAAAGGTGACAAAAAAATAAAAAAAAATAATAATAACGCATTTGAGTTGTTTTGTGTATCAGCAAAGTGGCTTGAGAGGATGTCACTCGTAACCTGCAACTGCAACTAAAATTACGTGAAAGTTGCTTTGTGTAACCCCAGCCTAAGAGGTGATAAGCCTGGTCTTCATTATCTTACCATGTGTCGTCTCAGAATGGTCTGGCTCTTCATGTACTTGAGGCAGAACTCGCAGACGTAGAGGCGTCCCAGGCGGGCGTACTCCTCAGGGTAGGGCGAGTGGTACCAGGTGTCCAGCTCGTAGCGGCCGAACAGGATAGTCTTGATCATGTTGCTGCCCTCCGTGATCTGGCCCTGGATCCGCAGCTTCTCCTGTGGTGTTTTCAATAAGTGCGAAACAAGAGAGGTGAAATATGAAATTCTTCTAAACAACCAAGATTACCTTATCTACAATACAATCTATATCACTATTGGTTTATTATGAATGAAGTAAGTAGGTGCACTGAGGTTTTTCTCTTACCAGATCTTCAGATGCACGTGCCTGGGCTTTTCTGAAGAGCTCCAGGTCATATTCACTAGTGATGTTCTCCAGAAGAGGTTCTCTGGTGTTGCCGTGGCTCTGTCGATGCTCCTGTGGACGAGATGGAGAAATAAAACGGTTGGGTGATGGAGTGCTGATTGTGTCAATAAACAAAGTCTACATGACAACATCACAAAATACCAATGACTTTAAAGGGCTTCAAAAGTCTAAGTAAATACTTATGAAAAAACTACTTTTGAAATACGTTTAAAATTCTAAGATACCAAAATGTAAGATCTCCATAGCAAACATAATTGTCCCTCTAGTCATTTGAATATGTCTCACCATGTATTTCTCCTTCTGCTCCTTAGACTGCCCAGAGTTCCTGCCCTTCCTCATTTCCGTCACCTGCTCTTTGTATCTTGTCTGTCTTGACGTGGGCGTCTGGTGGACACAACAGGATTTCATTGTGATTTTAGCTTTTTTCCCCCCTTCCAACATGATAAAATGTATCACCTTAAAAAGTATCAAGATTAATTTGATTAATTTGACCTGGTGTCGTGTGGCGTGTCTGTTGCTGTCCTCCTGCACCTTTGTCTCTTCTTCGTGTTTCTCGCGAGTGGTTGCTTTCACCTGTCAATAAAAAGGATTAATACATTTATTGGGGGTTTGATTCTCTGTAGCTCTCATAGTACGAGACAATGAAGTTAATGTACCTCAAAAAACACATAACCAATGGCAAATATTGTTCTGACATGTACCTTGCATTCATCAGCAGAGAGGTTGTGGTAAAGTGGGCATCCTGATACCGCAAAATGCCGTTCATGTTTCCCTGTTAGATGTCCTGTGAGAAACAAGAGAGACAGAAAAGCATTGAGTTTACAGAGAACACATTTGATTGACCAGAGATATTTCATAAAAATAATCATAGGGCCTCCCGAGTGGCGCAGCGGTTTAAGGCACTGCATCGCAGTGCTTGAGGTGTCACTACAGACCCGGGTTGAATCCAAGGCTGTGTCACAACCGGCCGTGACCGGGAGTCCCATAGGGCGGCGCACAAATGGCCCAGCGATGTCCGGTTTAGGGGTGGGTTTGGCCGGGAAGAGTTTGGCCGGGGGGGCTTTACTTGGCTCATCGTGCTCTAGCGACTCCTTGTGGCGGGCCGAGTGACTGCAGGCTGACTTCGGTCGTCAGTTGAACAGTGTTTCCTCCGACACATTGGTGCAGCTGGCTTCCGGGTTAAGCGGGTGGGTGATAAGAAGCACGGTTTGGCGGGTCATGTTTCGGAAGACGCATGACTCGACCTTCGCCTCTACTGAGCCCATTGGGGAGTTGCAGCGATGAGACAAGTTCGTAATTGGATCGCCATTGGACATCACGAAATAAGGGAGAAAATAAAAAATACAAATAATAATAACAATTAAAAAAAATAAAAATAATAATCATAACAAGATTGTTGAGCATCCACTAAAAACTAGCAGTGGTGCCACTAACCAAATGATCACTTATCTTACCCAGTGAGTTGCATCCCGGCGTGGGACACTTCATGTTAAAATTGTAGGTCTCATGGCAGCGTCGGCGCTTGGGCCGGTGGGAGAGGTCCTTGTCGGAGTCTCTGAGGGCAGGGTCTTTGGCCAGGCTCTCATCGTGGGAGGCATTGGGGCTGGAGATGTCCAGCTCAGACTCAGACGATGGGGCGTTGCCTGTAGGCGTCAACGGTGGAGACTCATCTTGCTTCACATCTGGTGTGCCTACATGGACAGGTGGGAGAAACACCACAACATTTAGCTACAAGGCCAATGTATAGGGTGTCCAATAAAAGAAAATAAAAATGGGGACCAATGGATAAAACAATGTTAATTGTGTAGATACTCCTCTAAGAAAAACAATGCTCCATGTCTATCATGTTCAAACGTTATTGGAGTTTTTACCCTTGTAGGATGGCCAAAATTAGGGAGAATAATTCAATAGAGGCCAGAGAAAAAAAGTGGTCAAAAATCTGGAAAATAGCATTGCGTCAGCTAGGCTGGATTCTGTGCGAGAATTAAGGCTAACTGACAGGCTCACCGTTGAACTCGTCATCTTTCTTCTCGAATCCGGAGAACATAAAACAATATAGAGGTAAGATAGATATCGATTTTGTGACATGACATGTAGTATTTTCATATTTTAGTATACGCTTTTCATATTCATGCGAAATTCCTGTCACAAAAACAAGCGTATCTTTGTGAAATGTCAATGGAGCACTGAGCGTACCGCAATCTTTATATTTTCAAAGCCTTTTACATTTAATTCGGCTCATGTCATGTTAATTTTGCGACCCGTGGAAACAACTTTGCAGACGACCACCACAACATGTAAAATCCTCAAAAGTCGATGCGAGAATGCGGCAGAGCTCTGTCAACAGAGCTCGGTGCTTATTCTCGGATGTGTTAGGCTACGAAATCTGACATTTTGGATATAACATTAATGATATGTTAGAGAAAGACCCCACTGAACGATTCAGAACATGAAGAATCATATTTGTCTTGGTAAAATTTATTTTATAACACAAGGAAGTAACATTTCATCACCAAAGGCAGAGTTTCCGTTAGCCGGTAACAACCGGCTTTTGTCCATTAAAAATATTGATAATCTGATAAATAAAATTGGTGCCGGCCAATTGTCCGGTAGAAGAAGAAAAAAATCTATATTTCGAAATAATACTTTTTAGCCTAGTCATTGATGGAAATACCAGTCGATGTAATTTGACTGGTCATGCTTATCGGTCTAGGTTAATTTGCATAATTTAGTGGAATTAAATTGGCGCGTGTGTACAGTATATTCGATATGTAGCCTATCTTATTTATTAGATGCGTACTGCATACAGATATAGAGCCTTTGATTGGTAAATCTGTCAGACAGCGCAAGAGCTGCTGCAGCAGTATCTTTTGGTGCTTTCAAGACAACTGGGAACTCTGAAAAATACGGGGTCAAATTATGACGTCTAGAAAGAGGCCAGAGTTCCCGAGTTGGAATTCTGTGTTGGATGACCGTTCAAAACTATTTTCCCCCCAGTTGGAGCTAGTCTTTTCCCAAGTTGTCTTGAACGCAATGAAGTCAGAAGTCTGAGATTCCCGAGTTCCCAGTTGTTTTGAACGTGGCATCAAACTGCAACGGAAGGCAGGCTTCATCAGCGTGTCACACACCACTTTGCAATGAGCTGGAGGCAGTATGTATTTTGAAAACATATACTTCATTGGTTGAAACCTTAATGTTTTAATACATATTATGAGGCATGTCATACCTTGCTTCAAAGTAGCCTATTAGATCTCCACTCTTTCTAAATTTCTAACGGATATTTTCTTCTCTGTTACATGAAACAACTCGCATGTGCAGTGCCCTTTTGACAACGCTGTTTTCCCGCTAATTGCATTATGGAATGAACATTCACACATAGCCTACTGCCTTGTAGGCATTGCTGCATTTATAATGTGAAGAAATAATAGTTTATCAACATTTTAAGATAAAGGTTCTGATCTGTTGCATCAGACTCATTGGTTTTAAACAGGTGTTTTTATGTAGCCTAGGCCTGCTGGTTGTATGAATTTGGCCTCAATCGTCCCACAACTGTCCCAGAGTCTGTTTGGAATAGGCTATTTCTTTCTCAACAAGCTGACCAATAGAATAGGTAGCCTAAAAGTGTACACTATGGTAGATTGACATTGGCTAGTGATTTAGCTGTTTGTTACTTGTCTTGTTGGCTGAGGAAAAGTACATGTGGACAGTTATTCTAACATGTTGAAAGTGCACATCAAAATTCAGTAAGAAGGACCGCACATTGTTGCATCCTCGACTTACATGTTCTATTAATATGAATTACCATATTCTAAATGTGATTTCTGTCATTCTGAGCACCGTGGGTGGATGCCCTAATCAGGTTACCCACCCAATGCATATGGGTCCGGTACATCTTAAATGTCCGGTAAATAAAAAATGTGCCGGTCTAATGTCCGGCGCCACATTTTCCTAACAGAAACCCTGGTGGGTGGACACCCTACAATGTAGGATACAATAATGGAATCTTTTAGCAATTCTTAGCCCTCACAAGGTCTCCTAGACAGGTGACTGTCTCATTGTTAGCTAGCCTAAATATTTCAGTTGAAATGTAGGTTTTGATTCACACCTAAAGCATCCATCCCATGGCTTTACCTTGTGAGCTTTGGCTGAGGCGCAGAGATGCTCTTGTGAGGCGTGTTCTCTTGGGTATGTTTCCATCACTCTCTGAGCTGTTCGTCTGTTCCCGCTCAGCAGAAGAGTCTGAATCTTCAGTCCCATCAGAGCCGCTCCCCATATGCACACTCTGTGAGAGAATGAAATAAAGCAGGATTAGTAAGGGTAATGCTAGGTAGCTAGAACAGAAGATAGCTAGCTATTTTATTTATTTATTTATTTTACCTTTATTTAACTAGGCAAGTCAGTTAAGAACAAATTCTTATTTACAATGACGGCCTACACTGGCCAAACCCGGACGACGCCGTGCCAATTGTGCGCCATGATGGCTCTAACGTTAGCTATAAGTTAGCTTGCCAGAAGATACTGACCCTGCCGTTAAGCTTGTTTACACTGAGCTGCACCGAGGTCGCAATCATGGTTACATTAAGACATGGAGCCGGTGCGAGACGTAGGTCGAAAAACGTACCTCAATGCAGGGATGGGATATGCCACTGCACTCCAAATTGTACCTTTATCCACACTGATACATCGAGAAGATTGAAATACTGCTAGTTTTCCTGGAAAACTATCCTTTCTGTCCTCATGCTAGCTAGCAGTAGCCACCACAGCCATTTTGGAATGGCAGTGTCAACCAATCAGTTCCTTTGTTGCTCAACACGACGTGCCATTCCGTAATGTTTTCTGTGGCTACTGGTAGGGTGTTAAGGGACAAAATGAAACTGGGGTTCTGGTGTTATATTTTGTATTTCATGTTATAGAGAAGCTTATTAGAAAAACACAGAATACTTTATTTCATGAGGATAGGACTTACCATTGCTGAGATAACTAATTATCAAGTGATCGGAAAAGGTCAAAAAGATCGCGGACAGATTAATGTTAATCCCTAGTCAATGGCCCAAATGGCACCAAATGACCTGTCTGGATTCTTAAGTTCTACACATTTTGTCCAATATCTCAAGACAGGGTGGTCATATTGTTTACAAATTATTAAATAAAAATGCTATATTCTGCAAATTAGGCAGTACGGAATATATAATTACAGTCATTTAAGACCAATAATCAAATCAAATGTTATTTGTCACATGCGCCAAATACAACAGGTGTAGCCCTTACAGTGAAATGCTTACTTACATGCCCTTAGCCAACAATGCAGTTCAATAAATAGAGTTAAGAAAATATTTACTAAATAAACTAAAGTAAAAAATAAAAAGTTACAATAAAATAACAATAACTAGGCTGCCAGGTCTCTGACCTCCTCCCTATAGGCTGTCTCATCGTTGTCGGTAATCAGGCCTACCACTGTTGTGTTGTCAGCAAACTTAATGATGGTGTTGAAGTCGTGCTTGGCCACGCAGTTGTGGGTGAACAGGGAGTACAGGAGGGGACTAAGCACGCACCCCTGAAGGGCACCTGTGTTGAGGATCAGCGTGGCAGATGTGTTGTTGCCTACCCTTACCACCTGGGGGCGGCCCGTCAGGAAGTCCAGGATGCAGTTGCAGAGGGAGGTGTTTAGTCCCAGGGTCCTTAGCTTAGTGATGAGCTTTGTGGGCACTATGGTGTTGAACGCTGAGCTGTAGTCAATGAACAGCATTCTCACACAGGTGTTCCTTTTGTCCAGGTGGGAAAGGGCAGTGTGGAGTGCGATTGAGATTGCGTCATCTGTGGATCTGTTGGGGCGGTATGCGAATTGGAGTGGGTCTAGGGTTTCCGGGATGAAGGTGTTGATGTGAGCCATGACCAGCCTTTCAAAGCACTTCATGGCTACCGACGTGAGTGCTACGGGCGGTAGTCATTTAGGCAGGTTACCTTCGCTTTCTTGGGCACAGGGACTGTGGTGGTCTGCTAGAAACATGTAGGTATTACAGACTCGGTCAGGGAGAGGTTGAAAATGTCAGTGAAGACAATTGCCAGTTGGTCCACGCATGCTCTAAGTACACCTCCCGGTAATTTGTCTGGCCCCGCGGTCTTGTGAATGTTGACCTGTTTAAAGGTCTTGCTCACATCGGCTATGGAGAGCGTGATCACACAGTCGTCCGGAACAGCTGTGCATGTTACTTGCCTCAAAGCTCGGTGAGGATGTTGCCTGCAATCCATGGCTTCTGGTTGGAGTATGTACGTATGGTCACTGTGGGGACGACATCGTCAATGCACTTATTGATGAAGCCGGTGACTGAGGTGGTATACTCCTCAATGCCATTGGATGAATCTTGGAACATATTCCAGTCTGTGCTAGCAAAACAGTCCTGTAGCGTAGCATCCGCGTCATCTGACCACTTCCGTATTGAGCGAGTCACTGGTACTTCCTTCTTAAGTTTTTGCTCGTAAGTAGGAATCAGGAGGATAGAATTATGGTCAGATTTGCCAAATAGAGGGCGAGGGAGAGCTTTGTATGCGTCTCTGTGCGTGGAGTAAAGGTGGTCTAGAGTTTATTTTCCTCTGGTTGCACATGTGACATGCTGTTAGAAATGAGGTAGAATGGATTTAAGTTTCCCTGCATTAAAGTCCCCGGCAACTAGGAGTGCTGCCTCTGGATGAGCGTTTTCCTGTTTTCTTATGGCCTTATACAGTTCATTGAGTGCAATCTTAGTGCCAGCATCGGTTTGTGGTGGTAAATAGACAGCTACGAAAAATATAGATGAAAACTCTTGGTAAATAGTGTGGTCTACAGTTTATCATGAGGTACTCTACCTCAGACGAGCAATACCTCGAGACCTCCTTAATATTAGACATCGCGCACCAGCTGTTATTGACAAATAGACACCCCCCAACCCTCATCTTACCAGACGTAGCTGTTCTGTCCAGCCGATACACGGAAAACCCAGCCAGTTGAATATTATCCATGTCATCGTTCAGCCACGACTCCGTGAAACATAAGTTATTACAGTTTTGAATGTCCCGTTGGTAGATAGTCTCGAGCGGAGATCATCCCGTTTATTTTCCAGTGATTGCACGTTGGCCAATAGAACGGATGGTAGAGGCGGGTTACCCACTCGCCGACGAATTCTGACAAGGCACCCCGATTTCCGCTCCCTGTATTTCCGTATTTTCTTCACACGAATGACGAGGATTTGGGCCTGGTCTCAGAGAAGCAGTATATCCTTCGCGTCGGATTTAAGGTAGGCTGGTCATATAATTAACAAATTGTCATTATTTATGCAAAACTGAGTTTGTAACAATTTGTAACATTTTATGAAATTAAAATACTACTTTTTATACTACTTTATGCAAATTAGACACTTACACACACTATCCCCACACACAGCACACCCCACCAACACAGACACAGCCTTACACAGACACACACTTATCAGTAAGCCCACACACTCACACAGCAGCATCCCCACCAACACAGCCTAACACAGACGCACACTTCTCACTAAGTCTGAACTGTAACACAGAAGGCTACTAGTCTATAACTTAGCTTACTTCTGGTAAGCCTAGAACTGTGTTGGGTTACATTGTAATTACATTTTTTGGTGTTTTTGAGTTAGTTACTCTGGTGATGGGAGGATAAACTAGAGGAAATAATTAGCCTAGGCAGAGAAGAGACAGAGTGAGCTGCCCAGAAAGATAGATGGGACAAATGTTTTATTCACTGGTATTTAGCTTTGTTTTTATCGAATGTAGGGCTGTAGCAACTCAATTCTGGTAGTTTACTTGAAAGAATAAGAAAATAATCAATCACAAAATTTGCCGCTGGCACCCGGCTCGGTGCTGATGCCGCACCCGGCTCGGTGCCTCAGCAAACGGCATCAGGCACTCCCACACAGCTAGCAAATTAGCACTCGTCATGGAAATGAGGGTGGCGAAACTGAATTCTTGTGCTGAGCGATTAGTGCTTTTTGAGGTCGGTTTTCGATTTCATGTATTATTTGGGTTGAAACAATTAATAAAAATCCCATGATGGTAGTGACTGCCCATTACTGCTTATCACTTATTAACCATCATTTATTCACATTACTTTAATAAAATATTTAAGTTGTGTATATTACATTTGTTTCATTTGATGACTATTATTTCATTCCAAGTCATCTCTATAAAGCTGCTGCCTACGCTGTCTGACAAAATCCCTATTTTAGTAAATTAGGCATACTTTTATGACTGTTGAATACCAACTATTAATCACTTACAGTGGCTTGCGAAAGCATTCACCCCCCATTTGGCATTTTTCCTATTTTGTTGCCTTACAACCTGGAATTAAAATAGATTTTTTGGGGGTTTGTATCATTTGATTTACACAACACTTTGAAGATGCAAAATATTTTTGGGGGTGAAACATACAACAAATAAGACAAAAAAAAAGAAAACTTGAGCGTGCATAACTATTCACCCCCCCAAAGTCAATACTTTGTAGAGCCACCTTTTGCAGAAATTACAGCTGCAAGTCTCTTTGGGTATGTCTCTATAAGCTTGGCACATCTAGCCACTGGGATTGTTGCCCATTCTTCAAGGCAAAACTGCTCCAGCTCCTTCAAGTTGGATGGGTTCCGCTTGTGTACAGCAATCTTTAAGTCATACCACAGATTCTCAATTGGATTGAGGTCTGGGCTTTGACTAGGCCATTCCCCTTAAACCACTCGAGCGTTGCTTTAGCAGTATGCTTAGGGTCATTGTCCTGCTGGAAGGTGAACCTCCGTCCCAGTCTCAAATCTCTGGAAGACTGAAACAGGTTTCCCTCAAGAATGTTCCTGTATTCATTCCTTCAATTCTGACCAGTTTCCCAGTCCCTGCCTTTGAAAAACATGGTGTTCTCGGGGTGATGAGAGGTGTTGGATTTGCGCCAGACATAGCGTTTTCCTTGATGGCCAAAAAGCTCAATTTTAGTCTCATCTGACCAGAGTACCTTCTTCCATATGTTTGGGGAGTCTCCCACATGCCTTTTGGCGAACACCAAACGTGTTTGCTTATTTTTTTCTTTAAGCAATGGCTTTTTTCTGTCCACTCTTCCGTAAAGCCCAGCTCTGTGGAGTGTACGGCTCAAAGTGGTCCTATGGACAAATGTGCCAATCTCCGCTGTGGAGCTTTGCAGCTCCTTTAGGGTTATCTTTGGTCTCTTTGTTGCCTCTCTGATCAATGCCCTCCTTGCCTGGTCCGTGAGTTTTGGTGGGCGGCCCTCTCTTGGCAGGTTTGCTGTGGTGCCATATTCTTTCCATTTTTTTATAATGGATTTAATGGTGCTCCGTGTGATGTTCAAAGTTTCTGATCTTTTTTTATAACCCAACCCTGATCTGTACTTCTCCACAACTTTGTCCCTGACCTGTTTAGAGAGCTCCTTGGTCTTCATGGTGCCGCTTGCTTGGTGGTGTTGCAGACTCTGGGGCCTTTCAGAATAGGTGTATACAGTTGGGGGAACAAGTATTTGATACACTGCCGATTTTGCAGGTTTTCCTACTTACAAAGCATGTAGAGGTCTGTAATTGTTATCATAGTTACACTTCAACTGTGAGAGACGGAATCTAAAACAAAAATCCTGAAAATCACATTGTATGATTTTTAAGTAATTAATTTGCATTTTATTGCATGACATAAGTATTTGATCACCTACCAACCAGTAAGAATTCCGGCTCTCACAGACCTGTTAGTTGTTCTTTAAGAAGCCCTCCTGTTCTCCACTCATTACCTTTATTAACTGCACCTGTTTGAACTCATTACCTGTATAAAAGACACCTGTCCACACACTCAATCAAACAGACTCCAAACTCTCCACAATGGCCAAGACCAGAGAGCTGTGTAAGGACATCAGGGATAAAATTATAGACCTGCACAAGACTGGGATGGGCTACAGGACAAAAGGCAAGCAGCTTGGTGAGAAGGCAACAACTGTTGGTGCAATTATTAGAAAATGGAAGAAGTTCAAGATCGGTAATTCACCCTCGGTCTGGGGCTCCATGCAAGATATCACCTCGTGGGGCATCAATGATCATGAGGAAGGTGAGGGATCAGCCCAGAACTACACGGCAGGACCTGGTCAATGACCTGAAGAGAGCTGGGACCACAGTCTCAAAGAAAACCATTAGTAACACACTACGCTGTCATGGATTAAAATCCTGCAGTGCACGCAAGGTCCCCCTGCTCAAGCCAGCGCATGTCCAGGCCCGTCTGAAGTTTGCCAATGACCATCTGGATGATCCAGAGGAGGAATGGGAGAAGGTAATGTGGTCTGATGAAACAAAAATAGAGCTTTTTGGTCTAAACTCCACTCGCCGTGTTTGGAGGAAGTAGAAGGATGAGTACAACCCCAAGAACACCATCCCAACCGTGAAGCATGGAGGTGGAAACATCATTCTTTGGGGATGCTTTTCTGCAAAGGGGACAGGACGACTGCACCGTATTGAGGGGAGGATGGATGGGGCCATGTATCACGAGATCTTGGCCAACAACCTCCTTCCCTCAGTAAGAGCATTGAAGATGGGTCGTGGCTGGGTCTTCCAGCATGACAACGACCCGAAACACACAGCCAGGGCAACTATGGAGTGGCTCCGTAAGAAGCATCTCAAGGTCCTGGAGTGGCCTAGCCAGTCTCCAGACCTGAACCCAATAGAAAATCTTCGGAGGGAGCTGAAAGTCCGTATTGCCCAGCGACAGCCCCGAAACCTGAAGGATCTGGAGAAGGTCTGTATGGAGGAGTGGGCCAAAATCCCTGTTGCAGTGTGTTCAAACCTGGTCAAGACCTACAGGAAACGTATGATCTCTGTAATTGCAAACAAAGGTTTCTGCACCAAATATTAAGTTCTGTTTTTCTGATGTATCAAATACTTATGTCATGCAATAAAATGCAAATTAATTACTTTAAAATCATACAATGTGATTTTCTGGATTTTTGTTTTAGATTCCGTCTCTCACAGTTGAAGTGTACCTATGATAAAAATTACAGAACCCTACATGCTTTGTAAGTAGTAGAACCTGCAAAATTGTCAGTGTATCAAATACTTGTTCTCCCCACTGTATATACTGAGATCATGTGACAGATCATGTGACACTTAAATAAAGTCCACCTGTGTGCAACCTAACTAATTATGTGACTTCTGACGGTAATTGGTTGCACCAGATCTTATTTAGGGGCTTCATAGCAAAGGGGATGAATACAAATGCACGCACCACTTTTCCATTATTTATTTTTTAGAATTCTTTTAAATAAGTACTTTTTTTCATTTCACTTCACCAATTTGGATTATTTTGTGTATGTCCATTACATGAAATCCAAATAAAAATCCATTTAAATTACAGGTTGTAATGCAACAAAATAGGAAAAACGCCAAGGGGGGTCTCGGTCTCCTTGTCTGCTTCACAGACACCGGGCAAGTAGGGGGGAGCGCAATGGATTATGGTCATTGTAGTTAATTACCATGTTTTCTGAGCTAAACTATGTAGAATATTGACCTGCTGGAAACTACAACTCCCTACTTCATCGCACAGTTCGAGCTTGATCTGGTTTATCTCTAGAGAAACTGCACATCGAACTCACAGAAAAAAAACGAACTCAATGGAATTCAAATAATTGAACCGACGTCAATTAGTTGTTTTAAAAAACGAAAAATAAGTGAAATTTCGGTTAATCGCTCAGCACTAGTGAATTTGGACCAAACCATGACAACACACACATCAAACATAGCTATGAAGCTCTACTTTGCAACCTGCTATGTGTTTTTGGTGTCTCTGAAAACATCTCAAAGACAGAAGCGAAAGAAAAACGTTTTACCTTATACTTCAGTCAAAAGACGTCCGATGACTGTGAAACACCCTCAGGACTTTCCCATACTTCTTGGCGATACAATATCACATCGATCTTACTCTGATAGGTTGAGGAATACCCATCGCAAAGAGCAAATATGAACACACCGATTTCGCAGGTTTCACAAAAAAGGCTGTCCCACAGATTTGAACGTTCTTAGCACAGCACTTGCTTTACATTTAGGCTCATGTCGTGTAAATGTCATAAAGTACAGTATTGGGATTTTTTGATATGGGTAACAACTGCCACATTGTTTTCAAATGATTTATTTTGTATTTTGACGACCACATTAGACATTTTGGGTGCGTTCGTAAATTCACTCTGGCGATCTACTCCGATTTTAGAGCACTCTCGTCTGAGTGTGCCAGAGCGCAGAATTACGGATGAATTTACGAACGCTCAACACCTGTTGAATATGGCTAGTGTCAGTAAACATCCACAAAAAAGCGTAATTAAATTGTTGCCAGCAGCACAGTTATCAACGCTCTGGATAACATGAAAACAGCCTAACCAGCTCTGCTAGGGTGAGAAAAATGGTCAGAGTGAGCTGTTCTCTCATTTAAGTCTGGAAGTAGCTAGCAAGCTAGCTAACTTTAGCCAGTTAGCTTGGGTGCTTATCTGCCGTTGTGAGGTCAGAACAACCCTACTCTTCGGCCAGTGTGCACTCTGAACGCTCCAAGAGCGAAACGCTCTGAATTTACGAACGGACAATCTGACAACGCTCTGAATTTACGAACGCCCAGAGCACACTGAGCGCTCTCAGGCACTCCAAAGTGAATTTACGAACGCACCCTTAGTGAAAACAGATTTGTTTACTGCGTTTTTTTTTTAGAATTCTCGTATAGCGTCCATTATTTGTCACTTCACCTTAGCCAAATATTGGACTAGAGGAGCCTAACGTTAATCCTTAGTCCAAGGACCTTACATGTTCTGTTTAAAGGGCGAATTGGCTCAAAGTCAAAACAGGCAAATACTCCATCTAAACGTGAATTGCGGTACGGTCCTAGAAACATAAATCCCTCTACTTTCATATCACATCTAAATAATTTCACAAATGAAAAATACACACTTACTGTTTTAACACAGTTGCAGCCGACAGTATTTTTCAACACATTTGTGGCGTCTGTCTTCCGTTTACATACAGGTGTTCGAAAACGCAGATAGCTAATTAGCACAGGTAGTCCACTCTGTCTTCCTTCTGTTTTCCATAAACAAGCGCTGTAACATGGAAATATAGCTGTGTGGGAATCCTAACCCTATAAAAAGGTGTGTATCAATTTAATATTTAGTTTTTTGAAAACTATTTCTTGTCAATATGAAAGATAAGGTCCTTATTGCTCCAAAACTAGCCACGCGTGCTAATGTTCAGACCGAGTGTTGCGCCACTTAACAAAACTCCCCCCAACAGAAGACGCCTTCCGCCAATTACTTTTATGTGTAATGTAATGGAACTGAGAGTCATAATCAAGGGCTACTAACACCCTACTACCAGTAGCAAGCATGAGGGCAAAAACTATAAGTATTTCAATCTTCTCGATGGAGCAGTGTGGAAAAGTTAAATGTGGGGTACAGTGGCATATCCCAACCCTGCATTGAGGTACATTTTCCAACCCATATCTCGCTCCAACTCCATGGTGTCGAAAAGGCGCTGCCTGGTCAATCCAACGTCTGCATTGGCCATGCAGCATTTAAAGTGATACGGCCTCTGCAGAAGTCAGGGCATTCATACTTCTTGTGCTTCGCGGAGCAGCGCAGAGCTGTTGTGAGGGAAGTTGTCAAGGAAGTGAGTTTGTGTTTATACAGGACCTCCAGCCCCCACCTACTGTCAACCAATCATGTCAATGAGGAGCCCTCCACATTGTAATTTTTTTTGGGAGGCACACAGAAATGTGGTATGTAGCTCAATTTGGCCTCTGCATGCCTATGGAGGCTGCACAATTGAGTCACACACTCCATACAGAACCTCCACCACATTTTCGGATCAAGTATAAATTGGCTTTTAATGTAACCAAGATTGCGTTCCGACCTCAGTGCAGTTCAGCGTAAACAAGCGTAACGGTAGGGTCGGTATTTTTCTGGCATTAACTAGCTAGAAGTAGAATTGTTGCTACTTCATCAGTAGCTAATAAACAATTTACTAAACGTTCGCTAACGTTAGTTAAATAATCTAACGTTAATGTATCAATTTCTAATAATTTTGATATACAGTTAACTAGTAGTTACTCACTATAAATATGAACGTAAACACAGCCTAGGTAGCTGGCAACGTTAGTACAACACAATATTAGCCTCAGCTGTCGACATAGCTAGCTTATAAGCGTCAAAAGAGGCCATCTTGGCTAGCTAGCTAAACGGTTATGTATTTTGTTTATATACAAGCTAACTAACAACGTCAAATACTTTACAATCCACACAATAGAAATGCACATTTCAGCAACGTTATGCTAGCATAGCTAACTGTTCTAGCTAGTTACCGGTATTTGACTTGGTTAGCTTATCTAGCTAGCTTCCGACCTATATTTTTCTTACCTGTCTTCTACGGGGCATTTTTGCCTTGAGGAACGTAGTTCCCCAAATGTATAATAACTGCAGTTGATGGAACTCGTTTAGATTCGTTTTTTACTTAAAACGTTTGTATGTACACACAATATTAGCTAGCTATGTCTCGCGACACATTTTCTTTACAACACACTTCCGTTTGGAACCCCTCTTGTGTTTCTGTGTAATGTGGGACTGTCTCCACTGGGTGGCAAGGTACATGGCACAAGCGATGATGTATATAAACCCAAAATCACTGGTCGAAGCCCAAAACCTTTGAAAAATACAGTACAATTATGTGTCTTTCTTTCTAATTTGTATGACTCTTTTACAGTTCTACTAGCTTACATACGAGTTGTAAAGCTATCTGTACTATGGGAGAACTATGTGTTGTCTGATTTTAAAACCAAAGCAGAACAATCAGTGGTGATGAGATGGATACTTGTGTCTTTCTTTCTAATTTGTATGACTCTAGTTCTACTAGCTTACATACTATCTGTACTATGGGAGAACTATGTGTTGTCGATTTAAAAATCATCCACTGATTGGACATTTGACCTCACATTTTATTGTGAAAAGTTCAGTTACACTATGTAACAATACAGTCTATATGGTAACAAGCCTATTTGTTCTTCACAAGGTCACTGCTCATCAAAAGGTAAATACATACATTAGCTGCTACACCATAAAGGCCTAGCTTTGCATCTAATTGATATTGGTCTCTGGACCATTGTTTGTGGTAAGAAAGTAGTTAGTATCACTGCGAAACTGCCTTTATCATCTTAAAAGATACTGTTTGTGTAATTCAACCAAACAGTATACCATGGCACTAGGCTCAATCATTCATATTCAGCAGCAACCTTGGTAAAGCGAGAGAGAAAATATCCTAGTGCTGTGCCACATTTCCTAGAGTACAAATTATGAACAGATAAAGAACAATAGTATGTTAAAGTAATCGCTTGAATTCACTCCTAATTTATCTCTCATGCGTTCTTACTTTTCTCTTTTTCTATTGCTGAACAGGGCACACACATCCTTTATTAAAACATAAAAAAATAGGAAAACACACAGGAAAATAAGTAGGACAACACTGTACCTAAAACCAAAAAAGCAGTAGGCCTGGATGCTGCTGATAGCATAAACAATGCCAACGCATTGGGCAAACCTCCAAAGAATGTGAAGAAACTATCATTGAGATGGGCAGTCTGAGATATGGCTTTTTCTTTGCGCAGTTCTGTGAAGGGAGTAGTACACAGTGTTGTACGAGATCTTCAGTTTCTTGGCAATTTCTCGCATGGAATAGCTTTCATTTCTCAGAACAAGAATAGACTGACGAGTTTCAGAAGAAAGTTCTTTGTTTCTGGCCATTTTGAGCCTGTTATCAAACCCACAATTGCTGATGCTCCAGATACTCAACTAGTCTCAAGATGGCCAGTTTTATTGCTTCTTTAATCAGCACAACAGTTTTCAGCTGTGCTAACATAATTGCAAAAGGGTTTTCTAATGATCAATTAGCCTTTTAAAATGATAAACTTGGATTAGCAAACACAACGTGCCATTGGAACACAGGACTGATGGTTGCTGATAATGGGTCTCTGTACGACTATGTAGATATTCCATAAAAAATCAGCCGTTTCCAGCTACAATAGCCATTTACAACATTAACAATGTCTACACTGTATTTCTGATCAATTTGATATTATTTTATTTTATTTAATGGACAAAAAAAATGCTTTTCTTTCAAAAACAAGGACATTTATAAGTGACCCCAAACTTTTGAACGGTAGAGTACATAGCCTATCAAAAATATGAAGGGGTAAGCAGTGGTGGAAAAATTACTAAATAGTCATACTTGGGTAAAAGGAAAGATACCTTAGAAAATACCAGTCTCTTTAGCTATCATTCCACTCCTTGTCATTGCCAAATTATATGGAGTACAGGGAGTGGAATTGAGTCAGTGTCATACTTGAGTCAAAGTAAAAAAAAAAGTAAAAGTAAATACTATATATCAAATTCCTTATATTAAGCAAACCAGATGGCATGATTTTTATTTTTTTTATTTTTTTATTTACGGACAGCCAGGGGGCACACTCCAACACTCAGACATCATTTACAAACACAGTATTTATATTTAGTGAGACCTCCAGATCCGAGGTAGTAGGGATGACAACGCATTCATTGATAGGTGTGTGAATTGGACCATATTGCTCTCCTGCCTGTGCATTCAAAATGTAACAAGTACTTTTGGGTGTAAGGGAAAATGTATATTTTCTTTAGGAATGTTCAGATACCCCAAAAAACTACTACTAGTACTTCGAAGTGTTTTACTTAAGGTACGTTACACCACTGGGGGTAAGGGTATGCTCGAGCGGAATGTTGTCCTATATTGCCAAGTGAAAATACCAAAGAATATGTGTGGTTCTGGAAGACTTCTGCAAATAGACTATTTATCCAACAAAACCTAACTGAACAGGAATGAGAAGCATTTTGTAGGGCGCTATTGGTCCAATAGGTGGTCAGTCACATCTTGTTGCCTGCAAGCACAGATCACTTTGCTACAACAAGCCTGCAAGATCTACAAGTACAGTAGATCCAGACATATCCCATGATGCATTTGTCCTCTCACTGAGCTGAACCTGAATCTGAGTTAGCTGAAGATTGCAGACACATTCGAGTCGACTTTTCTTTCTGTCTACGATTCAGTAATCTATATGGGAAAGAAATGACATCATATGATACAATGTTGCTGTCCATGTAGGAATCAAACAAGAACAACAAAGCGGCGGAAAAAAATATTGTATAGGTTTTTTTTTTTTACACAGCTAGCTAGCTTGCGAACGACAGTAGCCCAACTCAATAACACGGTAGGTAGCTAACTAGCTAGTTACGCGATGTTCCTTGTTTTTCTCTCTATTTCTTGTAAAATATACATACCGTTTTGTATGTATATTGTAAATTTTGCTTTTTATTGACATCTATTTAAGACGATAATACTGAGGGTTCTCAATAAGCTGATTTGCAGACGTAAACATTGAGCATTGAGTTTTAGGAATGATAAAAAAAGTAATGTTTTTGTGCACTACTGTAGCTATCTAGATAGACATAGCAAGGGATGGTCTCCAATGATCAAGCCATAGCTTTTGACACACACACGGTAATGTTCTGATTAGCACGAGTACTACTGCACATTCCATTTTTCTAGTTCTTCCAGGAAGTGAACCGGTGTAATTTTTGCTCTGTGGCAACATCTCTTACTATCAACAAAGACCTCAACAGACCGTCTGATTAATGTCTAGGGCACCCACTGATAGGCTAGTTCAGTTCAAACCGAAAATGCAGATGTAAGATAAAACAGTCTTGTGATCTCTAAATTGTGGTGGTAGAAGTGAGCCAGCAGAATGTGGAAATAGTCGTCTAATCAGATTATCTTTAATGTCAATGAATGTCACAGCCCTTTTAGTCTGTGTTTGCTTACTTTAAATACAGTGCATTCAGAAAGTTTTCAGACCCCTTCACTTTTTCCACATTTTGTTACGTTACAGCCTTATTTTAAAATTGATTAAATAAAATTTTGTAAATTTATTAAAAATAAAACAACTGAAATACATTATTTATATAAGTATTCAGACCCCTTGCTATGAGACTTGAAATTGAGCTCCAGTGCATCCTGTTTCCAGTGATCATATTTGGGATGTTTCTACAACTTGATTGGAGTCCACCTGTATTTACTAAATAATATAACAATGCTATATACAGGGGGTTCCGGTACCGAGTCAATGTGTGGGGGTACAGGTTAGTCGAGGTAATTTGTACATGTAGGTAGGGGTAAAGTGACTATGCATAGATAATAAACAGTGAGTAGCAGCAGTGAAGGGGGGAGTGGGGTGTCAATGCAAATAGTATGGGTGGCCATTTGATTAATTGTTCAGCAGTCTTATGGCTTGGGGGTAGAAGCTGTTAAGGAGCCTTTTGGACCTAGACTTGGCGCTCTGGTATACTTACCGGGGTCTCGATACTTATGTAAATGTCATATTTCAGTTTTTATTTTTTATACATTTGCAACAATTTCTAAACCTGTTTTTGCTTTGTCATTATGGGTTATTGTGTGTAGATTGATGGAGGGGGAAAAAAACAATTTAATCCATTTTAGAATAAGGCTGTAACGTAACAAAATGTGGAAAAAGTCAAGGGGTCTGAATACTTTCCGAAAGCACTGTATGTCAAATGTCACCTACATTGAGAAGAAAGGGGGCTGACAATGCTGGCAATTGCAGAACTGACTGACTGTGTTTTTCAGTTAGTTATTCTTAGTTCAGCTTGTTTTTGCCAGTATAACCACAGGGGATATCTTGTGTGTATGTCACAGCATTTCATGTGAGAGTAACACATCCCTGGAGGTGCGATGTTAGCCACACAGACCCCAGATACGTGGCCAGAGGCAAAAGACGTCAAGCAGGTAGGCTAAACCTCTTTTACTGTAAATGGCCTGCATAACCCCATAAACCACATCCACTTAACACTGAAAAATGGATCAGATATCTCTCACAGATAGGACCTACTCTGTTAGGGTTTGAGTGACACATGGGCAATTCCACGGCAAACGGGATTGCGCTTTGATTCAGATTTGTCACTTTAAAATGTATTCCAAACAAAACCCATTGATTGCAAAGTTTAACAAACCATACAACTCTATGCACAAGGACTACTTTGAAGAATTTACACAACATTTTACAAAAACACATTTACTGGAAGAACTGTGCAGATGCAAAGTTTGGTAACAGAGTTACAGTAAAATCTCCCTCAGTTTTTTATGCGACCACGTTTTCCCCAAAACTCTTAAATATCTGCTCTGAATTAAGATTAAAAGATATCTGTAGAAAGAATGGGGTGTCAGCTATGACATGACACCTTGAGCTTGAAAAAAATATATTTAGGTTATTGAACTACAGTAGGTGAAGTGGATTTACATCCGGTAATGGAATTATGGTAACAGAATTACATCATAGGTCCCTGATCTGTGCTATACAGAAATGCATAATTATGGATTTTAATATAATTCTCTTCATGGTTATGTAACACTGAATAGGCACACAAAGGTAAAAATATGGAACAGGCCTGTCCTTTTGCAAAGTTGGGTATTATTCTACACACTGGCTATAATTCTAATGAGCTCCGCCCCCAAACGAACACATTTGGTTGGTCCGGACCAAACCAAATCTGAAATAGCCTACATTTCACAAGTTTGGACAGCATAATAAAGTAGAGTTCATTACAGTACAGAACAGTGCAGTAAAGTAGATATGTTCAGTGCAGTACAGTCCATTATACTGTAATCTAGTGTGCTCTACTGTAATGTACTATACTCTACTGTACACTACTGTACTGCAGTGTTTTCTCTTGCAAAATGTCTAACAGTGGGGAGAAATTGGTGGGGGGGGGGGTGAAGGACTGAGAAGCTCAGTTCTGGTGACTTTTAAAAGGACATTCTACTCCAAAATGAATGAAAATAGAATTATGTCGAAACCATCTCAAATATAATTTCCACTTCCAGAAACGAGCCCAATAACATATTGGTAAAATTATTTGTTACAATTATTATAACATATTTGACCATGCATATAGCCTATGCATGGTCCAAATTATTATAAAATGTAAACGCAACATGCTACAATTTCAAAGATTTTACATCTCCTTTGATCAGGCTGTTGATTGTGGCATGTGGAATGTTGTCCCACTTAAGGCTGTGGCGGTCATGACATTTTGTCAGCAGGTGATTGTCAAGCAAATAACTGCCTGTTTCACAGTAATTGACCGTTAATTAATATAAGCACATTTAGCATCTCCTGGCTTCCACGCATAGCCTACAAGCCACTGATGCAGATCTTTGGAACATCTACATTTTAAAAAGTCTAATAAATCCATTTAATATAGCCTACACCATCACAATAAATCCATTATTTATTTTAGACAGGTCTAAAGAAACCTGATATGAAGAAAATGTAGTCTATTTCAGAAGAACAGAATAGCATACTCTGAGTTGTCCTTATGTTAGGCCCTGATCTGGCTACACTAGTTCATTTAGCAGACAAGATTTGCTTAGAATTCCGTGGCATTATTTTATATTATTTTATAGTATGAAGAATACAATTGAACATAACTGAATAAAATATAAATCATATTTTCTCCAAATGATTTCAGAGGGAGTGCGCACATGCGGCTGTGTTGAGCGGTTACACTCTGGCACTGTTGTTGGATGCAATAGATCCCAAATTAATACAACCACTGGCATAAAAAAAAACGTTTAAAAAGCAATGAGGCTGATGCAACAGATCAGAACGTTTAGCTTCAAATGTTGATAAACTATTAGGCTATTTCTTCACATTGTAAGCGCAGCAATGCGCACACGGCAGTAGGCTATAAGCGCGAATGCTCCAAAACGCAATCAATTAGCGTGAAAACACTGTTCTCAAAAGTGACTGCAAATGCAATTATGCATGTAATGCTTTATTATAAAGGTGCATTTTTATGGTGAAAATGATCTTCCCCAAACTTGAAATTCTACACCGGTTGTAAAGTGGAATAATGTGCTTAATTTTAAGAAGTTATTTGGCCACATTAGTTGTTATACAAACCTTATTGCAAAACACCAGTCTCAACGTCAACAGTGAAGAGGCGACTCCGGGATGCTGACCTTCTAGACAGAGTTGCAAAGAAAAAGCCATATCTCAGACTGGCCAATAAAAAGAAAATATTAAGATGGGCAGTCTGAGATATGGCTTTCTCTTTGCAACTCTGCCTAGAAGGTCAGCATCCCGGAGTCGCCTCTTCACTGTTGACGTTGAGACTGGTGTTTTGCGAGTACTATTTAATGAAGCTGCCAGTTGAGAACCTGTGAGGCACCTGTTTCTCAAACTAGACACTTTAATGTATTTGTCCTCTTGCTCAGTTGTGCACCGGGGCCTCCCACTCCTCTTTCTATTCTGGTTAGAGCCAGTTTGTGCTGTTCTGTGAAGGGAGTAGTACACAGCGTTGTACGAGATCTTCCGTTTCTTGGCAATTTCTCGCATGGAATAGCCTTCATTTCTCAGAACAAGAATAGACTGACAAGTTTCAGAAGAAAGTTATTTGTTTCTGGCCATTTTGAGTCTGTAATCGAACACACAATTGCTGATGCTCCAGATACTCAACTAGTCTCAAGAAGGCCAGTTTTATTGCCTCTTTAATCAGCACAACAGTTTTCAGCTGTGCTGACATAATTGCAAAAGGGTTTTCTAATGATCAATTAGCCTTTTAAAATGATAAACTTGGATTAGCAAACACAACGTGCCATTGGAACACAGGACTGATGGTTGCTGATAATGGGCCTCTGTACGCCTATGTAGATATTCCATAAAAAATCAGCCGTTTCCAGCTACAATAGCCATTTACAACATTAACAATGTCTACACTATATTTCTGATCAATTTGATGTTATTTTAATGGACAATTATTTTCTTTCGAAAACAAGGACATTTCTAAGTGACCCTAAACTTTCGAACGGTAGTGTATGTGTGAAATTAGTTTTGATTTAGAATGGACCATTATCATGCACCTGTCTCGGGGCAGGGGGAAAAAATACATGTAATCTATGCACTTAAATAGCGAATGGAGGACGCTTTTCCCGTGGTTCATTTTCATGCCAGCCTGGTAGGCTATACTCCTCTTGTAAAGCGAAGCAATGCGCTTAATATAGGAAAGTTCAGAAATAAATATAGTAGGCCTAGCCTATAGAAAGCTGATGGGATCCTCCTCTTTTAATAGAGACCATCAACTCTGTTTTCTCAGGCAATTGCATAACCTATAGAAATGTTGCGCAACATGAGCTTATTGGCTTTCAAGAAGGATTTGATTTGATTTTCGATTACATTTGCATTGATATCAGTGATTTGAGGGACAATAGTACCAGGCAGATAGCAAGTTTTGTAGGCTACTAATGACCATCAGCAGCATCAGAGCTTGGAGAAGCCTAGTTATCGTGACTGAACAGTCACGTGGAATTTGACTGCCATCTTGACTCGTGACCATCGGTGTGGTGGTAATAAGGTCACCGTAACAGCTTTAATCCCACTCCTCTTCAATGGCTGTGCGAAGTTGCTGGATATTGGCTGGAACTGGAACACGCTGTCGGTACACGTCGATCCAGAGCATCCCAAATATGCTCAATGGGTGACAGTATTTTGGCTATGGAAGAACTGGGACATTTTCAGCTTCAAGGAATTGTGTTCAGATCCTTGCTACATGGGGCCGTGCATTATTATGCTGAAACATGAGGTGATGGTGGTGGATGAATGGCACGACAATGGGCCTCAGGATCTCGTCACGGTATCTCTGTCCATTCAAATTGCCATAGATAAAATTGTGTTTGTTTTTTCTTAGCTTATGCCTGCCCATACCATAACCCACCGCCACCATGGTGCACTCTGTTCACAACGTTGACATCAGCAAACAGCTCGCCCACACAACACCATACATATGGTCTGCGGTTGTGAGGCAGGTTGGACGTACTGAAAGATTCTCTAAAATGACGTAGGAGGTGGCTTATGGTAGGGAAATGAACATTCAGTTCTCTGGCAACTCATCTGATGGACATTCCTGCAGTCAGCATGCCAATTGCACGCTCCCTCAAACTTGAGACATGTGTGGCATTGTGTTGTGTAACAAAACTGCACATTTTAGATTGGCCTATTATTTACTGTGTTATGATCATGCTGTTTAATCAGCTACTTGATATGCCACACCTGTCAGGTGGATGGATTATCTTGGCAAAGGAGAAATACGTTTTTTGTGAGTGTGGACATTTTCTGGGATCTTTTATTTCAGCTCATGAAACATGGGACCAACACTTCACATGTTGCGTTTATATTTTTGTTCAGTGTATCAGGTATGCTATTAACAATAAACATAATCTGTATCCCAACTGATGCAGCATAGTGGTTATAAATAAATTGTCTGAAGCATGGATTTGCCTCTGCATTTACCCTATTGGGCTAATCGTTAGCCATATCTCAAATGTGATCCTGTAGCCCTTTCCTGCTGTCAAATGACCAAATCGCCCTCTAGTGGCTTCATGGGTGTAATGTTATTAATATTTTTCATAATTTCCTAATTAATAAACATTGTTTTTTGTTTTTTTTACGGCCCAAAATCTGGTGTTTCATTGTCAAATGGTTTTGTTATATTTCAGTCTTCTGTGATGTATATGAAGTTTAATATTGGGATGCAAACAAAAAATGTAATACATTTTAACTCTATCTTACATGGTACAGGTGTCTTCTTTTTTAAGCTTGTAACCATGTGTGTGAGGTGTATAATTTCATTTCAAAGTAGATTTGTTTAAGACTACCAAAAAACACTGTGTGACCCTGATTTTAAAAGGTAAACTAGTTAGCATCCTTTTGATGAACTTCATGTCCCAAAAACGTGCATAAACACAGTGAATATACCCGTTAGGGTAACTTGGGGTAACACGCCCCCTTGCCTGTACTTCTCACAGAAACCACTTGGTCACCATTTTACGCCCAACACTTCCCTGTTTGCTACTACTTTTGCTCAACTAAAAATGTTATCTATTTCATCACAATTTAAGTCACTCCCCCAAAATTATTTTGAGGTAGGGACATTTTACGCAAAGTTACCCTACAATTGACCTGTGTTACGTTTATCCCCACTCTCCCCTATGCACTCATGGTGAATTGCAGAGCTGTAATGTGCTTAACCATGCCACTGCTAAAAAAAAAACCTCAAGATTTAAAATGGTGCAGTTAGCGCATATTTAGGAGTTGATAAATAATTAAATTAGGAATGGAAAGCTGGGAGCCCCCTCTTTTCAATAAAGGCCATTACAACTGATGTTTTCACGATTGCAAGAATTGTTGTGCATTGACTGCTTGTCAGAATGCAGGTTTCCATCTCTATGACACTCGTAACTAAATGCGCCTCGAGAGGAATATTTATCTCGCATAGAACACACAACAAGCCGACTAGGTAACTAGATAAACTATTCTACTATGGGGTTGTCCGATTCTTCCAAGGGCAGACTGACCAAATTTAAACAACTTTTCAATGTCCACGGATTTCCGGTGTCGGTCGGTGCTCTGTGGGTGAGGATACTTATTACAGTAAATGGAAAGAGGATAGGTAGGTGTCAGTAAGAGCCGGCAGAGGTGACATTAACTGGAGAGAGAGAGAGAGTGGCAGAGTGGGAGGAAGGGGGTTGTCCAGACTGTTTTCACAGTCTTTCTTTGACCACAATATGACAGAAAGAGAAAAAAAACAGTTATGAGCTGAACATAACAGTATGCCAGTGGAAGGGAGGACAGTAGCAGGTGACCCAACTGTGGTTTGTGACTACTATGATTTCCCATTGTAGTAGTGCTGAGCGATTTAACTGAAATGTCTGTTATTTTTCTGACCGATGTCAGCTCAGTTATTTGAATTCCATTTCGGTCTGTTTTTTTCAGTGAGCTCAAATGCATTTCACAGTTTCTCTAGCGATGAATCAGACCCAGCCTGATCTGTGCAATGTTGTAAGGAGTTGTAGTTTCCAACAGGTCGTTAACTACAATTACCATAATCCATTGCGCATCTACTTGTCCGGTCTGTGTTTCTTTTATACCTGATACGGAAGAGACTGAAGAATGCGAGATTGAGAGGGGATATAGAGAGCAGCTGTTGATTTGAGGTAAAAGTATGTGGACACCCTTCAAATTAGTGGATTTGGATATTTTGTATAAAATCGAGCACACAGCCATGTAATCTCCATAGACAAACATTGGCAGTAGAATGGACCGTACTGAAGAGCTCAGTGACTTTCAATGTGGCACCGTCATAGAATGCCACCTTTCCAACAAGTCAGTTCGTCAAATTTCTGCCCTGCTAGAGCTGCCCCGGTCAACTGTAAGTGCTGTTATTGTGAAGTGGAAACGTCTAGAAGCAACAACGGCTCAGCCACGAAGTGGTAGGCCACACAAGCTCACAGAACGGGACCGCTGAAGCACGTAGCGCGTAAAAGTACATTTACATTTTAGTCATTTAGCAGACGCTCTTATCCAGAGCGACTTACAGGAGCAATTAGGGTTAAGTGCCTTGCTGAAGGGCACATCGACAGATTTTTCGCCTAGTCGGCTCAGGGATTAGAACCAGCGACCTTTCGGTTACTGGCAGTACGCTCTTAACCACTAAGCTACCTGCCGCCCTGTAATAGTCTGTCCTCGGTTGCAACACTCACTACCGAGTTCCAAACTGCCTCTGGAAGCAACGTCAGCACAAGAACTGTTCGTCGGGAGCTTCATGAAATGGGTTTCCATGGCCAAGCTCACCACCATGCACAATGCCAAGCGTCGGCTGGGAGTGGTGTAAAGCTCGCTGCCATTGGACTCTGGTGCAGTGGAAACGCCTTCTCTGGAGTGATGAGTCACACTTCACCGTCTGTCATTCCGACAGCCGAATCTGGGTTGATTAAAAATACAATACTGAAATATCACATTTACATTAGTATTCAGACCCTTTACGGCGTACTTTGTTGAAGCACCTTTGGCAGCGATTACAGCCTTGAGTCTTCTTGGGTATGACGCTATAAGCTTGGCACACCTGTCTTTGGGGAGTTTCTCCCATTATTCTCTGCAGATCCTCTCCAGCTCTGTCAGGTTGGATGGGGAGCGTCACTGCACAGCTATTTTCAGGTCTCTCCAGAGATGTTAGATCGGGTTCAAGTCCGGGCTCTGACTGGGCCACGCAAGGACATTCAGAGACTTGTCCCGAAGCCACTGCTGCGTTGTCTTTCTGTCATATATATATATATGTGTGTGTGTGTGTGTGTGTGTGTATATGACTATATATATAGTCATGACTTGCCCTCATGGGTTGAGGATCAAACAGTCCTGTTAGGCAAAGGTTTGAACACCCCCTTTCCTGGGGGCCAGTTTTATGACTTAACAGCCGGTCATAAATAGTTTGCAGAAAAGGACACCTTTTGGTCTCTAGTATCGGAAGAAAGAATATCCCTGTGAGACAAAGGAAGTCTTCCCGCCAAGACTCCAACATCCAAAAGTGGATAATGAAACAATATTCCTACTTAAAACAATGTGGGAAATGGTCAGTGGGGATCTAAAGAATAATAATGTCATATTGTTTATTATTTTGTGATGTCATTTAAGGATGGTATCAAGTAATAACTGTAACTCGGAAAGTGTACATATTCTATCTATCAAGTTTACATCTAAATGTTGTATAAAATATATGATTAAGTATGAGAGTATTTTGTTGAAGATAGGAATGTGATTTTTGTCTTCTAAATTAGATAATAGTTTTTCATATAAACTATGCAGTGACTAGCCACGCCCCTAGTGACATCAGAGATCGTATAAACATGATGGAACACCCCTTTTACCCCGAGTGCATAAAAAGCCTTGAAAAACAAATCAACCTTTAGACCAGCATACGTGAAGCATGAGCCAAAAGTTGCAAATGGTTGAATTTCTACCAGACCAGTAAGCCCCATGGCTTAAAATGGTTGACACTCTACAAGACCAACAAGCGTGAAGCTGTATCTACACATTACAAAATGGTTAGACTAGAAAGACCAGAAAACGTGAGACGTTAGTCCACACGTTTGAAATGGAGAAACTCTGAAACTCTTAACCTCTACACGAGGTGAAGAAGAAGACAATGCACTAGACCTTATCATTTCAGTCTGCAGCTGGCATGTATAGTCGTCTAGAGAACTTTCACTAAAGACACGAAGTGGGAAGGACAATCCCTCTCAGACAACCGCTGGTACATCTGAAGTATCCATTCTAACCACAACTACGACCAGAAACTCTACCAAGGACATTGAGATCTCTGGTGGGTAAACCAGAGTCCTACATCATCAACTCAACTATCGAGGACAGCAACACCTAAATACATGTTGCATTTCTAATCCGAATGAGCGTTATTAGGGTGCATAAGTATTACGATTACTGTGAGCCTAGTCTCCAAAGTAACCACGATAGTTTGAATCTCTCTCTCCCTTCCATTCTGACCCTCCTTCTACCCAAGCAGTCATGCGAATGTTAGTCCAGTCCACTAGGGACCCGTTTTCATTGTATTACGTTAGTAATCAATAATTTATGTGTGTTTGTATTGTGTTATTATTTAGTTAGTTAGTAAATAAATAATTAAGCCAATTTGTGTATTGCTGATTCATCAATAAGGTTAGGGTTCTTGCAGGTTCAAGGATTATGCAACGTTCAGAATGAGACTGATAAAAGGTAATTATTTAATAAGTGACTGTTATCGATATATATATAACATACAGTGGGGAGAACAAGTATTTGATACACTGCCGATTTTGCAGGTTTTCCTACTTACAAAGCATGTAGAGGTCTGTAATTTTTATCATAGGTACACTTCAACTGTGAGAGACGGAATCTAAAACAAAAATCCAGAAAATCACATTGTATGATTTTTAAGTAATTCATTTGCATTTTATTGCATGACATAAGTATTTGATCACCTACCAACCAGTAAGAATTCCGGCTCTCACAGACCTGTTAGTTTTTCTTTAAGAAGCCCTCCTTTTCTCCACTCACTACCTGTATTAACTGCACGTGTTTGAACTCGTTACCTGTATAAAAGACACCTGTCCACACACTCAATCAAACAGACTCCAACCTCTCCACAATGGCCAAGACCAGAGAGCTGTGCAAGGACATCAGGGAAAAAATTGTAGACCTGCACAAGGCTGGGATGGGCTACAGGACAATAGGCAAGCAGCTTGGTGAGAAGGCAACAACTGTTGGAGCAATTATTAGAAAATGGAAGAAGTTCAAGATGACGGTCAATCACCCTCGGTCTGGGGCTCCATGCAAGATCTCACCTCGTGGGGCATCAATGATCATGAGGAAGGTGAGGGATCAGCCCTGAACTAGACAGCAGGACCTGGTCAATGACCTGAAGAGAGCTGGGACCACAGTCTCAAAGAACACCATTAGTAACACACTACGCCGTCATGGATTAAAATCCTGCAGCGCACGCAAGGTCCCCCTGCTCAAGCCAGCGCATGTCCAGGCCCATCTGAAGTTTGCCAATGACCATCTGGATGATCCAGAGGAGGAATGGGAGAAGGTCATGTGGTCTGATGAGACAAAAATAGAGCTTTTTGGTCTAAACTCCACTCGCCGTGTTTGGAGGAAGAAGAAGGATGAGTACAACCCCAAGGACACCATGCCTACCATGAAGCATGGAGGTGGAAACATCATTCTTTGGGGATGCTTTTCTGCAAAGGGGACAGGACGACTGCACCTTATTGAGGGGAGGATGGATGGGGCCATGTATCGCGAGATATTGGCCAACAACCTCCTTCCCTCAGAAAGAGCATTGAAGATGGGTCGTGGCTGGGTCTTCCAGCATGACAACGACCCGAAACACACAGCCAGGGCAACTAAGGAGTGGCTCCGTAAGAAGCATCTCAAGGTCCTGGAGTGGCCTAGCCAGTCTCCAGACCTGAACCCAATAGAAAATCTTTGGAGGCAGCTGATAGTCCGTATTGCCCAGCGACAGCCACGAAACCTGAAGGATCTGGAGAAGGTCTGTATGGAGGAGTGGGCCAAAATCCCTGCTGCAGTGTGTGCAAACCTGGTCAAGACCTACAGGAAACATATGATCTCTGTAATTGCAAACAAAGGTTTCTGTACCAAATATAAAGTTCTGCTTTTCTGATGTATCAAATACTTATGTCATGCAATAAAATGCAAATGAATTACTTAAAAATCATTCAAAGTGATTTTCTGGATTTTTGTTTTAGATTCCGTCTCTCACAGTTGAAGTGTACCTATGATAAAAATTACAGACCTCTACATGCTTTGTAAGTAGGAAAACCTGCAAAATCGGCAGTGTATCAAATACTTGTTCTCCCCACTGTATATATCTTCTAAGAGTTTAATTCAGGAGATGGTAACTTGTTAAACAACTTCTTCCGTGGTGCCCCAAATTCCTAATGAGTTAATTGTTACATGATTAATTTAATCGAGTGACAATTAAACATAGTTAGGTGATTCGATAAATAACAGTCATACATTAAAGTAAGTCACGTCACAACAATATATACTACCGTTCAAAAGTTTGGGGTCACTTAGAAATGTCCTTGTTTTCTAAAGAAAAGCTAATTTTTTAACCATTAAAATACATCAAATTGATCAGAAATACAGTGTAGACATTGTTAATGTTGTAAATGGCTATTGTAGCTGGAAACGGCTGATTTTTTATGGAATATCTACGTAGGCGTACAGAGGCCCATTATCAGCAGCCATCAGTCCTGTGTTCCAATGGCACGTTGTGTTTGCTAATCCAAGTTTATCATTTTAAATTAGCCACCCTTTGCCTTGATGACAGCTTTGCACACTCTTGGCATTCTCTCAACCAGTTTCATGAGGTAGTCACCTGGAATGCTTTTCCAACAGTCTTGAAGGAGTTCCCACATATGCTGAGCACTTGTTGGCTGCTTTTCCTTCTTGAGGAAATCAGCCTTTCTCCCTGCTTTATAAATGTTTTTGCCGCAGTATTCTTTCAGCATCAAGAATCGTTTTTTCAAATTCTGCGATCTAGACGATTTCACAGAAAATAACACATTGCACTTTGAAATCTGCAATAAAAATATTGTGCACTTTATTTTAACACTTTTTTCTTTGCTATTACAGTAAATCTATCCAAATCAATGTAATAACGCAAGGGCATGCTAATTTAAAAGATGGCTAGTCATTATTAGCCTGGTTCTGTATGGAATGCAGGTACATTATGGGACACAGGCCAGGTCATAAAACAATAAATAATAATAAAACAATTGATAAACAAACAATTGGGTGCAACCAACTGAAAAAGTTGATAGCACCAGTGGAAAAAGTTAGGAGCACAATGAAAAATATTTGAGGTAACAAGCAGTTTTCTTTGTAATAATGTTGCAATCATGACTGTCATGAATCTGCGCTCAGTGTATTTTCCATGGCACTCGGGCTGCGGTACAGTAATCAATGCAACAATTATCATCTGGTTCTCCTAAATAAAAATTCCAGGTCACACAACAAAATAATTAGGCACATATGCGAGTAAAATGTTCGCACCTGTATGTTAAAGGAAATCTCCACCCAAAAACTATCTTTTGGTATTTGTTTTATTAGTCCATTGTTGATGTAGTCCCCAAATGTTTTGCATGTCAACAATCAAGTTTTCAAGATATATAACTTTCAAAATACAGAAATACAGCCGGTATGATGCATTTTGCATCATATGATGCTGTGTTTATCATTAAAGGCCCACAAACTAAATTGCTCCCTGCAACCTTTATTGCACAATATTTTGACCCGAGGCTGATGGCTGATCCTAGTCATCATGACAAAATGTTTGATCTGATTGATGCCATAATGGAAGCAATATAATGTCCCACTGCCATTCACCTTTGGTTCTTTATGCAGAGAGGTTTTCACTCAGTTACTGTATGTAATGTTGATTTCCACATTAATAGGCCTACATTTCAGGTTGTCATTTAAAATGAGAGTGATTGTAGTTGCCCAAGTGAAAGGGAAGCAGAGAGGTAGAAAACGGAATACTATATATCCATTTTGATTTTAACCCATATTCACCATTTCTTTAGTGGATCAAAGAGAAGTTGGCGTGGTCACTCAAGGCTCTTCAGAAGCGCTACGTGATGACCGATGCCGTGGTAACCAGCGAGGATGGTGATGCCAACCTGCTGTGCTGCGCCCTGGAGGCTGTCTTTGTCCACGGCATCAAGAGCAAATATGTCCGCTCCAAGTCCGGAGGATGTGACAGGAAAGGGGGGTCCCGGGGATCCCTACCCCAACCTGTGTTCTGGAGCCTTCTCAAGACGGTCACTCACGGGTGGGTGGAAGCCTGAAGCTGTACACTAAAAATTACACTTCCCCTACAGATAGGCCTACAGACCCCTCTAGGGCAGTGTCTCCACCCTCAATCACTTTAGTGTGCTAGAGATGGCATTTGAGTATGAAAGTCTTTATGTCGGTGAATCAGTCTGTCTGTGACAGTTGCTGTAAGCATGACAAGTTGAAGTTCAAATAATGGGACATTTATATCCTCTATTATGTTGCAATAAGTGTGTATAACAAATCAAATGTATTTACACAGGGTGCCAGCGCGTCCTTAAAAAGTCATAAATTCTTAACTAAATTTAAGAAATGTTTTGAAAGGTCTTAAAAAATGTGACGGACATGACTACAGTTTTTCCGTTATATTGTTCCCGCTGCTTAATTGTTACCATCATGGGGGAAAAAATGAAAAAGATGTAACATCAAATAATACTCGAGGCATACTTGCAAGATGTTAGAGAGGGCCGGCGTTATGGGTCCCGCCCTACTGTACCTCCTTGCCCGTCCAAATCAAATATAAAAATATTGATAATTTGACCAAGACGGGCTCTGACGACAGAAAGACGCATCAATCTCAGATAAAGCATCTGAGCGAGCAAAACAGCGCCCCTCTATCACTATGTGTAGACCAGGGTTCTTCAATTCCGGTCCTGGAGGGCCGAAACACCTCTGTTTTTCATCCTCTCCTTCTAAGCAGGGGCTAATTCAGACCTGGGACACCAGGTGAGTGCAATTAACTACCAGGTAGAAATAAAAAACAGAAGTGTTTCGGACCTCCAGGACCGGAATTGAAGAACCCTGGTGTAGACCATGTATCTGATGCTGTCTGGACTAGAGGTCTTCACGTTCTAAAATGGACCTGGGGCTTTCCCACCAGGACCCGATATGCATAAATACATTTTTTGAATATAGAGACCCGGAGCCGAGGACAACTAGATCTGTTCCGTATAGACCTGGTCGGATCCAGATCCGGTCCAATTCGATCTTTAATTGAGGGAAGCAACAGAAAATATATTTTTAAAGCCACTTTATTAATCGTAGCTGATAAAGCGCAAGGGAGAGAGAGGTGCCGCTCTAAGAGGTGGGGAAGGGGCCCTCTACTGTGAGCGAGTGACACTGGGAGGAGGGAGGGAGAGACGGCAACCAACCAAGCCAAATCGCACTATAGTAGACTTATAGCTGCCATAGCTAGGTTATCTATCGGTCAGTGCTATCTTGGGTCCTTGGGACGTCTCTACCCTAAACCCTAACCATAAGCCTTACCTAACCTTAACCCTTACCTTAACCATTTTACATTTCTACTTCAATGGGATAGGGACGTCCCCAGAATCCCAGATAGCTCAAACCGTTATTTATCATCCAATATGATTACGTAGTACCTGTCTTGACTGCATTAAACCGGGAGAAGCTGTTTAAGATAGCTAACTAGCTAGGCTAATTGAGTCTGCATGCGCTTTCTTGTCCTACAGTTACAAATAACAACTCCATTCAGAATATTAAGTATAGTAGCCTACTTGTTGGCTCTTGGTCATTGTAGCCTATCCTTCTCCTTTAAACTTTTAATTCCGTAATCTCCTAACTTTTGCCACACACGGAGGCTCTATGACTGTGGCCTATTGCCGCTTTGAAGACTTCTAGTTGGCCAACAATAACAAGCTACACGCGCCACACACCACTCTCGTGAAAAGACCAGCAGCATAC
This sequence comes from Coregonus clupeaformis, assembly GCF_020615455.1. NCBI lineage: Eukaryota > Metazoa > Chordata > Actinopteri > Salmoniformes > Salmonidae > Coregonus > Coregonus clupeaformis. The sequence goes on from NC_059222.1 coordinate 23,998,146, forward strand.
ATTATGCAATTTATCTCGCTCTACTGCATCAGTCGCGTTCTGATCTGTACGGGTCCTTCCAGACAAGTCAGTTAAAATTACACATACCCAAGACCCGCGACAATCATATCAGATCCGACCCAGACCCGTGACATTATTTACAATTCTGAATCCGGGCCCGATCGGGTCTCAGGTATTCGGGTACAGGTGGATCCGTGAAGACCTCTAGTCTGGACAAAAAGTGTATGGCATGTCATACTCTTTTTGTCCAGACAGCATCAGATACATGGGCTACATATAGTAAGACAGAGGGGCGCTGTTTCGCTCGCTCGGATGCTTTTTCCGGTGAGATAGTTTCAGCAGAGGGGAAGAGGCGAAGCGAGAGGGCTCAATCTCGCCAAAATCTGTCAAGAATAAGCCCAATGCGTTTCTATGGGCTTAATATGCAGACCTAAACTTGTCGCCTGCCTTCCCGCCTTTGGGACAACGACTCCCATTGTTAGGGCGTAGACATGAGCCTCTCGTCATTATATACAGATCTCTGGTAACAGCCACTTGCGAATTGTAAAGAAAAGTTGGCAGGTGCACAGTGCACTGGTCGGATGCTGGCTTCCCCTAAAGTAAATTGTATAATTACTCCTGTCTAAACAAAATAATTCAAAATACTTCACCAGAGAGCATGAGTTAGCCACAGAGGATCATTAGCCAAAAAAATTAATAGCTGTGGATTTTTCCAAATCCGCAATTTGGGAAGCGTGTTGCAATAAGCCTAGCTGATTATTGAGTTGTGGCTGTCAGTGAAAACATCTAAAATATGTGTTAAGATCATGTATCTTGAGTATAATATTTGAAAATGTTGAGACAAAAAGAAGGGGAGGGTTGTGTGGCTAAGATATGGCGCGTCTCTCCAGAATACATTCACTCAGCTCTCCAGAATGCACTCAGTTGTCTCCTGCCAATTCTTGCACATTTAATTGTTTCATTGTGTGAATTGTTTGCCCTTTGATTGTTTATTTTAATAAACTCCCCATTAAGTATGTCACAAGTAGGCCTAGTAAATGTACCGTTAATCCCTGTCATTTGGTTACATTGTTTTCTGTTAATGCATGTATTAATTTGTAATTTACTGTTCTCATTCTCGGAGTGGAAACGTTGTTTGCAGAGTTCACAACCTGCTACACTTGTGTGAAACAAGTTTTGGTTTATTTCATAACCATCATTTACGAGTTTGAAAAGAGCAAAATAACATGATCTGATGATCCCATATATCCAGTGGAAACGTCATAAAATACCTGAATATTTTTCCCATGCACAAAAACATCTATTTGTCCCGAGCTCACGAGCTCACTTTCGCGGAAAACTCTGAGGTCCCGGAATAGGCAAGTTGATACAGTGTAGAATGTTTGCTAGCGACAGCTTCGGGGCCGGACCCAGTTGATTGATTTGATACAATGTTGCACTTCACTAGCAATAGCTAAAGTCAAGACAGATAGAAAGGGAGGCAGACAGGCGGAGTATGCGATTGAAAGAACCTGAACTTTCATCAGGATATTTTCTACTGTTTTTATTTGTCAGCTTTAGGCCTATGTATTTTACTTAGTTGATGATGGAAGTTATAGGCCTACTTCTGCATTGGCCTATAGGATATCTTTGAGTTCCATGCGCTCATTTCTTTAGCCACCAATGGATCACGGTGTATCAATGTGTCCGTATGGCAGAGGCTGGTGCTCTCTCATTAGTTGAATTTGAAAGATTTTTATCATTTTCATTCAGATTTTTATGATTAACCATGTGACAATGATTTTGAGGAAATAAAACGTTATTATTTAAATGCAACTGTTCCACTAAAATGCCCATATGAAAATCCTAACTGTCACACAGATCGGTAGAAATGGTAGGATAAATTAGAAGCTTTCCCAAACTTGAAATTCACGCGCCACCTTTGGTCTTTAATATAACACCCATTAAAAAATGCTTTATACACATAGGAGGTCCCGTGAAAGAACTGATTGGACAGGCCGTTTAAAGAACTGATTGGACAGAGGAGAGCGCACGGTAGCCTATACAATTTGATAGACAACAACACTAACTAGAGCTGGAACAAAAAACCGAAACATTTACGACCCTAACATTGCCCTCCTCTTACCGAAGCAATTTTGCTTACGTCAGTGATTAGGCTACACAACGTCCTGTACATTTTTGTTCTAAAACTATTATTTGGTCAACAGTAATGTTCATTAACCTGCTTCCTGCAATGAAAGTACAGTGCCTTCAGAAACTATTCAACCCCTTGACTTTTTCCACATTGTGTTGGGTTACAGCCTGAATTTTAAATGGATTACGTTTAGATTTTTTGGGTCACTGGCCTACACACAATAACCCAAAATGTTACAGTGGAATTATGTTTTTAGAAAGTTGAGTCAAATTAATTGTCTTGAGTCAATAAGTATTCAACTCCTTTGTTATGGCAAGACTCATTTCAGGAGTAAAAATGTGCTTAACAAGTCACTTAATAAGTTGCATGGACTAACTCTGTGTGCAATAATAGTGTTTACCATTTTTTTTGTTAGGAATACCTCATCTCTGTATCCCACACATACAATTATCTCTAAGGCCACTTAGTCGAGCAGTGAATATCAAACACAGATTCAACCACAAAGGCCAGGGAAGTTTTCCAATGCCTCGCAAAGACGGGCACCTATTGGTAGATGGGTAAAAATGAAAAAAGCAGACATTGAATATCCCTTTGAGCATGGTGAAGTTATTAATTACCCTTTGGATGGTGTATCAATACACCCAGTCACTACAAAGATACAGGCGTCCTTCCTAATTCAGTTGCCGGAGAGGAAGGAAACCACTCCCGGATTTCACCATGAGGCCAATGGTGACTTTAAAACAGTTACAAAGTTGAATCGCTGTGTTAGGAGAACTCAGGATGGATCAGCAACATTGTATACTAAACAAAAATATAAACGCAACAATTAACGATTTTACTGAGTTACAATTCATATAAGGAAATCAGTCAACTTAAATAAATACATTAGGCCCTAATCTATAGATTTCACATGATTGGGCAGGGGCGCAGCCATGGGTTGGCCTAGGAGGGCATAGGCCCACCCACTTGGGAGCCAGGCTCACCCACTGGGGAGCCAGGCCCAGCTAATCAGAATTAGTTTTTCCCCACAAAAGGGCTTTATTACAGACAGAAATACTCCTCAGTTTCATCAGCTGTCCGGGTGGCTGGTCTCAGATGATCCTGCAGGTGAATAAGCAGAGGTCCTGGGCTGGTGTGGTTACACGTGGTCTGCGGTTGTGAGGCCAGTTGGACATACTGCCAAATTCTCTAAAATGACATTGGAGGTGGCTTATGGTAGAGAAATGAACATTAAATTCTCTGACAACAGCTCTGGTGGACGTTCCTGCAGTCAGCATGCCAATTGCACGCTCCCTCAAAACTTGAGACATCTGTGGCATTGTGTTGTGTGACACAACTGCACATTTTAGATTGGCCTTTTATTGTCCCCAGCCCCTGTGTAATGATCATGCTGTTTAATCAGCTTCTTGATATGCCACACCTGTCAGATGGATGGATTATCTTGGCAAAGGAGAAATGCTCACTAATGGGGATGTAAACAAATTTGCGCACAAAATTTGAGAGAAATACACTTTTTGTGCACATGGAACATTTCTGGGATCTTTCATTTCAGCTCATGAAACATGTGACCAACATTTTACATGTTGCATTCATATTTTTGTTCAGTATAGTTACTCCATAATATTAACCTAAATGACAGAGTGAAAATGAAGCCAGTACAGAATAAACATGCATCATGGTGTAATAAGGCACTAAAGTAAAACTGCAAAGAATGTGGCAAAGAAATGAACTTTATGTCCTGAATACAAAGTGTTATGTTTGGGCAAATCCAACACAACACATCACTGAGTACCACTCTTCATATTCTCAAGCATGGTGGAGGCTGCATCATGTTATGGGTATGCTTGTCATCGGCAAGGACTAGGAGAGTTTTTTTTATGATAAAAATAAACGGACTTTGACTTTGACTTTTTCCACATTTTGTTACGTTACAGCCTTATTCTAAAATGGATAAAATTGTTTTTCCCCCTCATCAATCTACACACAATACTTCATAATGACAAAGCAAAAACAGGTTTTTAGAAATACTACATTTACATAAGTATTCAGACTCTTTACTAAGTACTTTGTTGAAGCACCTTTGGCAGATATTACAGCCTTGAGTCTTCTTGGGTATGACGCTACAAGCTTGGCACACCTGTATTTGGGGAGTTTTTACCATTCTTCTCTGCAGATCCTCTCAAGCGCTCTCAGGTTGGATGGGGAGCGTCACTGCACAGCTATTTCCAGGTCTCTCCAGAGATGTTCGATCGGGTTCAAGTCCGGGCTCTGGCTGGGCCACTCAAGGACATTTAGAGACTTGTCCCGAAGCGACTCCTTCGTTGTCTTGGCTGTGTGCTTAGGATCATTGTCCTGTTGGAAGGTGAACCTTCGGCCCAATCTGAGGTCCTGAGCGCTCTGGAGCAGGTTTTTATCAAGGCTCTCTCTGTACTTTGCTCCGTTCATCTTTCCCTCGATCCTGACTAGTATCCCAGTCCCTGCCGCTGAAAAACATCCCCACAGTATGATGCTGCCACCACCACCATGCTTCACCGTAGGGATGGTGCCACGTTTCCTCCAGATGTGACGCTTGGCATTCAGGCCAAAGAGTTCAATCTTGGTTTCATCAGACCAGAGATTCTTGTTTCTCATGGTCTGAGAGTCCTTTTTGGTGCCTTTATGCAAACTCCAAGCGGGCTGTCGTGCCTTTTACTGAGGAGTGGCTTCCGTCTGGCCACTCTACCATAAAGGCCTGATTGGTGGAGTGCTTCAGAGATGGTTGTCCTCTGGAAGGTTCTCCCATCACCACAGAGGAACTCTGGAGCTCTGTCAGATTGACCATCAGGTTCTTGGTCACCTCCCTGACCAAGGCCCTTCTCCCCCGATTGCTCAGTTTGGCAGGGCGACTAGTTTTAGGAAGAGTCTTAGTGGTTCCAAACCTTTTCCATTTAAGAATGATGGAGGCCACTGTGTTCTTGGGGACCTTCAATGCTGCAGAAATGTTTTGGTACCCTTCCCCAGATCTGTGCCTCGACACAATCCTGTCTCGGAGCTCTACGGACAATTCCTTCGATCTTATGGCTTGGTTTTTGCTCTGACATGCAATGTCAACTGTGGGGCCTTATATAGACAGGTGTGTGCCTTTCCAAATCATGTCCAATCAATTGAATTTACCACAGGTGGACTTAATCAAGTTGTAGAAACATCTCAAGGATGGTCAATGGAAACAGGCTGCACCTGAGCTCAATTTTCGAGTCTCATAGCAAAGGGTCTGAATACTTATATAAATAAGATATTTCCGTTTTATTTTTTATACATTTGCAAACATTTCAAAAAATCTGTTTTCGCTTAGTCATTATGGGGTATTGTGCGTAGATTGATGAGGATTCTTTTTTAATTTTAGAATAAGGCGGTAATGTAACAATGTGGAAAAAGTCAACGGGTCTGAATACTTTCTGAATGCACTGTGTATATATATTTATTTATAGTCCGGACTCCGACATTGCTCGTCCTAATATTTCTTAATTCCATTCTTTTACTCTTAGATTCCTGTGAATTGTTAGATATTACTGCACTGTTGGAGCTAGGAACACAAGCATTTCGCTACACCCGCAATAACATCTTCTAAATATGTGCATGCGACCAATAACATTTTATTTTATGGGTAATCCCATGCCAGAGGTGGCACCACAGGTCCCAGAATGGTGTAGCGAGAAAACAATTTAAAATAATCTGGGGCCCGTAGTTTTTCCTGATCTGGTTACCTAACCAGGTAAAACTCCGGGCCTTATACGGTATGACATGATCTGTTTTAAAAAGGTTTAATGTGGGCCATGATGAGACCTGAGTTTTTCTAATCAGGTCACAAGGTTTTTTTACTCCTGGCCTTGTGGAGGATGAAACCCCTGTCGAACTGCAGCAACCTTGTACTTGTTCATATTAATTATATTTTAAAGAAGGACTAGGGGTGTTTCCTATACACAGGCACAGAGAAAGCAACATGATTGGACAATAAACTCATAGGGCAGAGCTTGCTTTATGCAGGTTTGCATCGTGTAGTCCTGCCTTATGCCTATGCAACTGTAGGCCTAATAAAAAATGAACTCACAGTCCATGTCAGCTATTGTATTTATTAATTCATTCCACTTAATCATTTTGGATCGAAAAAGTCTAGGTAGCCTAGTCAGCCCAAATTTGAATATAAACCAAATTTGATCCAATTATGTCAGGGCTGCAGAGTCTCTGGCCTCGTTTAAGGCACAGCTAAAGATGGAGCTGTTCAGAAAAGCTTTCAAGGACCCATGTTAATTCTGTTCTCCTGTCCACCGGATCTGACCACACCACTATATGGCTTTGTTGTTGTCTGCTTACAATGTTCTGTGTTTTGGATTGTTTTTATTATTACATTTTTTTCTTCAGCACCTTAGGTGTGAGAAAAGCGCTTTACAAATTCAATTATTATTATTCACATTTCCTCACAAACAAATGGCCTTTAAATAGCGTACACAACGTTACCAGCGGTAACTTACGGCTTTGTTTACCCTTGCCAGAGGGACAGGGTGCATAGTAGGCTAGACTATGCAGCTGCTGCTGTTAGTAGCCTACAGTTGATCAGGCTGAAAAATAGTATAGTTTCAAATCAAATCAAATTTATTGGTCACATGCGCCGAATACAACAGGTGCAGACATTACAGTGAAATGCTTACTTATACAGCATGTCAGGTCGCTAATGTTTAGGTGTATAGGCTGCTACATTTATGTCCAAGTTTTTGCTTGTGTCTGGAGTGATGTGTTATCACGCTTGCGAAATAAATACCGGAGGAAAGTGGTATGGAGCCTTGAGCTTTGTGTGTTGTGCACGACCTGCACAACCTGCAGTTTCCGTGACTGATTGGTCAAGACACGCAAAGAGCCAGCAGCAGCACTCCGATGTCAAGGACGGAGAAATTGTGCGCGAGTTGACAAATCATTAGGCAAATCGGTCCAAAAAAACAGCACCTCTTTTTAACGCTTTCCGTTGATATACACTGCTCAAAAAAATAAAGGGAACACTAAAATAACACATCCTAGATCTGAATGAATGAAATAATCTTATTAAATACTTTTTTCTTTACATAGTTGAATGTGCTGACAACAAAATCACACAAAAATTATCAATGAAAATCAAATTTATCAACCCATGGAGGTCTGGATTTGGAGTCACCCTCAAAATTAAAGTGGAAAACCACACTACAGGATGATCCAACTTTGATGTAATGTCAAAAAAACAAGTCAAAATGAGGCTCAGTAGTGTGTGTGGCCTCCACGTGCCTGTATGACCTCCCTACAACGCCTGGGCATGCTCCTGATGAGGTGGCGGATGGTCTCCTGAGGGATCTCCTCCCAGACCTGGACTAAAGCATCCGCCAACTCCTGGACAGTCTGTGGTGCAACGTGGCGTTGGTGGATGGAGCGAGACATGATGTCCCAGATGTGCTCAATTGGATTCAGGTCTGGGAACGGGCGGGCCAGTCCATAGCATCAATGCCTTCCTCTTGCAGGAACTGCTGACACACTCCAGCCACATGAGGTCTAGCATTGTCTTGCATTAGGAGGAACCCAGGGCCAACCGCACCAGCATATGGTCTCACAAGGGGGTCTGAGGATCTCATCTCGGTACCTAATGGCAGTCAGGCTACCTCTGGCGAGCACATGGAGGGCTGTGTGGCCCCCCAAAGAAATGCCACCCCACACCATGACTGACCCACCGCCAAACCGGTCATGCTGGAGGATGTTGCAGGCAGCAGAACGTTCTCCACGGCGTCTCCAGACTCTGTCACGTCTGTCACATGTGCTCAGTGTGAACCTGCTTTCATCTGTGAAGAGCACAGGGCGCCAGTGGCGAATTTGCCAATCTTGGTGTTCTCTGGCAAATGCCAAACGTCCTGCACGGTGTTGGGCTGTAAGCACAACCCCCACCTGTGGACGTCGGGCCCTCATACCACCCTCATGGAGTCTGTTTCTGACCGTTTGAGCAGACACATGCACATTTGTGGCCTGCTGGAGGTCATTTTGCAGGGCTCTGGCAGTGCTCCTCCTGCGCCTCCTTGCACAAAGGCGGAGGTAGCGGTCCTGCTGCTGGGTTGTTGCCCTCCTACGGCCTCCTCCACGTCTCCTGATGTACTGGCCTGTCTCCTAGTAGCGCCTCCATGCTCTGGACACTACGCTGACAGACACAGCAAACCTTCTTGCCACAGCTCGCATTGATGTGCCATCCTGGATGAGCTGCACTACCTGAGCCACTTGTGTGAGTTGTAGACTCCGTCTCATGCTACCACTAAAGTGAAAGCACCGCCAGCATTCAAAAGTGACCAAAACATCAGCCAGGAAGCATAGGAACTGAGAAGTGGTCTGTGGTCACCACCTGCAAAACCACTCCTTTATTGGGGGTGTCTTGCTAATTGCCTATAATTTCCACCTGTTGTCTATTCCATTTGCACAACAGCATGTGAAATGTATTGTCAATCAGTGTTGCTTCCTAAGTGGACAGTTTAATTTCACAGAAGTGTGATTGACTTGGAGTTACATTGTGTTGTTTAAGTGTTCCCTTTATTTTTTTGAGCAGTGTATGTTATTAGGCTAAACTATATCAAGTGGTGTAGCGCTGCCACATCTGATTGAAAAGTGCTGTTCAGCCATCTATAGCCAACCACTATGCTACTACATCCGTTAGGCTACAGGAGAATGTACATTGCTAAAATGGTACACCTTCTTGATAATATGAGCCATGAAGGCTATAGCCTGTGGTGAAAGAGACAGCCCTAAAAAAAAACAAATTTTGGGGCTCATTTCTGGAGAGGAATGTTAGCAGGTGTGGCACACGTAGACCTCAAAATTGGTATTAAATTGCATTCCAAGTGGCATTAAAAAGGTCTTAAATTAAACTTCTTGGACCCTGCAGATACCCTGTTTACAGTGGTTAAGCAGAATGACAATAATAAAGGTTTAAGATCAGATGGTGTAGCTTGCTGTAGATGTGTATTGTTGCAATATGAGTACTGTATACTGTACATGAAACGATTATCTGTAATGACAAATGATGTAATGTCTCCTCCTGGTGCCCTCAGTGACGTGATCACGGAGCTGGAGAAGCTGAGCTTCGTGGGTACGGACGTGGGTCGCTGCCGGGCCTGGCTGCGGCTGGCCCTCAACCACGGCCTGATGGAGTGCTACCTGGCCTCCCTGTTCCGTGAGGGCTCCAAACTGCAGGCCCACTACCAGCCCACCGCCCTGCTCCTGGACCCTGAGGAGCGTGAGGTGCTGCTCAGTTATATCCAGGGCCTGGCCTCCCTGATCTTCAACCTTTCGTACAAGTCGGCCGTGCTCAACGAGTGGACCACCACCCCTCTGGCTCTGGCCGGCCTCTGCCCCGCCACCCAGGCTGACGGTCTCGACCTCCCCGGTCTCACCAAAAGCAAGGAATCCTGGGATACGGTGTCGCAGTCATCCGGCGGGTCAGATATGGTCGAAGTGCAGCAAGAGGGGTTAGGGGTGCTGGGGAGGGGGATTGGGGGTGTCTCAGGGGGTAGGACCCCTCTGAATTCTTCTAATTTGAGCCTGGACACCACAGGGTCATCTCAGCTCTCCTCCAGCCTAAGCTCAGACAGTCTGCTGCAGGGTCACGACCCCAAGAGCCCAGACAAGGAGCCCTGGCCATGTGACCTGGAGAGCTCCGCCAAACTGGAGAACAATGGCAATGCCAAGAGGCCTCTTAAAGAGTAAGTTGTGTGTGTGAGTGTGGGTCAGTGTGCCTGCCCGAAGAATTGAGGCCCTTTGAATCACAGCCATGGTTAATCTCCAAACCCTTAAGACATTTAGCAGATGCTTTTATCCAAAGCAAATTGCAGTCAATGCCTGTAGGCGTACCCACGCAAGAATGAAATCCACCGCAACTGTGGTGATGTAAGCAACATGCTTCAACTAACAATGTGTACAGAAATGTGTTAAGTACTTAGATAAAGGAACTTTCTAACACGTTGTCCCTCGTTTCATTTGGTGATTTCTGTCGACCTCTGACATCTCCTACTTTCTGTAACTCTGCAGTGTTCTGGCAGACTTCAGGGAGAGTGCCAACTCCAGTCAGGACTCCATGCGCGAGGATTCGTACGTTTCCACTCCGGGCGCAGACCACCTCTCAGAGAACACGGCCTTCAGCGGCTCTGATAGCGAGACCCAGGGGCCATTCACACCTCTCACTGGCTCTTCTAACCCTGCTTCAGTGGGGTCAGACCAGGAGGAACCTTCCACTGAGACCCATGTCCCTTCCGAAGTGCACTTTGATGTCCCCGCCGAAGTGTACTCGCACAATGAAGTGCCCTCCAGTCACAGTGACTGTGTGGAGAGAACAGCGACAACTCCTCACCTGCCTGTCACAGAGACGCCACGGGAGAAAAAGACCGAAGATTCTGCTAAGAGCACCTCGGAGCCTTCAGCCCACACGAACCTACCCCGCACTACCAGCGTGCTTAGCAGGAGGGTGTCTACAGACTCCATCACAGTAAGTTGAATCTCTTTTTTTCTCTCTGTCTCTCTCTCATTCTCTTCATCAGACTCAGTCTGACTCACTCCTCATATGTGATTGACCCGACCTTAAGTTCTTTGAGTTCTCCTTGACCTTTGCAGTCATATTGTGCAAAGTTTTAGCTAAATTATAAAGCATCTGTGGATTTATATGGTTACAAGCTGAAACAACAATTATATTTCAAGATTTGCTAAATTAGCCACCAATCATCACTAAGTAAGACCTATCTTCCCTTTCTCAGCATTCCCACTCCTGGATCTCTGAGGATGACATCTATAAGCCACACCTTGAGCAACTGGTTGACCCCGATGAGTCTTTGCTACGGTCTGGCCCAGCTTGTGTGAACGGATTGACCTCTCCCCCCCCAGAGCCCGAGACCCCCCAGTCTCCCCCCAGCGTGGTTCACCGCAGGCAGATAGGTGAGCTCCCAAAAGCAGGGACACCACAACTTCTACCACTTCTTGAACACACACCTTGTGATGCAGTCTGTTAACCAGTGCTCAACCACAACCATAAGAGTGGCCTTGGTCCTGAGGTGACAGTATGCCAAAGGAGTTTTCATCCATTGTTCTGGTTTTTGTCACACTTCAGTTTAAGAGAAGCAAGATGAAACAAAGATTTGTTTGTTCAATGACAATGTTTGTGAGTCATTGGACAGTCCACAACTTCCATTAATGTGAAACAAATATCAAGGCTCAAGCCCTGTCAGTGAGAACTTTTGAATGCCTCTATCAGTAATGTACATGAATTCTGTCTTACCTTCTTGGTATGTGCTTCCTCATTTTTGCTTACAACTTCAGATAACCTATTTATAATTATCTTGTTGGTACTTCCTCCTTTTGATACAGTATGTGTAGCCCTTTACACTCTAACCCATATACGGGTTGAAAATGGCAGACTTTGACTCTGATTTCAATGGCGCCAGAGGAGATAGCTGCCGTTTTACGGGCTCCTAACCAATTGTGCTATTTTGTGTGTTTTTTCGCGTGGTTTGTAGCTTATTTTGTACATAATGTTTCTGCCACAGTCTCTTATTGTTACTCTTCATTTTTTTTTACTTTCGTTTATTTAGTATATATTTTCTTAACTCTTATTTTTCTTAAAACTGCATTGTTGGTTAAGGGCTTGTAAGTAAGCATTTCATGTGACAAATCAGATTTGATTTGAGAAGCGCCTAAATTGGAACGCAGTGGCATGCTATACACAACGTCAGAGCTCAGGTTCTCCGCTTCACAGATCTGCATGGGTTTTGACTGACAGCCATTCTGAACTTGAGCAGCGTGAGTGACAAGAAGTTGCCCCCCTCCCTCCTGCTAGTTGGGCAACTTTGGCACATTTGTTGTTGTCTGAGTGAGGGAAATGCTGTAAACTAATATGAGAACTCGATGTATTTTGAAAGATGAGACGTTGAGGATTATAATAAATACCGCTTTGATGTCATACAAGCCAGCCAAACACCTGTGAGTTCAAATGTGCACTTCACATTTCTATATCATAAATCTCATGTAATATACAATATCAACGTTTATAGAATGAGCCTATCTTTGTTGTATTGCTTCTCGGAATTGCATTGTGAAAGCCTAACACTGTAAGATTGTATTTTAGAATCAGCTAGTCATGTTGGCAATAGAACAAGCTTTCAAATTGCCCACCTGACCCAGATGGTTTTTGGATTGCGTAAACAACAACAGAAATTGTGTTAAGGTGGGTATGCAGGGCTGTGTTCAAAACAACTACAAGTGTGCTTGCGCTAGTTCTTCCATGACACAGCTAGAAGAACTCATAAAAGCAGCTTCTAGTTGAAGACTCTTCTTTGAGTCATAAAAGTGCATTGAAATGACTTTGGAGAGGTGTGCAGCCACTTGGGAACACCAGTTAGACCTCTTACTCAATCCCTTTTTTTGTCTTATGTTGCACCTACCCCAAATGTTCCTAAAATATTCTTATCATGTTACTGAATGTATCCAGGGTATTTTGAATGTATCCGAAGAGTAGAGCAAATGTAAAATGCACAATCAACAGTGTAACGTTTGGATTCAGTCTTGTGTCAGGTGAACTGTTGTGTCCTCACCTTTTAGCCTAATAATTTTCCCATATTCTCCAAACTGTTCCCTTTTAATTGCTACTATGGTAATGCATATGCTGTCCATATTTCTTTTGTAAGAAACATTTCAATTCAGCCCTATCCATGTAGGCCAATTACCACAAGTTTAAGGGGTTAAACTTCTGTGTTGAATATCATTCTTGCACTGCGTTTTCGTGTTACAATAAAACCTGTTATACCGGTTGAGTGTCATTAGCAACGTTTTATCTGGACAGAAATAAGGCCCACACACTTTAGAGATCTGTTGTGCAGTTTTTCAATAGCGTCCTTGACTTCACTCGCTCTTTCATTCCCTCCCTTTTCTCTTTCACTCTTCCTCTCCATCCTTCAGGCCTGTCCAACCCTTTCCGTGGGCTGCTGAAGCTGGGCCATCTGGAGCGGCGGGGCGCAGTGGGCATGTGGCGCGACTACTACTGCGAGCTCTCGCCCTTCGAGTTCCGCCTCTACCTGAATGCAGAGGAGCGCACCTGCTGTGACAACTGCTCCCTGCTGCGTTGCGAAGACGCCCGCATCACCTCGGCCGAGGGCCGCTTCGATCTGGCCTTCCCCGGGAAGAGGCTCTACCTGCGGGCAGCCAACCACGACGAGGCAGAGGACTGGGTGGACCGCATCGCCGAGGCCGTCAACAAGTGCCGCCCGCTGCACTGCCTTGACGACCATTCAGAGGTGCTGCAGCCCACTGACAGCAGTGTCATCCTGGAAGAGCCCCCAAAATCTTCCCCTTCGTCCCCCTCCGTACCCACCAGTCCCGAGCGAGGGGGTACTGCGGTTGAGCAGCAGGAGCAGCAGCCGCCACTTGAGCTAGACTGGACGCGTCCCACAGACCCTGAGTCAGACGCCATTAAGGAGGCGGTGCTGTACCTATCCCAGGAAGCAGAGGCTCGCAACTGGACTCCGCTGGTCTTCTCCCTCTCCTTAGAGACTCTCAATGGCTTCCGGGTGCAGGATGGGCGGAAGGTGCTGCAATGTTCCCACCCCATCGAGGGGATACGGGACGTTGTCCCAGACGTTTCTCTGGGGGGACCAGCCTTCTTTAGGGTTGTAACGACCAGGGATACGCTCAAGCTGAGGGCCAAGAGCCCTGAGGAGGCGCGTGCCTGGAGGGGCCTCATCAGGGGAGCCCTGGACTCCTTCCTGGAGAGTCGAGAGGACGGGGAGCCTGATAGCCCCGGGTTAGCCCCTGGGGCAGGGGGGAACATCCACAGACTGATGCAGCATAGACTAAAGGGGGACGGGGTGCTGCTGGCCCATCTATGTACAGTACCCACAGAGAAGGGGCTGGACCTTCAGGGCTTCAAGTGTGCAGGTAGCTCTGAACCTCATCAACCTAATGACAGGCAACACTTTTGTTTCTATTAAGTTGCCCTTACCATGCCGTTACTGGGAGAGACAGAGTATGTATTAACACCATTCTTCTCTGCAGGTTGTCCAAAGCCGGTGGGGGTCTCCCGGGGAAAAGCCAGACTGTGCGAGTTCTCAGGGAAGTACTACTGCGACTCTTGTCACCAGGGTGACGCCATCGCCATACCCTCCCGCATGGTGCACAACTGGGACCTCACGCCTCGAGAGGTGAGTGTCTCACGGGTCTATGGACCATACACACACCTAACATTTGTGTCAAAGCACATCCTTGTTAAAGCGTTTTATTCTTCAGGGTTCGTATAGTCATGAAAATCCAGTCGCCGTTCCAATTCATCCCAAAGGTGTTAGATGGGGTTGAGGTCAGGGCTCTGTGCAGGCCAGTCAAGTTCTTCCACACTGATCTTGAGAAACCATTTCTGTATGGACCTCGCTTTCTGCACGGGGGCATTGTCATGCTGAAACAGGAAAGGGCCTTCCCCAAACTGTTGCCACAAAGTTGGAAGCACAGAATCGTCTAGAATGTCATTGTATGCTGTAGCGTTAAGATTTCCCTTCACTGGAACTAAGGGGCCTAGCCCGAATTGTGAAAAACAGCCCCAGACCATTGTTCCTCCTCCACCAAACATTACAGTTGGCACTATGCATTGGGGCAGGTAGCGTTCTGGCATCCGCTAAACCCAGATTTGTCCGTCGGACTGCCAGATGGTAAAGTGTGATTAATCACTCCAGAGAACGCATTTCCACTGCTCCAGAGTCCAATGGCGGCGAGCTTTACACCACTCCAGCCGACGCTTGGCATTGCGCATGGTGTTCTTAGGCTTGTGTGCGGCTGCTCTGCCATGGAAACCCATTTCATGAAGCTCCCGACAAACAGTTATTGTGCTGACTTTGCTACCAGAGGCAGTTTGGAACTCGGTAGTGAGTGTTGCAACCGAGGACAGACAATTTTTACGCGCTTCAGCACTTGGCGGTCCCGTTCTGTGAGCTTGTGTGGGCCTACCACTTTGGGGATGATCCGTTGTTGCTCCTGGACAATTCCACTTTACAATAACAGCACTTACCCCCACTAACAAACCACATTTTAGAAATGAGCTGCTCAACCGGACCTTGATAAACTGGCTCTGATTTGAGCAGGTTTTGATCAAAAGCCTGCACACCCAGTAGCTCTCCAGACTGAGGGATGACCACGTGTTTTATACAGTTGCCTAACAGGGATTCTACTTTGTGGGGGGTTAAGTGCCTTGCACAACGACAGGAGATGGTACATGGAATCAGAGAGCAGCCTCCCAGTGTCGATACCACATTACGCATACTTTTTTATACGTACATAGAGACACCGCCAACTGTTGGTCATGGACATTTGGTTAAAACTCATGGAGAAGTCTTGGGATTCCATCTGTCAAAATGTGTATGAACTCTGTTCTTATTTGCACACGTATCTATGGAAAAATAACTTCTTTTTTTTGGTTTAGTAATTGTTTTGTCTCTTTTTTTATTTTATTGTTTTGACATTGAACTAAACCAGTTCTCCTTTGATCAATATTATTTGTGCTTGTTGTTGATCTGCTCTCATGTGTGTCCTTTGCCCTGGTTGTGTACATGTAGGTCTCCAGACAGGCCCTTAAGCTGCTGTCTCAGATTGAACATGAGCCCCTGTTCAACCTTCACCTTTTGAACCCTGACCTGTTGGAGCATGTTGAGGCCATGGCCCAGGCACACAGCCTCAGACAGAGGCTGCAGCTTCTAGGAAACTACCTGCTCACCTGCCGCAGTGGGGCATGCAAAAATATTCAGGCCAGGTGTGTGTGATCCACTTTTGTATGTGTGTCATTTTTGTATTGCAGAACTGGGTCAAATGCAAGTTTATCAAAGTGAGCTGGATCATATTGATCCTGCTTTCTGAGAAGTCCGGTCATCCCAGGTCATTCTTTTGTTTATGTGATCTAGACTCGGGCCAAAAGGCAATGCATTGATTATTTCCACATAAGCCTTTATTGACTTTGTCTAACTATTGTGTTATTTTTCTCTAGACTGGGCCTAAGGACATACCTGTTAGAATCAAGCCATCTCTATAGTGTCATGGACTTACAACAGGTATCTACTATATACAGTCATTACGTACCTGTTAGTCATTTCACTTTTAAATGAAATAATACACATTCTTAACCTGCAAAACTACACCACCAGAAACCAAGTAGATGTAGTTAATAAGCTTAAATTGTCTATTTTTCCATGTGTGTGTTTAGATAGCGGAGGGAACATATGAGGCCTACTTTAATATGTTGATCCGGTTTGCCTCCAACCACATTCAACAATGTGACCATTGCACCCAGAAGGGCTACATCTGCCAGAATTGTCACGCCAGTGACATCATCTTCCCCTTCCAGTTTGACACCACCGCCAGGTAGGGCCCTGTTCCCTTATCACTTCAATACATTGGGATGTGATCACTCAGGTGATCAGCGCCCCCGCTCTTTCTCTCCACACACTCTCTCTCTGTCTCCCACTCAGGTGTAAAGAGTGTAAGGCAATGTTTCACGCGACCTGCAAGGCCCAGTCGCCCTCCTGTCCACGATGCCTGCGTCTTCAGCGGTACCTCGAGAGAGATCTGCAGGATTAACCGGCTGTTAACCGACTGCTTTGTGTGACCCAGTGGGCTTCCTGTAGCTGCAGAGACCTATGAAATGACAAATGACAAGAACAGACATTGATGTCCTGCTTCTAGTTTCTTTTTTTCTACATGAACTAACCTCAAGTGCAATTAGGAAGTGTGACTGTATGTACCGACCACAGACCAAACATGACCAACCGAACTGGATAGTGTGAGAGCCAGGAGCTACTCAACTTGCACTAATATAGAAAGGTTTCTGCTATTGAATTGACATGATTGACAAGGTGAAGCACACTGATATGTTCTTACCTCTCTTAACTCGCTCTATGTCTTGAGTGTCCAAGCCAAGGAATCAAATGTGAAGGATCATGCAAAGAATCTACTTTATACAACAACAACAAAAAATGTAACTTTTATACATTAATGTTGTCATTGGTTGGGGGCTTGTGGTGTTTTTTCAACCAGTTATTTCATGTTTCCTGTAAACACTCGCTGTATATTTCTGTACATTCTGGGAAGCTCAAAGAAGGAAGTCACTTGTCTCGCATAAAAGGAATATTCACTTGTTTCCAGTTTCACAAGAGGGGATAAATATATAGGCCTGCAAAAAGACTGCACTTGCAAACTCTCACACATCGTGCCTTCATTTGTATTTAACTTTTACACTCAAACATCATGTTCCATTGATTGGATTATTGTGTAACATGCAACATCACTGAAATCGTACCACAAAAAGTAAATGAAGAAACTGTGATTTTAAATACTGTAGTGTCAAAGCGTAGATTGTCATTATTGGGTGTTATTTGCCAAATGTCAACATTTGTGACTACTTGGATCTTGATACAAGTCCATTCATTCACAAGGGGAGTTTCTTAATAAATGTATTGCTGTTATCACCATCTGATAAGTTCTGACCACATAAAGCAGCATTATTCTGTCCAAGATATAATACAGTGGGGAAAAAATGTATTTAGTCAGCCACCAATTGTGCAAGTTCTCCCACTTAAAAAGATGAGAGAGGCCTGTAATTTTCATCATAGTTACACGTCAACTATGACAGACAAAATGAGAAAAAAAAATCCAGAAAATCACATTGTAGGATTTTTAATGAATTTATTAGCAAATTATGGTGGAAAATAAGTTTTTGATCAATAACAAAAGTTTCTCAATACTTTGTTATATACCCTTTGTTGGCAATGACACAGGTCAAACGTTTTCTGTAAGTCTTCACAAGGTTTTCACACACTGTTGCTGGTATTTTGGCCCATTCCTCCATGCAGATCTCCTCTAGAGCAGTGATGTTTTGGGGCTGTTGCTGGGCAACACAGACTTTCAACCCCCTCCAAAGATTTTCTATGGGGTTGAGATCTGGAGACTGGTTAGGCCACTCCAGGACCTTGAAATGCTTCTTACGAAGCCACTCCTTCGTTGCCCGGGCGGTGTGTTTGGGATCATTGTCATGCTGAAAGACCCAGCCACGTTTCATCTTCAATGCCCTTGCTGATGGAAGGAGGTTTTCACTCAAAATCTCACGATACATGGCCCCATTCATTCTTTCCTTTACACGGATCAGTCGTCCTGGTCCCTTTGCAGAAAAACAGCCCCAAAGCATGATGTTTCCACCCCCATGCTTCACAGTAGGTATGGTGTTCTTTGGATGCAACTCAGCATTCTTTGTCCTCCAAACACGACGAGTTGAGTTTTTACCAAAAAGTTATATTTTGGTTTCATCTGACCATATGACATTCTCCCAATCCTCTTCTGGATCATCCAAATACACTCTAGCAAACTTCAGACGGGCCTGGACATGTACTGGCTTAAGCAGGGGGACACGTCTGGCACTGCAGGATTTGAGTCCCTGGCCGCGTAGTGTGTTACTGATGGTAGGCTTTGTTACTTTGGTCCCAGCTCTCTGCAGGTCATTCACTAGGTCCCCCCGTGTGGTTCTGGGATTTTTGCTCACCGTTCTTGTGATCATTTTGACCCCACGGGGTGAGATCTTGCGTGGAGCCCCAGATCGAGGGAGATTATCAGTGGTCTTGTATGTCTTCCATTTCCTAATAATTGCTCCCACAGTTGATCAAACCAAGATGCCTACCTATTGCAGATGCAGTCTTCCCAGCCTGGTGCAGGTCTACAATTTTGTTTCTGGTGTCCTTTGACAGCTCTTTGGTCTTGGCCATAGTGGAGTTTGGAGTGTGACTGTTTGAGGTTGTGGACAGGTGTCTTTTATACTGATAACAAGTTCAAACAGGTGCCATTAATACAGGTAACGAGTGGAGGACAGAGGAGCCTCTTAAAGAAGAAGTTACAGGTCTGTGAGAGCCAGAAATCTTGCTTGTTTGTAGGTGACCAAATACTTATTTTCCACCATAATTTGCAAATAAATTCATAAAAAATCCTACAATGTGATTTTCTGGATTTTTTTTCTTCTCAATTTGTCTGTCATAGTTGATGTGTACCTATGATGAAAATTACAGGCCTCTCTCATCTTTTTAAGTGGGAGAACTTGCACAATTGGTGGCTGACTAAATACTTTTCCCCCCCACTGTATATACACATACATACCTACATATATATATGTATGTATGTATGTATGTGTATATATATATGTGTGTTTATTTATATATATATATATATATATATATATATATATATATATATATATACACATACATACATACATACATACATACATACAAACAGTTGAAGTCGGAAGTTTACATACACTTAGGTTGGAGTCATTAAAAGTCGATTTTCAACCACTCCACCAATTTCTTGTAAACAAACTATAGTTTTGGCAAGTCGGTTAGGACATCTAGTTTGTGCATGACACAAGTAATTTTTCCAACAATTGTTTACAGACAGATCATTTTACTTATAATTCACTGTATCACAATTCCAGTGGGTCAGAAGTTTACATACACTAAATTGACTGTGCCTTTAAACAGCTTGGAAAATTCCATAAAATGATGTCATGGCTTTTGAAGCTTCTGATAGGCTAATTAACATCATTTGAGTGTACCTGTGGATGTATTTCAAGGCCTACCTTCAAACTCAGTGTGTCTTTGCTTGACATCATGGGAAAATCAAAATAAATCAGCCAAGACCTCAGAAAAAACTATGTAGACCTCCACAAGTCTGGTTCATCCTTGGGAGCAATTTCCAAACGCAGGTACCACGTTCATCTGCACAAACAATAGTACGCAAATATAAACACCATGGGAACACGCAGCCGTCATACCGCTCAGGAAGGAGAAGCGTTCTGTCTTCTAGAGATGAACGTACTTTTGTGCGAAAAGTGCAAATCAATCCCAGAACAACAGCAAAGGACCTTGTGAAGATGCTGGAGGAAACAGGTACAAAAGTATCTATATCCACAGTAAAACAAGTCCTATATCGACATAACCTGAAAGGCTGCTCAGCAAGGAAGAAGCCACTGCTCCAAAACCGCCATCATGGCAAAATTTACATATTTACATTTAAGTAATTTAGCAGACGCTCTTATCCAGAGTGACTTACAGTTTAGTCACATTATTATTATCCTCTTTTTTTTTCTTATACCCCCTGTGGGAATCGAACCCACAACCCTGGTGTTGCCTGGATTCGAACCAGGATCTCTAGTGGCACAGCTAGCATTGCGATGCAGTGCCTTAGACCACTGCGCCACTCGGGAGTGTGTAGGACTGCAGAAAACTTGCTTTAAAACTGCAAACATTTATCTGTCTTATGGCAAATTGAGTAGAATTGCATTAAATTTAATTCAAAATGAACATTTTTCTTGCTGTCAAGAGTGGGGCCACTAAAAATATGTCGTTTAGGGCCCCCAAAAGGCCTAGAGCCAGCCCTGAATCTCAACTGGTTTTGCCATTGGACCCAAATTGATGCAGGTTGTCTCAGCCGCGAGTTAAGAACAACTGGATTACATGAATGTCATCCAGACATTTTGGAGATGACACCACCTAGATTGAATATAACATTATAATTTTCTTTCACAATCAAAGGTAGCCCCGCCGTAAAGCAGGGCATCAAAAAATTTGTTGATACTCATAATGTTCCTCTCCACGGAAATCTTTAGTAAAAGGCGAAAGATTTATGCGATCTGAAGAGAAACCAGAGTGTATTACCGTAAAAAAGTCAAATTGGTGACGGATTCACCTGACATGACATTCCCTATAGCGGTAATACTAATCTCGGCACCCAGAACCAAATATCGTGCCCTGTTCAACGTGTCCGGTCATAACCATACATTGCAGAATATTAGGATAGTATAAATATATTCCTGTTTTAAATTGTGACAGTAAAGAAATAACATTATTTCACGTGAGGTGCATGATGGGTAACTTCTTACGCATGTGCAGAATAATTTGCACTAGCGAATCTTGTCGGCAGGTGGCACTCTTATGCTGATTTCGCCATGCATTACATTAGAGCCTGTCAGAGGTTCTGGAATCAACCATGCATCCTGAGTGGCGCAGCACTCTAAGGCACCCTGGTTCGATTCCAGGCTGTATCACAACCGGCCGTGATTGGGAGTCCCATAGGGCGGCGCACAATTGGCCCAGCGTCGACCGGGTTTGGCCGTTGTAGGCCGTCATTGTAAATAAGAATTTGTTCTTAACTGACTTGCCTAGTTAAATAAAGGTTAAATAAAAAATCATTAAAAACCAGCTTCAGTTCCAAAGTGAAAAATGGCAATGTAAAAATTAGAAGAAATAAACAACAACAGGTTATTCTAATCTCATGCAAAGAACAATTATTTCCATGAGAACTAAAATTACAACATGGACATACACAAATTACAGAGTTGATGGCCTACACCAAAAACTGTATGAGAAGTAAAAGAAACCCCCCAGATCTGAGACAGTGACAAAACAAAACAAATCCTGGTTACCCCTCACCCCCAGTGTGGTACCCTGAAAGCCACCCCTCCCCACCCCGCTTCTTCCCATCCAACCTGCTGTTCTTGCCTGGTTAAAAAATGGTATTATGTAATGTAGTCCCATTCTGTTTTTAAAGGCCCAATGCAGTTAAAAGTGTGATTTTTCCTGTGTTTTCTATATATTTCCACACCATTGAGGTTGGCATAATATTGTGAAAATGATGATAGTGCTGTTTGGTGGCATGGAGTTTTGGACTGGCTGGTGAATTAGTTAATAGACCAATAAGAAAGAGTTCCAAACCTCTCTGCCAATAACAGCTAGTTTTCAGTTTTCCCCTCCCTACTCAGACCACTCCCAGACAGTTCTAGCTAAATTCTTGCTTGAGAAATTGCTCTTTGCCAAGAAGCTTTTTGACCATTTTAATTTGGAACAATCACAGTAAGGTACTTAATTGTTACCCAGAAGTAATTTGATAATGAGATAAAAATGGCTGCATTGGACCTTAAATAATTAAAATGAGAGTTATTTGGAATTTAGTCAAGTCTTCAATTAGGTTTAAGAGGCCTGAAGTGAGACACTTCACCTGTCCTAGTCTAGGAAGTGAAGGTAGAACGGACACAGACATGAGCTCCTGGGTTTGGTGCGAGGCTGCGAGTCCTAACGGAGCATAAAACACATCTGTGAAAGTGTGCAACAAGACACATTCCACAAGCTCTCAAGTAGTGAGATCAGTTTAATAAGTCACAAAAGATGGTCGGAAAATGCAAGATGTTACAAGGAGCAGGGGTACAACCAGACAGAAACATTGTACAGTATTCCGTAACAAAACTGGCAAATACAGGCATCTCTGCTGTATACTGGAAGGCTGTTTTATAAGATCAAACCTCTGCTTTCCATTCTGGCTAAGTAACTCACATCACATGGTGCTGAAACTGCAATTTCACGTATCAGCTTAAAATGTCATAACAATGCGTGAGAAAACACATGAGAGTTGAATATTGGAGATGCCAGTTATTTTAGTAAAGGTAGTCTATCTGGTCTCAGTAAAACAAATAGAAAAATGTTTGCTTTACATTTTAAAATGCTTAACATGCAGATCAGAATTACAAGTACTTTATAAAGATAGGGAATAGCATGGTGATGGTCACAACACTAATTGCAATTTTAAGAGCAAGGTCCATGCAAATCAGGATTTAGACTTTATACTCATGTGCACATACACCAGTTTTTGAGTACCTAATATTTTCCTTCACACAGCAATTTCACACATTTTGCCATTGGGTGGGGATACATTTAGCAGTTTTAAAGCTAATTTCCTGCAATTCTATACATTTTGCAAAGACTTATGCCATGTTACAGTTTTTAAATCACTTTGGTATGTTGTGAATTTTTAAAACTCAGTACAAAACTCCAAACTGGTAACACTTGTAATGCAGCCAGTGTTACACTCAATACCTTTCAATGTGCATTCGTTTTGTTTGTAGACATCTTTCACCACACATCCATTGATCCAAAATATAAGTTTACTGTGAAATATAATGAGTGCATTGCTTTAATCACCAAAACACAACAATATATCTTCTTAATTTAGATCTTTTAACATCCAGTTACTTCAATAGCAAAAAAAGTAAGATACCCATGTGTGATCGAAGGTGTGATCATTGAAGACATCCTTCCCGATGTAATGAAATAAATGAAAGAAACATAATGTTTAGCAGGCATTAGTTTGCATCAAGCCTATCTTGAGCATTTGGCAATGGGTTCTCATCGAAATCGCAGTAAATAACCTTATTGTTCATGCACCTGGGGAAAAACCGTTTGGCATGGGGAATCCAAGCCTGACATGGCACTAGCCAACACAATCTCACACTCAATTAGTGCAAATATGTACAAAATGTATTTCAGTAGATTTCGTGCGTATTTGGGAGTTTTTTGTGTGGCTTAATTCGTGTGAAAATACACACATTTTTGTGCTACTTAATTCATAGGAAAATACATTTTTTTGGAGGCAAATTTCAGAACAATCTTTTGAAAGTTATTGGAGCAATGCATTTTGTGCAATGGTGTTCTACACTGCCTTTTTTTT